>NC_134458.1:63814357-64130607 GCF_047948215.1 Lycorma delicatula
AACTGAAATAAAATATCCTGATATCGTTCTGCATTAATGGTGTACTCGAAAAAAATAGGACCGATTATTTTCTTCCGCGATATCACGCACCACACGCCCAACTTCTGCAGGTGTAATTGTTTTTCGTGATAAACATGGGGATTTTCAGCACTCCAAATTCTACTGTTTTGGCTGTTTACGTAGCCATCCAAATGAAATCGTGCTTCATCTGTGAAAAATTACAAATCCATAACATTAATTCCCTCACACAGAAATCGACGGAACCATTGACAATATTGTAGCCGTTTTTTCTTTGTCGGGCTCAAGAAGTCGATGAACCGTTTAAATGCGATAAGGTCGTAATCGTAATTGGTCGCCCGATGAACAGTTGATTTAGACAAATTAATTTCAGCAGACAAACGTCTGATCGATTTATTTGGCGAGGCGAGTAATCTGTCTTTGATTTCAGTGATTGTATCTGTATTCAACACTGACGCAGATCTTTTGTGTTCCTTGTTATTAACAGAACCAGTCTCTCTAAATTTTGCAACTAACCTTAATACTGATGTTTTGCTAGGAACTGGTTTATCTGGGTACTTATGGCGAAACAAATCTTGCACTGCAACCACTGATTTCGTACCGAAGTACGACTTAACAATGAAAACACGTTCATCTAGCGAAAATACCATCTTGTCTCTAGCAATACACTGAACGTTATGATTGCATTGTTGTTACTATCAGTAGTGTTCTACTGCGTCGCCGCGATGTTCAGGTGTTGGACGAGTCCATTTCAGTAACAAGTAGGCTTGACTTTTGAAATTTCATGGATGAGTGATTGATGGGTTGCATTTTATATGGGACACCCTGTATATGTAAATGCTTTGGTATTTTTAAGGAATTTGGTAATAAATAAATAAATAAAATATTTTTTCGTTTATTTAATTCAATGATTCTAACTAAAGCGCGCGTGCATACTGTATTTAAATTGCACAGGTATGGTGGTACTAGCAGCAATGGTTGGCACTAACCAAACTAATATAATTTCACAATTTACATAGAACAAATTTCGGTTGTATAGTCGGCAGCTGGTTTAGCCGCTAGTCTATACACACCAGGTATCTAGTCAACTGGGTTATAGAGTTAGAGACCCAACCAGACCGAGTTACGTTTTTACACTTTAAATATTATTCATTTATTTAATTCTACCCGTGTACTTGTGATGTCACAACATAGCTGTAGTTTAGAGCATTTTTTGGGAAATGCTCTAAAAAAAAAATTCTATTTTATTTTTTATTTTTTTTTATTTTTTTTTTTTGTTATTTTGTTATTTTTTTTGTTATTTTGTTATTTTTTTTTGTTATTTTTTGTTATTTTGAATTTATTTATTTTTTGTTATTTCAAAAATTCTTTTTGTAGATGTTCTTATTTTTAATTGTTAACAAATGTGCCTCAGAAAAATATGACCATAATTAGGTGAAAAGATGGTGACCTTGCTCTACAGCCTCACCCCTTTGACCTTTTAAGTTGAAAATTTAATGGTATCAATGCCCCATATATAGAAGTAATCTGACTAAGTTTGGTCAAAGTTGGTCCATTGGTGTTGGAGATATAAGGCGATTTAGAGGCCAACACCGAACACATATGTACATACAAACATAAACATCCAGAAAATTCCCATCGGTTTTTTGGGTTCCGTAGGTATCAAAACATCATGATCCGGTGAAAACGCATTATGTCCAAACTGGACCGATTACAATACTTTCCTTCTAGAGCTATAGCTCTGCTACAGCACTATCTAGACAGGAAAGTAAAAATTGTAAAGGATTTAATATGTAAATATAAACTAATATTTAATTATGATAATAAATTAGGTTATCGCTCCAGATTGTATCCATATGTACCATTACCCCCAAAAACTTACTGGATTACTGAACTTACACAAAATAAATATTCCTATATGACCGCTAATAAATTTTAAAACATTGCATATTTTATAGCTAAAATTCTTAGAATAAAAATTAATCTTGAATGTAAGTAAGCATTATGTTAGGAATGGCTAAGTCCTAAGTTAAATTGTATTAAAGCTAATTATAACACTAAAATGGTAAGTTGTAATATCACGAACATGTGCCTTAATATACCAGTTGATAAAACAGTAAAAATAATAAAAAACAATTTGAAGGAAACCTCAAAGTATACAAATGCATTGTTTATCATTGTAAGGAATATTTGTCTCCAAAATTATTTTGAGTGTGAGAACAAATGTTAATTCACAAACAAAAGGTTTACGTATGGGTTCACCTATTTCTGCAATTATGTCAGAGATTTTTATATAATATTTTGAAAGTATTATAGTTCAAAGTATATTGAGTACACTCCCAAGTGCTGTTATGAATAAAATATGTAGATGATATTTTATTCATATATAATCCAATTATAAATAATGAACATTTGATCATTTTAAATAAACTTAATAATTATAATGATAATTTAGGATTTACATGTGAAATGGAAAAGAACAGAAAAATACATTTTTTAGGTATTGAGATTGAAATACATAAAAACTGTTATAGAAACATCAGTATATAGAAAACCCACAACGAATAGCATAACAATATGGCATGTAAATTCTAATCATCCATGTTCACAAAACATTTATACATAAAAAACCTGATTTTTAGAGCTTTACATTATACAAGGATCAATGAAGACAAATTCAAGAAGAAAATTAATGTAATAAAACAAATAACAGTATTTAATGGTTTTGTTGTTGAAATTATGGAAAATGTATATAAAAGACAGAAAAAAGTACCATGATAGCTTTACAAAATTGCAACAAGAAAATAACTTTGAGTTTATTAATAGTTTTTTTCTTAGAATACAATTATACAAATAAAATAATAGAAAAAATTACTAATGTTTATGATAAAAATAAATGTAAAAAAAGCTTACAAATTAAATAACCATGTTGTAAAATATGTAAGGAATAATAATAAAAATGATGGTGTGGATTTAAGAGGAATATGTAAAATTAAATATAATGAATGTAATAAAATTTATATTTGTAAAACTAACAGAACTTTTAAAAAAAGATTATGGAATATTACAATGCTTACAGAAAGAGAAGTGTGTCTAATATGGCCAACCATTTGTTGCAATGTAAGCATAGTATTACTGATTATAAAAATTATTTTGAAATTTGTAATAACAATAAAAAAAATTCCCTTTCAGCACATCGGAAGGCAGTAGTAAATTTCACCAGTGCTAAGTAGAGGATAAAAAATATTTTCACTTTAAAGTTAAGGAAACCTTCAAATTTATTCAATACAACATTTTCTTATGAAATCTACCTTAAATGAGTATGCTTAAAAATACTATACATATTTATAAATTTAAACAAAAGTATGAAATGATTAACCAACAGATCTTTTTTGAAGATAATGCTTTAATTAAAAATTAACATAGTTGCGTAATGTTTTAAGTTTAAATCATTCCAGTTGGGAGTGAAGTTGTGTTGTTCAAGTTTTGTGGTTGTTAGGATTTATGTTTTCTAAAGTTTTAATTTTTTAGTTTTTATTTCTTTTTTGTTTTTGTTTTCTGATGTAATTGTAGAATTATATATCGACTAATGATGCGAAATCATGTGAAAGTCAACTTTTGATATTAGATTTTAAGTTTTTTTTGTACTGTGTTTGGTGGTTGTTTTTGACATATATATATATACACACACACACACACATGTGCACTAGTTTTACCTTCACTGTGCTAACATTAGTTGTTATTAAAAAAAATAGGCGGCATTGGCAGATGCTCTAAATGGGGTGGAATGACCCATTTCTTTCTCAAACAGAAAAATTCATGCTAGAAAATGACTGATGCATTATTAGCTGGACAAATTTGTGTGACAGAAATAAAACAGATTCGCCAAATACTCTCAATAGGCCAGTGGCATAGTTTCTACTTACCAAGGAGTCCCTCATTACCTAGAAAGGGTGTTCATTACTTCAGAATAATTCTTCAGTGTTATTACTTATAATAAGAATATAGATAAAATTAAAAGAGAGTTGAGAAGTGTACAAGCTTATTTTACCACCAGTGTATCCAGACCAAGGCTTCTTCTAATTATGAAAGAGGATGGTAATCTGCATAAAGTCAGCCCATTCTTGATTGCCCAAGAAGCTGTCAAGAAAATATGTAAAACTTTTACCGGTCTGTATTTCGAAGCCATGAATGATAGTCAAACCCAAAAAATTCAAGTGTTAAAGAAGATTGGTGAGTTTCCAATCCTTGTTGAACTGCATAGCACCCTTAACTCATCAAAAGGGGTTTTTATTTCCTGCAATATTCTTAATTGTACAAAAGAAGAAATAGTATAGGAATTGTCATGTCAGGGTGTAACTCAATGCTGAAGGTTGACCATGAGAAGAAATGAAGTTCTTCCTTCTGCTTCACTTGTGTTAACATTCAACAGACCTTCCTTGTCTGAGAAAGTATGTGCTGGCATATATCATCTAGATATACGAGCATTCATACCACAACCTATGTTATGTTTTATGTGCCAGTGTTTTGGACACATTGCAGTCAGTTGTGAAAGACAAGAAATCTGCTGGTGTGACACGGAATGTCATGAAGATGATCGATTCAAAGATCCTCCAGTGTGTGAACTGTAGTGGGCAACACAACTGCCACTCTAGAAATTGTTCAGTTTATAAAACTGAAATGGCAGTTCAGGAGGTAAAAACCTTGCAAAAGGTAAGCAATCCTGAAGCAAGGAAAATTGTCAGCAACTGAACACCTCGACTGACAACGACTTAATGCAGAAGCAACTGCTGCCTCTTTTTCACCAAAGGTTAACATGGAAAAGCTATTTTCTACCCCTATACCAAGCCTTGCAGCTATGATTGAGAAAATCATAGATACTAGGATGAAATTTTCTTTGCCAAAAGAACCTGTACCCTTATGGGGAGTCTTACTCTTTAATACTGGGGGTTGGCATTCCCATGGCCCTAGCCTCTGCAGGTTTTCTTCCCAATACACACAGAGTTGCAGAACACTTTTTTATTATACACATAGACCACACCAAGAACACTACACAAATTACTACATATACCTTTATGCAACTGCACATCAAAATCCTACATTGCTTCTTCTTACATTTACACTCGGTAGTGTGTGACATCTTACGAAACGCAACGGTAAACCAAGGTGGAAACTATCTTGCTGATGGATGAATGGCTGTACATAGTGAGTCTTGAACAATATCCTCTGGGCACTTGGGCAAACCCAGTTGTAATTAGCTCTAGCCTCTGTACATGTGGACTCTGTAGAGGTGGTCCTATATTTTCCCGGTACTCGTGGGATCAAAATTACTAGTCCACAAGAAAGATCTATGTTAGTTTGTGGTCCATCTGAAAAAACCACCAAAAAAAGTCTTGTGAAAAGGCCTTGATCAGGGTTGTCAATGTGCTAAAGAAGGCCACAATGACACTAACTGCCAAGAAGATGAAAAATAGGCAAACTGTAGCAACGTGGGAATTCCGGGTAATGAATGTGTGGACTCCACTGCTAAAGATGCATGTAGTCAATATCCTCCCCCCCCCCGTCGTGTTGCTACTTCCAACTTTATTAATAGTATAAAACAACACTCTTCGAGAAATGTGGCAAGGAGACTGGACCACTACATTAGATAACAAACTCCGGCCCATTAAAGATACTGTGTTGCCATGGGATTCCTCGTGCAGAAAAATTCGTTGAAAGACATTGGTCCTCTGCTGATTGGACATACCAGATTCCCTCACGGATATTTGATGTCAACAGAAAATGTACCACTATGTGTACGATGTAACTGCCACTTGATTATGCGCCACATCCTTGTGGATTTTATATGTTATGCGGGCTGGCATTGCAAATTTAAATTGTCCAAAAACATTTGTCGAATCCTGGGCGATGATAAGAAAGTTTTAGATCGGGTGTTTTTATTTCTTCGACATGTTAGTATTTTACATAGCATTTAATGTTATTGTTATAACAGGTTTCATTTTATAACTGTTATAAATTTCATGTTAAATCTATTCTTTCTGTTATCTGAGGAGCCCATTACACTCCTCTCAGACTTTGTTAAATTGTTTTTAGTTTTATATATTTTTCTTTTCAAAATAATACGTTTAAGATTTCGTCTGTGATAGTAATTATAAGTAATATTTTAGTATGTTAGCTGTGGTAATAGTTGTAAGTTTTTGTTTTTATATGACTGCCGAAAAAGGAGTGAATGTAATTGTATTTATGGTGTAGGCATGCATATGTGTTCCACTGTAACAGCTCTATGATTTAGTTGAATGACCCCGCGTTGGAATTCTTACATTACCGGGAGTGTCGTAGGCTATATAAATATATACATATACATATTTATATAGTAGTGGAGATTTGTCGGTTGAAGCACAAATTATTATAAATTGAATTAGTGAACTGCGTAAGCTTCTGCCACTGTGTTAGCTGGGTTTCAACTGAATGATTCAAATCAATTGAATGAGTAATATTACAAAAGTAATAGAATTAAATTTACGTTAAATAAAACAAAATAATATTAAATAAATTTCTGTTTAATAATAATGTGCTTCCCATGGGGACTGTGTGGAAGGCTACTGCATGGGAGGCTAGAGTGGAGTGGTGAAGTCTTCGTGTGAGGCTAGATCAATCATTACCATCAACTGGTAACAAATGGGGTGCGCCTGGGGCGCTGTTTTGGGACGTGCAAAATAGTAGGTGCACCCCGTGTTTCGGGGTGCTCTTATTATATTTCTGCAAAAAATCGTCCGATTTTCAAAATTCAAAGGGATATTTGTTAGTAAGTTGAAGGCTAACTTTTGCATGGATCTCCATCTAACAGATCATGGTTATTCAGAAATGTTGTTATACCTTCGCAACCAATCTTCTGATTTTCAAAATTCATACAAGGTATTTGCTAGTATAATACAAAATCATGATGGAACTAAATCAGAACAAAAATTGACTGGTGTATTTAGAAAAATTGAGTGGCTTGCACTATGTTGAGACCAGCTTGAGCCCAGTAAGGGACTGAGACATACGGTCTTTGTAGAGTTTGGTGACAGTTCAATTAGTGGTAATGCTGTCCGCATCAAATTAAGGATTGAGCACACTATTGTCGAATTTGATGCTTTAGAGGGAAAGTGGAACAGTGTATGCTGCTACTAATTTTTTGCTGGGCTGCGATGGTGCATAAACTACAAGGGACTTCCCTAGATAGAGCTGTTGTATAAATATATGGCAGTGTAGCAGAAAGCCCTACATTTCGTACAATGTTTTTAAAAATTTTGATATGTGATTGGCATCAGTAGATTTAGGGAGCATGAAAGCTCTCCCAGTTTTTGATATCTTCTTTATTCATGCATCCTTTATAATTTTACTACCTAAATAAAATCAGATCTGTGAATTCTGATACACTATGTTTTCCTGTCTTAATATTTTACTCCTCATTTTCCTTCTTTCATATCCTCAGCGGACTGGAACTCATTTACCCTTTTACGCCCTACTCCAGTTATAATATTAATTAAATCAATTTTTTTTGCCTTTTAATGTTTTTATTATTCGGTTCAAACTATTTTGCATAATCTTTTTTCAAATAATTAACTCGTCTAAGCATTTTATATCGTAAGGTCTAAAACTGTAGTCTTAATCGGTTATTATTTGGGTCTCTTCATTTTTTTTTTTTTTGAGCTTATCTCGAGCTTTAATAGTTCTGGATAAACTCTCAGTGAGCTACGGTTTCAAAATTTTTCCCCTATTTTTACACGAAATAAAATTTATTTTGAGTGCTCGACACAAGAATTTAATTTAAAATCTATATCATCACTCATATACAGGTTTCCCGTCCATATCTTGCAATAACTTCCGTAACTTGGTAGAGTTGATATGACTTTTCTGCATTATTTCGCTTACCTGACGGACTATAACTTGTATCGATAAGAAACACGACGGTCAGTTAAACACATATCGGCAACCGTAGTGGTTAAAGCGCCGTGTTAGCGCTATAACGGTTATAGCGTGTTATAGCGCTGTGCTAGTTGAAGTAGTTGGTAATGCGGGTATTTTGATAGATTGAATTCTCAAACCCTAAACTAAGCAGCGTTTCTAAACAACGATTATTTAATTAAATTATCCGTTTTATTAACATCTAAATGAAATCGCTTGTACACGTAACAATTTTGGCCCTTAAATTGGCTAATAAGGCCGGCAACAGGGTGCCATTTACCGATTTTGTAGTACCAAACGATACAAAATGGTAGCCACTCGCCCGACAATTAAGCAATACAGCCAACCTCGCTACAGATTCATTAATCAAATTACATACACCACTCTGTTTATAATGTAAAATAATACAAACGCATCTGTTATTTATTACAAGAAGCACAGATATCATAATCGTCAACGGTTAATGTAGTAAATTTATTAGATTCAACAGTATTTCGAATTCTTGTTTCTTTTAATACAACGATATCAGGTTAATACTTCAACCGTTAACTAACTGGTAAAGCGTTCAACATTTTTATTAGTACTGTTTATATTCTGGAGTAAAATATTAATTTTGTTACCACCTTCAAAAAATTCACTAAATCCATCGACATCGTCCAATGTTCGCGCTTAAATCCACACAAGGGACGAAAAAGAAAGAAAAAATCGCTAAAAAAAGAAAACTGAAAACCTTCCGGTCGACACCTACAAATTTTTTTTTATTCTGGAGAAATTTTTTATTTTTTTACGCTTATTTGCTTTACTATTATTTAACATAATTATTATTCTCATTCTCTGATATTTTCTTTTAATTTTGCATACTACAGTGCTCCGCTCAAGATTTTTCTACGCTTTTCCTCGAATCGATCCAGTCGAATGTCGGTTTAGATCTTTTTGTTATCCATTAAATAACACACCTACCGTTCCTGATATGTCTGATAACATGAAGTGTGAAATAACATCTCAAAGATATTAATCTTAATATTTATTATTTGTTTTTAAATACCTCTAATTTCTTTATATTTCCTACTTTTATTAAAATCTTTAACGTTCTGTTCCGTTCTACATAATCAAGTGATATTTTCAAGATCTATACAATACAACACTTAAGACTCAAGTTTTCTAAACTGCCTTCTTAAAATTAATCTGATGGCTGAGATCGCTTCTCGTATATACATGCTTTTTCTTAATCCGAATCGATGTTATCTACATAGCACATCCAGCCCTGTTCTAATTTTTTTTTATAAATTATTTTAGTTTGTAATTTGAAAATATTAGGTATTACACTTATAAACAATTAGGTGTTTGTTTAAATAAATTCTATTATTTCAAAAAATATTGCTCCCTGTAAGAGTTCTGAAATAGCTGTATTATGCTTCTGTAGAGTCAAGGTACGGGATGATATGTTGGGTGGAGTCTAATGCATTTTTTAGATCTGTTTATATTACTCAGAAACATGTAGTACGTATAATACGTATAATATTGGGTAATAGTAGACGACATACATCCTTCCCGTTATTCAGAGATCTTAAGATCCTGCCACTGTGTTATATGTATTTCTATAGAATACTAATGGTGTATTATAATGGCTGTAAACAGGGTAGGATCCTTGGTACTTTGGTTACGAGGCTTTTGTGGCAAGCGGATAGAGTACTTTCTCCTAGGCCAAGAATTGAGTAATTTAAACGTCTTTATTCATACTTAGGTCCAAAAACATTTAATCGCTTACAAAGGGAATTTAAATTCATAGAAGATTCTAAAAAGGTTTTCACTACTAATTTACGATTGGTTGTTGTCAGTTGAAGATGTAGAGAGTTTTTCTAATTAATTGACCTGTGACTCTGGGTGGAATCGGTGGCTCTGAAGGTTTCATATTTTTATTATTATTATTTTATTTAGGATTAATTTCATTTTCAATTTTATCATTCATTATATTTGCATTCTTGTATTGTTTTATGGTTCTGAGTTATTTAATCTGTGTGTATATATAATCTTGTCGCTAGTTTGAATTTTTAGTACTGCAAGACTTGTATCGTGTAATTAATTTTGTAATCCACTTGGAAATCCGCACTTGACCATTTTTCAATAAAATTGGTTAATTATTTTACTCACTGAAAAATAATGGATGGTAACCTCCAATATAGTTATTACTGTAGGGGGTACCTAGTTCCACAAGATTAAATAATAAATGTTTACTTTTATTGTTTTACATCTATTCTATGTTATTGCTTGGTTATATGTCTATTAAGCTTATGTTTTAAGAATTTATGACTGTAAATAATTTTATTTTCACTTGTAACCTGTTTATATTTTGTAGAATAAAGATTGTTATTATTATTATTATGCAGAAATTCTCACATTTACCTGATCCTGTTTTTTTTTTTGTTTTATTTGAAATCTGATAGTATTTCTTCGAAATTTCTACTGAAAATTTGCATACCGATATTTACAGCTTATTCAGTTCTACTTCTTTCAGGCGAATTACTAAGAAGACGGTATATAAAACAACCCTTAATGACTTATTCTCATTTAAAACTTTCAGGGATAATTTTAAAAATTGTATTTCAGAGTATCCTCTGTAGTAATTATCAACGATTTCATTTTTCTCTCGTGTTATTTTGATAATTTTACTTCTCTGTGTGTTCCTGCCTCCTGTAATGTCCCCTCTTAAAAATATATATATATATATTTTACATATATATATATATATATGTAAATTGACAACATTTTTGAGTAGATTACTCCATTTAATATACGATTTCTGCAATGGTTGTTATTGTCGGCAAACTTATATTGAGGTACACAATCTTGTATAGAACTGTCGATCACGTAAATACTTAAAATCCATGTTAAATGAGCCGGTGGAAATGGATTAGCCTATTTCGTGGGTCCCTACACAGATTCGTTCAGAGCGTTTCTAAAACACATCGGTTTATAACGTTCAAAAAATGGTTTTAATCGCACCTGCATCTCGAGCAACACCTAGAAATACAAAATCACATAAAAATGATTAAAGTATAAACAGAAACGACATTTGTTTTATCGATGTCAGTTTCATGTCCTTTACAGTCTATGGATGAAAAGAGTTGAGTATAATTCGTTTTGTAATTATTGCGTTATTCAGGAGATGGTCCTGCGGCTACCGCTACTTACGCGTCCTGTAACGGTACACTGTCCCCTTCGCTGTACTATCAGCAGTGCCTACAATACTTGGATACCTCGAATAGTATTACTACTCATCTAAGCGTTTACGTTTTCTAATCTTTGACGAATAATTCTTACTCTAAGAAGAGATTTTTAAAAATAAATTTCCAGAACAGGTCGCAGGTGCGCGGCCGCCTGCATATCAAGCAGCAATCACATAAAACTGGGTTCGTGACTAGTAAATTAATTACGCCTTTGTTTTGTTTTAAACAAACCGCATCCTCTTTCCTCCAGCATATTGTGATAGTTAAATCTTCCTGAAACAACAGCACAAAGTTAAAGAAGTGAAATCTGATGGATACCGTATATTCGATCGGTGGATGCCGCACAATGACAGTTATGCGTAGTGTAGTAAACTAAAATCGCGGAAGACCCGCTTAAGGAATGAAGTATGCGTGAGAGTATCGACTGTCTCTGATACGTATCGGGTATTACAACCTAACGCTGACTAAAACCCTTCACTCTGGCGGTTAAGAATGCGGCTCTGAATAATGCCACTGTATCGAAGACATTTTACGTACGTTATAACCATTTAGGAGATGGGCGCAGATAGTAAAAAGAAAAAATTAATGTACTCCTTCCTATGTGAAAAGACGCGTGATATACATATATCGTCTCCTCTCTTTAAGAGAAGATGGATTAATGGAATAATAAAAAAATATTTAAAATGCATTCAAACGAATAGCACAAATAATAGGTTTTGTACGAGTCATTTCTATTTTTTCTAGCGACTTTGTGGTTCGAATTGTGGAATTTTTATTATTAGAGAACCGCTGCGAGAGAAAATGAGTTTAGGTTGAAAGCAGTAGTTGCATATATTCTTTTTTAAACATGATGTTTTGGCACTTGTACATAGGCGGATCAATCGATAGTAGTGCATTCATTCGTTCATTAAAAGCAGTATCTTTGCGGCGAGTGGAGAGAGGAGAGAGGAGATTGGCGTTTGTCCCAGTGGGTTATTCTCGTATCGGTGAAAGGAGGGCTGTCCGTTGCAGTCGGTCACGGGAAATGATGCGATACTTTGCGGTGACATTCATCTTTTACATCATTATCGTTAATTGTCACCGTTCTGGAAGAACTCGTAAAAATGTTACTATCAGTAAGTGAACGTCATATTAATGTTTTCATCTTGAATGTCTTTAACTAGTTTTGTTAACAGCAAATTTCGCGCGCGCTCTGTAAGTCCGAGCGAATTAATTCGGTAATGAGAAAATAAGCGGGAGTAATCTGCAGAATTTTGTTCACGTATTCGAAAATAACAACGTCCGTTGGGTAGAGTTCTCCTCTGTCTGAAAATAGCGTCATCTTCTTGACGCCAGAACTTTGACATATGAAATGAAATTTAAAAATTACTCGGACCTGAATCGTAGAGTGAGATGTTCTCTATCTGAGTCTCTGAAGTCGAAACGTGTCGTAAACATTTTGTTCTGTGTCTTTTCTGATAAATCTTGTAAATAGAGCGGTTTGTTATAGTGCATTAGTTGTGATGTAAGTAGAAAAATTACTCTTTAACAACAGTGAATTCAGCGAAGAACTTTCCGCCATATCGTGTCAGTTACGAGGATTTTTCCTAGAAGTAGTAGTAATTAAAGTTATTAAGTGATTTCTCAAAGCGGAGATTTTACTTTACCTCTTTACCTATCGATTTCGTTTTTAAGGTAAATCTCTTATTAATATTATCGTTTAAAATTTTATCGTTTACTATTTTTCATAGAATACCCCATTTATCATTTAATAAATAAATTCAGAAAACAGATCGAATTCGAGCCGGTTTCTAATAGTCTATGAGAATAAGACTTTCAATCTTTGAACGCACAAATTTATATTTACGAGTACCGGTGCTGAATAAAACTTATAACTTGGTTTCACTAAAAAGTGAGATCTCAACGAACCGATGCCTATATGCGACTTCTCTTTTCTTCTATTTCATGTAGTCGATAAGGTTTTTTTTTGTCGATTAACCTGGTATGGAGAATTCTCTCGTCAATCGGTAGTGTATACATAGTATGTGATAAATACGATACGTTCTGGCGAAATTGATATCGAACACTAAGGAGATTCGAACGATTCCGTTAATCGTGCATCATTCCTCGATTTAAGCTGATATTTTTCTTGATTCAGATGATATTTGAAATATAATTGTCATATCTCGATCAAATATGTCGAAATAAAAATAGTATTTACTATTTTTAGTCATATTTTTTTATTTAGTAAAATTATCTTAGATATTATCGCATTCCATTATTTTCTAAAATCGATTGAGATTTTTCTTATAGTGAAATTTCAAGTCTACAACAAAATTATTCAGTGTTAGTGTAGATGATCCTGTGGTTAACTAAAATGTTATTTTGGTTATTGATTTATATAATATTTTCCGAGTTCCCGTCGGGGTTATTAGCGATAAGTTGTTTCATTTGACCTTTTTCCATTGTGATACGGAGTTGCACATCTACGTCACCGGCTTCGACGAAAATTTGATTCTATACGACGTAACGTTTTTTGAAGGATACAAGCTGACCTTTCGGTGATTCAAATTTAACTTTTCCCGAAGTTCGCTCGTAAAATTTACGCTTGAATAATCGGTTCTTAAACTTATTCGAGTATAGAATCATTATTCAGTCGAAATTCAATACTTTTAATAAGTACTCTTTTCGCTCGCAAACTTACTGACCGCTCCCGGCGGGTGCGGCTAATTTTTTTTTTCTGAAATCGTTCGATTTTTCGTCTTGTTTTTCTGTTCGACCGTTAAAAAATTACTGCATCTTTACGTCGCGTCTTGCAACAGTCGTTATCGAACACTGCTGCAAGTAGCAGCATTTTATCGAAAATGGAAAAAAAAATGTTATATATATACGTATATATAAAAGAAGTTGAAAATTTGCCGTTTTAAATTAATTTTATTATACCAATCATTATGACAGGGGTAATGCAAACGGGAATCGGATAATATTGTTAAAAAAAAAAATCACAATTCTATAACTATTACTGAACCTGCAGGCAAACAGGTGTTTCCGTCGATTCTGTGATTCGGATACTAACAGACCCGATTCCGACTCAATGATTATTCGGTAAAGTATTCCTCACGGAGTTCATCAGTCCAGTGACGACATAGTTATTTTTTTTTAAGTTATGTAAAAAAGAGCGGTAGAGTATTGTCTTTTCTTATACGGCCGTTCACATTCGAATAAAAAAAGAAGAAATTCTGTTTTTTTTCTTTTCAGTCTCATATAATGAACGTCAGTTTTTTCTTGCTCCCGATTTAAATACAACTTCTAGATTCGTGTACTCCTAACAAAATAACCGTGATTCCGGTTCGATTTCTTTCCGACGTTAAACGTTAACTTTGTGTTGGAATCAGTTAAAATTTTATGCCGGTCGCTTCGCAACTCGGTCTTCGTAATCTAGATAAGACGTTGTAACTCATCGCAGAAAAACAATAATTTACTTTTATCACTTCTTTCTGTAATCGATGCTCGAATCGAGTGTCAAACCGTCGGTCTAGTTCAAGTTTTGGTATAATAAACGTAAATCGCCTTTCATAAAAGAACTAGGTATCGTTTCACATTCTTACCGAAAAAAATCCAAAACGTCTAAAATTTACTAAAAATAACTTTTCTGTCATTTCTAAAATAATAGTCACTTATTCTTTAAAAGTTAAAATGACCACTTCTATCGAAGCAGACGGCAGAACAGTTTTTGTGTAACACAACACCGAACTTCGGCTTACGTGAAAGATCTTTATTTTTGTAGTCGATTTTAAATAAATTACGAAACCTTTTAAAAAACTTTTCCACTAATTTATTTTAAATATAATTAATTGATTTTCTTTCACTATTAATCTGTCGATGAATTTTTAAATAATGCTAACAATAAAAAACCCTGAATTCTCTGCATCCCGTTCAACGTATATATAAATATGTGCTAATATAATTTTAATTAACGCCTTCTAAATTGTGAATTTTTTTAAGTTAATCTAATTATTTAGTATTTTCATGTATTTACCTTAACTTACAGCATTTCATGTATTTATATTTTAAATTATTAATATGAACTTTAAGCTTATATTTTAAATTATTAACATGAACTTTAAGCAAATCAGTGTTCTATTTTATAGTAAATTGTGTGTTTTGTGATGCTGCTCTGATCAAGAATTTTATCACGGTTTCATTCGATCCATCCAGGCAAATGTCAAGGCAGTTCCTTTTTATCCTTGGAGTAGCACACCTACCCGTTCACTGAAAAAACCAGGCACGTACAAGTGGTTACAAACAGGTATTCATCTGTTTCAAAAAATACATTCCGCGTTTGTTTACAAAAATATATATTTATTAACAAAAATATATATTAAAATATAGTATGGAAAAATAACTTCTCGCAGAGCATACATTTTAGGAAATTAATCACTCTCGACCGTGAGGAAAGTATAGTTTTTATGGTAAATTGGTGTATGAATTGTCAAGTTAAACATTTTATCGCCTATCATATTCAGTATAATTTACTTCACTGAAATGTTCGAGAATATTTCATCGAAAGAGATCCGGTCTTGATTTTTCAAATTTTTTAAAAGCATCGTATTTAAAATATTTTCACCCAGCTACCTCACAGTCATTCAAATTGTTTCTAAATTCAATATCATTCATTACTTTTCTTATTTGCGATTCAACAAATATACCTTCCTTTATCTTAGGATTGCTTATATTAGGGAACTTGTTTTTTAGAAAGTGGAATCCAGTCCCGTCACGATCCATTACTTTAATTAAATTTTTCGTTAAACCTAGCTTAATGAGTATGGCGCAAGGTAAACATTATCAGGTTTTACTAGTGCTGGACTCAAAAAGTTCTTCTTTACTGCAGTCAATATTTCTCTTTTTAACACAATGATTCTTCCTATTTCTGCCCTCCCACACAAAAAGCAAAATTTAGTATACCCCAGTTGTAAACCGAGTAACAGCGCTATCACTTTAAGGACTTCACAAATATTTCTCATACTGAATCAAATCCGACACAAGTTTCATATTTTTATATGACTCCTTTATGTGAGCTGTATGAGCTAAAGGAATTAACGGAATATTATTTCCAGTATGAAGAAGGACTGTTTTCAAACTACTCTTTGAGGAGTCAATTAAAAGACGCTATTCATCAGGATGGTGCATATATCCCAAAGCTTCTAGTAAAGATTCCGCATCATTGCAGTAAATTAAGTCCTCAAACTGGAAAAAGAAACGTTGAAATTCACGATAGCTGTCACTGAAAGCACTTATTTTATTATTATATTGTAAAAGATTCCATTCTTTTAGTAGCGATGCGAATATTTCTGCTCGAGTCTTGGATAAAATTAGATCACGAACGAGTTTGTTTAATTCTGACTGATTAAGAGTGGTTCAGCGTTTGTATTTTCTAAAAGGTCTGGGTCTCTCTTTTGTTCATCATCTGATAAATCTGCGCAACCTTCAACATCAATTGTTTCATCTTTGTCTAATTCCCATGTTTTTGGTTGGTTCTGGAATTGGAAACTGTGGACTGCGAGGCAATGGTCTTACAGCAGAAGGAATATCAGGATATTTAACAGTACGTCCAGTCTTAGCTGTTATCCCTGATATTTTCGTTATACAAAAATTGCATCCGTGAAGTGATCCTTCGGTTCTCTCCAAACCATTGGAATCGTAATGTTACCGGTCAACAGCGTTACACATTAATTGCAGCAAATATGAGGAACTCAGGACCTGTCCTGATTACCTGCTTTACACCTAAAATATAGTACATATGGGGTTTTTTTTTTATCAGTGGAGTTATATTTCTCCTCTTAGACTTTAATGTTACTTCAAAACAGAAATAAAACAGAAATTATCTGGTCGGTTAATACAACTACGTGGTATTTTTATTAAAACGTTCACCGCAATACATTCAGAAACACGTATTACAAAACTTTAAACGTTTTATACATACGTTAATGTAGTATACACATAAATAAACTTTACAGGGAAAACTAAAATCATAAATCGGTAGGAAAATAGCTACACCATTAAATGTTACACAGAAGCTCGCGCTTAACTGTTGCAGTAGAGATTTTTTTAGCCAGCTTGACACATTGTTTATTATTGTTTACAGTATTATATTCTAACAGAGTCACCAAAACAGAATTCACATACGCTGCGCAATGTGTGACTAATGGGTGATATAATTACACACGAATCTTATATGTATCATTTACAATCGGTTGAATTACTGTGTAAATAATAATACTTATTTTTCATAGCTATTTATCAACTCAAATAAATTGTAGTTTATTTAGCAACTTAACTGCTGAAATAAATAAAATAAATTATATGTAGTACTTTCTGGAATATAAGAAGGGCAATTACAAAATATCTGAGGCCGATAGGGAAAATCTGACTTCATATTTGGAACGGCGCACAAAATTACATAGATTCAGGAAATATTGACCACGTAACGGAAACATTGTTGACCAGTGTTATATAAAATAGATTACCTTTAAGTGTATTTAAGAACAGAAGTGCTTTATCTCCGATTTAATATTTTTCTTACGATCGATTTTCATTATAGCGGCTATTTTAAAAATAATATTGCTATTTCGGCTGTCAATAAGGGTCCAAATTTTAGCACTAATTTATGCGTTTTAATAACGCTACTTTGTTGGTATGAATAAATGATGCGGGATGTGCAACGTCATGCTTTTACAAAAAAAAATCTTACCTCACCAATCCCACTACTGCTCCGTACTACTCGCCAAAGTCTGTTTTTTGTTATTTCCATGCTGCTTTGTAAGAGTACTTTATATTCTAGTAATAGGTCAACGCGTGTACATCAGTAGGCGGTGGGAACAATCGGAATAAACGTACGCTCCCCGGCTCAATACATATTTTCAGGAATTGGTCCAATTACACACACACGCGCGCGCGCGCGCGCGCCCACACGCACAGAGTGAGAGAGAGAGAGAGAGAGAGAGAGAGACATTTACGGTAATTATTTTTTCAGTTACATGAAAACCTCGTTACCGGGTTTAAATCGGGTTCTATTTCTGCCTTATTTTTCACTTTCATAATTTCGGGCGAGTTTCGTTTTAATCGACGTAGGTATCACAAAATGTTTAACATCTTAATCTATAATTCAATTACTTATTAAAATATCTATAGGTTCAAACCTTGTAAAAACCTTTTTAGAGACCAGCTCGTCGATAAATCAAGAGAAGTGTTACGGGGGAAACTTCGAGGTTTAAGTAGTTCATCCGATTACGGGTTTTCCCGTACACTATTCCTTTAGCGTCAAATGAAGCGTCTACGTTCAATTTTTCACGTGACCTATTTCGGTCCAGACTGTATCAGAAAGTGAACAACGAAATGATGTGATTTAATTCTCGAGTTAAATTTTCAAATAAATCGCTGGAAACTGAAGCCGCCTGATATTCGGCAATCAAAATCGGAACTCCATAAATAAAGATATTTTTTTAAAAGTTACTTGGTAACGATTAAATAACCAGGCGGGAAAGCGAACGTAAATTTGCTAACGGATCGGTTACTTTTAAGATACTTATATTCCAAATCTAGTAAGAAGATTTTCTAAAAAATAAACACATATTTTCGAAAAAGCTTACATCTTAACGTCGAGTGGTTGCAGAAATCCGCAAGATTCTCTTGTAACTAATTTTGATGAACCTGCATTTTTTGGAATATTTTTTTAAAATTGGTAATTTATAAAATTACGTAAAAATGTTTTCGTTTACTGATAGTTAATTTGTTAATGCTTATATAAATATATATATATTTGATATGTATTAATATATATATTTTAAATAAGGGTCATTTAAATGTTCTTTAAAATTTCTCATCGGTCATTTAACCCCTTCTGCGATCCACATGTAAGGAAGTACTTCCTCAAAATATGTTAAAAACTTCATAACCGAAATGAGAAGTGCCGCCTGTCATATTGAATCGTATATATTTTTAAAATCATGTCAAAATTTCTTACAGCAAACAAAATTTATTTCTGTACCGTTTTCGAATAACGATTACGTTCGCTTTAAGTTTCCTGCGATTTCAAACGATCGTATTGCTTTCGTATCTATCGACTCGAACATTTATACAACCTTCAGTTGTCTTGTAAGGATTTTCATCTGATATTAACAACCGTTACGATTTCGTTAAAGGTAGCCTCGTTTGAAAGCACAATAGTCTTAAAAACTGTAAATCCGAATCCGCCTGTTCATAATTTCACCGGACTTAATTCGAAAATAGGATCGACATCTGTCACTTTCAATATTATTTGCATTCACGACTGTTTAAATTCTTTATACCACACGATTTCTTAACGCTCGAACGGGAGTTACTTACCAACAGAAAATTTCGGGTTTTCAGTGAAAGATTTTATCCACACGCGTTTGTTTTGACATCTTAGGAACGATCGGAGCCTTTCGGAGCACGTCCTATATTTTAATACTTGCCGATTCATTAAAATTATACCGATTTAGAACAGTAGACATGAGGCGGTTTAAAATTCATTATCGAATAATTCCTTGACCCATGTGTTTACAAATAATCAAATTTACCCCTGGTTTTTTATCCCGAGATTTTAGTACGGTTTAATTTCACAGAGGGAGCAAAAAGCAGGCTCACATTTGAATAATTAATAACGTGTGTATTAAAGTTTTCTAGCACGATATGCTGTGAACCGGCGACCTCAATGCGATTCAAGAATATCAAAATGATTCGACGTGATCGCGGAGTCAACCGGTAAAAGGAAAATAAATTAAAAACAATTGAATTGTATAAAACAAAACGAGTAATTGTTGTCAGCCAATTTATCGATAACTTATTATTAAATTACATGACTTAATTAAATTATAGTTTTTCTTTCGGTAAAAAGTAAATATTAAAAGAAAACAAAATTAACCAAAATAATTAAAACAAAATTTAAATAAACATGTGTGTATTTATAATTATTATTTTTTACTTAATGATATCGCCACATAAGTTTGAAGCTTGTGCGTGGGATATGGAAATAGAATTTTGTAGATTATGAAAAATGCCATGTCTGACCGTGATTTGTTTTATTTGTAATTTGAACCTAGTGTCTATTATTATCATCTGCCTTTCGTTTGGCTATATAGATTTTGATTTTGTAATAAAAGTATATTAAAAAAAAAAGTGATGTTAAACGATGCCGGTTCAGACCGCTGACTACAACAAAATCATTGTAGTAAACGACCGATCAAAAAAGAAAGAAGTAACGCACGAATGTAAAACTTTAAATACCGGATCGTAAAATCAGTATCGTGACGATTGCAATCGTTTGCAATAGTACCGATTTAAAGTTTTAAAATAGGTAGGTTTAATATCTAATAGCTAAAATAATTATATTTTTAGTACGACCAACAATGCTGGCTCTTTTTTCCGGATCCGAGAGATTGTAATTTTTGGATGAAAGGAGATATTCAGAATCGGCTTTCACGTTTGAATTTCGGAAAATTTTATTTAAAATTCACCTCACCGACTTACCGTTTAAAGTTTAAAATAAATGTTATAGAGGTAATAATTGATAATAATATAGATAAAACTGCATTCGATAATATATATTTTTTTCAAACAAGCAGTAACTTTTCAGGAGAAGAAGATATTCAAAATTTGCCCTCCTCAATGACTTTTTTGTTCAAATTTGTAAAAAAATGAGATATCACAGACTTGCCGTTTTAAAAATTTGATTTGCCTTCAGGACGGTGGACAAAAATGTTTAATGTATTTAATATGAACCGCCAATATGAAACGCCAATATTACGCCTCAAACATTTTTCAGTTTTCAGATTTTTGAGACACCGGTGTCTTTTATCTTCCACTCTTGTGATTGCTGTCCGAATCATTCTTTTTCTGACAACACTTATGTTATTTCTATTGTTTTAATTTATTTTTCCTATCTATATATATTGAAAGATGAATACGGCGGGTAAAATAGTTGTGTATGTGTGTGTGTGTGTGTGTGTGTGTGTGTGTGTGTTGGTATGCTTCTACATTGATAATTATTCATTTTTCTTTCCTCGAGTTTTAACGGTTATGATTCGAATAATTTTTATCTAGAAAAATCATAACGCTTATCTTCTGTGCATTATTGTTTTAAATTTTATTTATTTTTGTACTTTCATTTATTGTCCAAGACAGTTTCGAAGAGCAAGTTATACTTTATGCTGTAATTGTGTGTATTCGATTAGTGATTTATTTTGTGCGCGCATACACTCTTTTATTGTTTATTTTTGTAATACTTTTCAGTTTTTCTTACAATCATGCTGTTATTTTGTTATTTTAGGTTATAAAATTATAATTCTGGTGAATTGATGAATTGAGATAATATATATATATATAATTATATAATATTATATTATTATCACATTATATTACATATAGAATATATATTACTACATATGTTGAAGTAATTACCGTTATTTTTATTTACTGATCGTTAATTTTGTTTTCTTTTAATATTTATTTTTACCGAAAGAAAAAACTATTATTTATTTATGCCATGTAACTTAATAAGTTATCGATAAATTAGCTGACGACATTTACTCGTTTTGTTTTATACAATTAATTCAACTGTTTTTAATTTATTTTCCTTTTACCGGTTGTGTCCGCGAACTCGTCGAATCATTTTGATATTCTTGAATCGCATTGAGGTCGCCGGTTCACAGCATATCGTACTAGAAAACTTTAATTTACACGTTATTAATTATTCAAATGTTGATTATCGAAGGGGATTTTGTCTTTTGGCTATCGGGTAACATGGTATATGAAGTGTAAATTATTAGAAATCGTCTTAAATTTTAATCCCGCAACGTCGGATTTATTTCTAATCTAGCTCTTTTGGTGGAAAGTGCTTTCTTCCGAGTTTTCCTGAAGACGATCGTAACCCGTTTTTAAATGGTTTTCTCGGTTAAATACGCAATATCTGCATAAAATAAGCATCTATCCTTCTCCATAGTGTGTAAAATTAAAGTAAGAAGACCCGGTTATGAATCGGGACCGCCTAAAAACGGCATAAAATTACTGACTTATCTCTGATGATGAGTTGTACTGGAAAGCTAGTAGACCGATGAATACGTATCGAATACCTGAGCGTTATATATTACCGATCACGTTCAAACTGAAATTCGCCGAAAACCTTTACTAACGACAGCACAGTTCACAGTATCCGATATACTGAATGTACAAAATAATTTAAACACTAATACAGTAATGCGTTTTGTTCATCAGCTGTAGTTATTTTATTGCCAACTTTGAAATAATAATTTTTCAAATAATTTATTGTACTTCTGTGAATAAAAAAAAAATTATTTAAGTAATTCTTATTTATTTATTTTAATTTTAAAGTTATTGTGTAAGTTTCACTTTTTTAAACTGTTAACAGCAACGTTTAACAATAAATTTTGTATTTTACAAATTTTTCACATCAAAAACGAATTTTGTTTTTGTTTACATTAAATAATTACTTTTCTGACAAATGTAGTAATGTACTGTCTCTAAATAAAATCAAAATTATTTTCTTTGTTTATTCAACTTATCATACACCATTTTGTTCAGAATTAAATTCTCTACAAGTTTTGTCTAAAAGTCTGGTATGTTTATTTAACAAAGTTACCCCAAAAACGGAGTTAACGAAGTTTAACCTATTTAAACAAAATTATTGTACGTCAAACATTAAAAACAGTGTTTTTACCACAATTTACTGGTTTTCACCCAGATTTCTCAAAAACTACTGCAGATACGGTTCTGAGACCTATTTTATTCGATTTATCGAATCAAACACCGTAACAAATAATTAATTCTGCCTCTTAATTAACGTTTTAAACATTTCAGTGCGACCTCATTTCACCGGGGTAGCTGAACTCCGAGCGGAATCTTTCATTAGCCACCTCACAAACGAAGCGTTTTAGGACATGCTTATATTAACTTTTTCCATTATTTTCACGAGTAGAATAGGTTAGGAAAGTCTCAGAAGAACTTCGTGATACATCTGTATGTTGATACAGAGTGTATAAGAGAGATAGCCTACAGAGAGTATATAAATAGTTATCTTTTTCTCCCTTCTTTCAGCTTAAATTCGGATCCAACATTTGTTGTGTAGACTACGCTATTAATGAGGGAGATAATTGAAGTTTGTGCAAGTATTAGAGGTATTTTAACCGAAATACGATGTCATAGCATACAGGAATACGATGTTTACGCGGTAAATCTCTTTTATGGAGTTTTACTTGTAAATAAAAAAGTTGTTTTTTACTTAGAGTCGTTCGTTCCTGTCGAACGAACTGTCGAAATGAATTGTAAGCGTTTGGCATGGTTTTCCACCCGTTCTTCAGCCACCTGTCTGTTGTCACCTTTTTTTGAAGGTAGTAATAGTAATACTCTTGAGAAAACAAAACGTTTGTCGATACCGGAAAGTATTCGAGTAAAGCGTTCGCGTACTCATTTCGCCTGTGTCGAATAAAGCGACCGTGTTTTTTTCTCTGAAACATTAGACGGAAGGATAATAAAATCTTGAGCGTCTTCAGATTAATGGAGGTGGAATAAAAATTCGATTCGTTTCCCCGTTTTCATCCGCGACACGTATGATAAATTACAAAAGTTAATTGTTTATTTTTAAGATCATCAGACGCTTTTTTCCCCTGTTTTAATAATCGGTAAAGGGCTTTTTAATGCTTAGTTGTCTTTTGTAGTTTAGCATAGAAATCCTTTTGTTCGTAGAATTTATTACTCGTCAGAGTTTAGAAAGCTCAGGGTGGGTACGATCACTCGACCGGCGCCGGCTACTGGTTTCTTGCTACCTGCTTCTGTTGCGGTACACTATTCTGTACATTGCATTATTATTCGTGCGGACACCGCTTCGCATACTCCGGGTAGAACTACTGCGCATCTGTGTTTATGCTTCCCAAAATTTAACGATTTATACAAACCTAATCGAAGGTCAGAGCCGGAGAGTTATATTGTGTTTTAACTGTTGAGATCGATATAATTGCCGGCCGAGGAGATGAAGAAATGCAGTCGTTGACAGAGGTCGATTCGATGTATTAATAACTATCGATTAATTATCTTTATTTTTATTGTTATAGTCGGACTTTTTCATCCCGAGGAGTTGCAAGAGCAGACTGCTTTCCGAATTGCTGTCGAACGTGTCAATTTGATCATATTGAATGACACGACCATCTTACCTCATGTGGAAGAAGTCTCTGCAAACGATAGTTTTAATATAAGTAAAAGAGGTAATTTAAGAATTCGTATTTACTTTATTGTATTTAAGATATTATTTATCACTTTCTTCCTGTTGAAAAAGCAACTAGTTTTGGTATTTCGAAGAATCGATTACTTAGTAAATCGATTTCAACAAAATTTTCAGAATTGCTTTTTTTGTACGTATAAGTATGGACACACAAAAAAAAAAAACAATCAGTCGGTGTTGTCAGATAAACATTTCAATTTTTCTTAGTCGGTAAATTATGTATCCAAAATAAATTCTATTCCTCGTGGATTTAATTTTTACGATTCGGTTACCGAAAATTTTTACTTCGAGTGTACTATTTTTTTAGTGAAATATTGTAAAGAAATTGAAAGACTCGTAAAATATATAAGATGTTTTTTCGTTAATGTCTTTAGTTGAGATGAAATTTTTAATTTCTTTGCATCGGTCACTGAAGTAAAACATTCCTAGGAATATATACATACTTCTGTGCGCTAACATAGTAATAATTAACGAGTCAAACTGTTTACTGCTAAGTTTAGGATTTTTAATGATTTTGTATTTGATATGCTAAGCAAAAAGAGATAACTTTAAAGCGGATTGTAATAAGAGAACTGAAGATCGAATAAAATAATTATGAGCAGCATGTATTCTTGTTGAAAAACAGAATAACCAAAGAAAAAAAACGGTAGTAAATTAATCAAGTTGTGAAGATATTAATGATCATGAATTTTATCACTCGGTAAGGGGTTAAATTTAAGTTCTATGTAAATATTGGTGAATTTCAACATTGCGGCCCGTTTTTTAAATTTTCTTTTACTGATTTTTAGAAAAGTGTGCACAGAAGCACACTTCTGTGGTTAAACCGTAACCAATTTTTCACTGTTCGTATAAAACCATGATGGTTTTTAGCGTTCGGGAAATAATACCTTTTTCCTTTAAAGTAACATCAATTATTGTTCGTAATTGTAAGCTTTCCATATATTATTTTTTGCGATATGAAATTTACTTCGTACACCGATATGGGGTGAATCGGTTACGACCGCCTTATTATCATCATAATCCTATTTCGTTTATGAAAGTATTTCCAGTCTGAGCTGTAAAAAAAAAATGTAAATGCGATATCGTTTATATATTCTCATTCTTTTATTTTTTGGGTATGCTACCTCCCAAAAAATTGTATCTGTTGTAGAACCGTCAGCTCGCATGAAAGTACGATTTAACATTTTTGCTGGAACTTTTTATACATTTTTATACGTTATTCATCTGTTTTCCTTACTTACATCGCATAACTATAATCGAAATAAGATGCCCTAGTTATTTTATTTCTCATACCTAACATCCGAGTAGTTATTTTATTAAGTTTTTATAAAGGTGTGTTATTTATACGTTATATGAACATCGCTTTGAATTAATTTTTATACTTTAAGCTATGTCGATAATTCGTTGTAATTTGAGAGGTTCCTTACCCTTACTTGGTTAGACGTACAAACACTTATGAGAAATAGTAAAGTAAATGCAGAAGGCTTGAAGTTACTATGCGTCAGTTAATTATCACTTAAAACCACGGAAACCATTTAAAACGAGTATATAAAGCGAAATTATATGAAAATATATGATATACATACAATGCAGAAGTAAAATCTTATTAAATTATATATGTGATAATTAGGTTATTATACAAATGCAGATGTATAAAATATATTAATTAGTATTTTACAATATTTCTAGTTTCAAGTGGAAAACTTATCAGTGGCATCCATTTAAAGGACAAGTAACAAATTAGTGTGTGTGCGCGCGCGCAAGCTCTATTTTGTGTTATGTGTGTATATAAAGTTTTCGATTAAACGTAAGACGAACCGTAGGGTTTGAAATGCCTAAGTTTAAACAAGTTATTAAAAAGAAGGTAATAGTTTTTATTACATGCGCACATACAATATATTCGGTGTTAGCTATGTACATTATTGTATTTACCGAATCAAGTAGCACTCGATAACCCCTGCTTATAGCGATGCCATCGTGTCTACCGTCGAATGAGATCGCCGAGCGACGCATAAATTACTTCTTTATGATCTGGCAGATGACCATCAGCTTTGTATGCAAGAGTCCGGGTTGATGACAGCATAAGACGGAGTCGGCTTCGACTTGTGAGTGGAGGTGATCCGGGAGGAGCAGAGCCCGCCCCGGGTTCGATAGCACGATCTACCTCGGCTTCCTCCCGAACAGTGGAGCTAACGTTCCTCCATATTGTATAAAAAAAAAGTAATCGGTCGACACAGCGGATGCTTTAGATATCGTCTTCGTATCTGTGAGACTAACGTTTACTGAGAAAAGTTATTTATTTTATATTTAGTAATAAAGGGAGTCGTAGTGCGAAAAGAAACTGGTGAATCGTCTTTCTAATTCACTCACCCGTTCTTTAACCTAAATATCACTATCGACGGTCAGATTAGATTTCTTAAATGATGCGATTCAGTCATGATTTAATTCGTATATTGTACTTAAGACCTCTGCTCTCTAATAGATCGTTTTACTAATATTTTATTAACGCCGTTAGTGCGGATGTAAACCTGGAATAATTGTAAGGCGGATGAGAACGAGAGCGACGAGTATAATTCCCGTGCTACGTCGATAACCTGGTTTATAAAATTAATATCGCGATTTAAATTCTTCAATTTCTTTCATAAAATATTAAAACATTTTTACACCGTTTATGTGATAATCTAAACTTGAAGCAGTAAGAGATATATGCAATTATAAAGAAATATTTTCAATAACCGTACAGATTCTACGGAAAACTACAAAAAAATTGTCTAGTTCTAGAACTACGACCGTAATCTGAAAAAAAATAGTCTTAGTCCAGGTTATACTACCTAAACGACAATTTAAAAAAAAATTCAATTGACATCGAGGAGAATGAAGTCGGGTAAAAAATACTTTTAATCCGGTGCTCGGTCGAAAAACTAATTGTACTACATTTAATCGAATAAACGTGTAATATATGATTTTTTTTAGTTCTTGTTTTTTTTTTGTTTTTTTTTTTTTTAAGTGTGTAACATTCTGGCCGAAAAGGGTACAAATGCAGTCGGAATATTTGGACCTCGAGCGGAAACAGCTATCGGCATCGTTAAGTCGATATCTGACTACTATGAAATCCCTCACATCGAAACGAGGTGGGAGACTACTACAAGAAAAAACAAAATGGCGATTAATTTATATCCTGAGTCAAAACTTCTTGCACAGGTTAGAATTATTATATAATTATATGCATACTAACCGAGTAAAGTATTGATTCAGATGATCGTTGAACTACTGTAACGTGAATAGTGTTATCGGTAATAATGGTGTATCTATTGACCTAACTAGGATTTAGATTTAAATACGAATAAAAAAAATATGCTTCTTTATAACTTTTTTATACTGTTGTTCCCGGTTTCATGTCATTGTTACTCGTCAAAGTTTATAAATCTCAGTCGTCACGCAGGGTGGGAACGGATTGTTGGTTCGATGACCGGCTTGTTGCCAGTACGACGACCTGTTCCTCTTCAATGTACTATTAGCAGTGCCAACACTACTTCAAACATCCCAGGTAGAACGTACCTATGTGTTTACGCTCTAAACTTCGACCAGAAATACTTTAATGATAAAGAATTAATCGAATAACCCTACTTCGACGGTAAACTTTTCCAGAAAATTTATAAAGTACCTACTGTCACATTAGAGTCGCCCGATTACACGAGAAAAATTAGCCGTCCGATTTGATGATCCCATCCTGTTAATCTTTGCACCTATTTAGTAGTTACATTAATTTAAACATAGTTTAAATGCAATCAATTTCTTATGATAAAAAATTTAGACGAAAAAATTCATTTTTTTAATGTCTAAAATTTACATTTAAAAAGTAACTTATACGATTAAAACAAGATAAATGGAGTAAAAATATTTTCAAGTGTTTGTTAAAAAAGTGGAGTCAGGCTCCAGGTGGGAATCATAAAAAAATGTTCCCGACTAAAGCTATTTAAAATTTTAATATTTGTTTTTTAGTAGTCGTGAGAGAGAAAATTACAAAAAAAAAATTTCACCGAAAGAAGTGAGATTCTATAATCACAAATTTATAAAAAAAAGGCTTTTGTCAATAAACGTTTGAAATTCTTCTTTTTGTATTCCTTTTCGGTCTGAGAAAAAAAAATCTACTAGGTGAGAGAAGAAGTTCGCTTTAAAAACTTATAAATGTTTGCAGCGAAATAAATTTTTTGTGCGTTTTTTCTCATAGGACGTATAAGCCGGATGCCATATGAGAAAACTGAAAAAAAATCGAGGGTGGCCAAAATTTGCGGATGAAATTTTAAGATACGGGTTAATATTTAAGCTCGACAGTAAACTCTTTCAGAAAATTTATATAAGTACCTAATCTGTCACATTACAGTCGCCCGATTACACGAGAAAAATCAGTCGTCCGATTTGATGATCCCATCCTGTTAATTTTTTTCGCTTATCTAGTAGTTACGTTAAAGCTAGTTTGACCATTTTTGAACCGATTCTGAATGAACGAGTCAGAAACCATAAAAAGTGTTAATTCAGTTGACACAGGGAAAGGAAAAACTTGTCTTTCTTTTATTACAAAAAAATAAAAAATAAATAAAATTTCCATTTTTACCATTTTTACGTGATTTAAAATAATTATGTGCTTTACTGAAAATAAGATACATTCGATTGAAGAATTTTTTTTAATTTGAAGTACATTTGCTTTTACTGGGCGGCTGATTTCAGTCGCCTCGGGCTGTACTATGAGGTTTATATTTTACACTGCGATTGTAGTAGAGCCTCTTCATGTTTCGGGTAAATCTTTTGCTCGGTATTGGTACATATAGCCGTGGGACTGAAAATTATCTCTGGTTCTATAAATCTCTTTTATAAATCTTTAGACCGACTCCGAGCCAGAAATGCTTTGCGTGTCCGCCTATCTTTTCGAGGTACGCTGCATTTCCTGAACTCTCTGTGGGTATGAATATTTCTTAAAATACTCGAGTACCAAAGAGAATTTACTAGTAGCCGGATTTGATTTTACATACACGCTCTTCTCGGTAGTCATACCGAGAAGATATATATATATATATATATGCCCTCTCGAACAGAATTATGTTTTTTTAGAGATTAATTTGTATTTTATGAAAAAAATATTTATTTTACAAAAATATTAATTTTCTCGATGTAGATTTCATTAAATACAGACCTTATAAAATTTTTATTGTGTCTTTTAGGCACTTATGGATACGATTCGAGATATGGATTGGAAATCGTTTACTGTAGTGTATGAAAAAGATGAAGGTATTGTAAGGCTCCAAGAACTTCTTAAATCGCACGATGGACTTGCAAAAGGTGCGGGACAGACACCGTTTACGATAGTTCAACTCGGCGAAGATCCAGACCACAGGTAGACATTCAGCATTCCTATAATATCTTATGTAAAATTAGACACATAATTAGAATGTAGTATAAAACGTGTAGACCCGTGCGTGAAAGTTGAAAGGGATTCTGGTACCACAAAGCCTGGTAATTTGTAGATGATGTCAAAATCACTGTGTGCTGACAACCAGCGGGATAGCTTGGTCCATTTGCGTTGTCCAAGCAGGAAGGTAGGATTTCCAAACCTGGCTTTCCTCGGTCCAGAATACCTTGAAGTTCAGTCTGACTTTGCAGATGGTGGCTTCTGTCTTGTACTCTGCACCCGAGTTCTCTTGGCGTGTAGCAGATGGCTCCAGGCCGAGTTAGTTCCCTGTGCTAAAAGTTATTTGTTAGAGAAGCAGTTTTGAATTGCAGAGAAGACAGCCAGAATCGGATGACTACTCTAGAATAAGGTTCTTTTGTGCTCACTTGCACTGGTGAGTATCATGCTGCACGTCCAACCCTAACAAATATCCCAGTTGTCAAGCCTCACTTGAAGCAGTGAGGGTTGTTATATTGCTGTGTGTTTGTATATTTCATGATATTTGAGTGTGTTAAGATGGGATTTTTTTGTATATGTGTAGAAGAATAACAACATTGTTAGCGTTATTGGATTTGTAGTTGCAAATATTGGGATCACTACTACTACTACTACTACTTTACATTATTTCTTACTTTATGTTATTGCTGTGGAGAACTATTTAAGTATTTGTTTGAATCTGCATCCTGTTTGTCCAGTGTAGAATAGTGTACTGTAGAAGCAGTTCAGTTTGTGTATTTCAGGATCATTGTGTTATGGTGACTATTGTGTGTATAATGGCTTATTTTGTTTCCTTCTTTAGAAAGCTAGATTGTATTTGGTTTTTTAAATTTATGAAAGATTTTCTCTTTGATTATGAAAATGTGTTGTATTTTTTTATTCGGTTATCTTAATTTTGTCTGTGTTTATTTTTTTCCATGAAGAGCCAATGAGTGTGGTTTTTTATTTATTTATTATCCTGGCTATGACAATGATAGACAGATACACTCACACACGTTTCAAATGCCCACATAAACTATTTATTTTTAATATTATGATCCATAGATTATTTAATACACCAATTTCACCATATAGATCCCGACACTAGAAAATATCTATTATTTACTGAACTTTATTGAGTCCATAAATTTTAAATAAATACTTACCTGAAAATTAGTATGAACGAGATGAGGCCTGAAGTTTTTAGATATTATTAGATAGATTATTTAATTTGAGACCAAAATGAAAAACACAATTTTCTGAATTTTTTTTCTCTTTCTGAAGTACAGAAATCATATGGTAAAAAAAGCATTGAAGAGCAGACATAGATATCAGTTATTATAGTGACATTTAAGTGTAGATTAGGCTGAAGCAACTGTAGACAAAGGTCACAAGTTACTAATGATTAACTGAATATTAATTGAATGAGGTATATGTCAAAAATAAGGTCTGCTTTCTAATAAAAAGAGTTCAGGAAAACCAAATCAGGTTATGCGTAAATACGGTATATATGAGCCACATTATAATAAAGTATAATGAATATATACGATCAAAAAAACAGCTCATATATGTTGTTAAATAGGTTGAAATGTTTGTTAGGAACCTATTGGCCATTTTGCCAGAAGTTTACTTTTTGTTATCGGTTAATAAATTATGGTTCTGACAATTAATGAATCACAATGTGTGGTTTATAATTCAATTTTTTGATGTAAAAGGTCTTAAGGCTGCCAAAATTCACCATCAGTTGTATAAGTTTTATTTCTATATACCAGAGGGCTTACCTCATGTTCCTTTAAATTTTTTGTGCTTTTTCTTCAAATTCCTTTTCTTATTTTTATCAAGATGCACATCGCTTACTTTTTGTGGTTCTTTCTAGTTGATTTTTCATACTGGCATTGATTTTTTGTATCATATCCATTTTCCAAAAAGTAAAACTGAATCAGGAAACTGCACTAAAAATAAAGACTAAGGAAAATGTTTAAATTCTTTAAATTTTGAAGTTGGTGCCAAATTAAGGGTTAGTGAGTTGTTAATAGTTGTTTATAATTTGGATGTGACTTTAAAGAGTCAAAATTTAAACAAAAATTGAAAAAATATAATTAAAAAAAAAATTTAGTACAGTTTTATGAAATTGTTTTTTTATAAGTAAAATTATAATTTAAATTTTTGGCTTATATTTATTTTGTAAAATATTTATTGCAAAATTTACATTATTTCTTAACTCTAGGGTCTTGCCTTGCACTACAGTAATGTTTAATCATCTTTTGTTCCCTCAAATTATACTGGTTTTCTGTTTATGACTGTTGAAGTAATGAACAAACACTCTTGACTGTCAAAATAAATTTTCTACAAAATTTAAGTCGGCTTGTATTTTCACTTCTGTACTTTTATTTCTCTTGAACATTCACAACCGAATAAATAGAAATTGTTATACAATCACAACCGAATAAATAGAAATTGTTATAAAAATAATTGCAGTTGTCTGTTTTATTTGTAGTAAAATTAACACGGAGGTGGCTCAAGATTTCAGTATTTTTCTACTCTTTTAAAGGATTTATATTTGTGATCTAAGCGACCTTTTCAATGATGAGATCACGTATGTGATCATCAAAAAAAATTATTAAATTTTTTAAGAAAATTTATTGAAAGGAATTTTGTTGCATTTGGCGATAGATTCTCAGTAAGTTGATTGTGAAATACAATTCAAGAAAAACTGTTATATCAAATCTAGATGTTTTATTGTTTTTTATCTCTGAGAAACCTGGTGTCGATTAAGTGAATGAATTTTTTTCAACAGGAAGCATATTTTTGTTACAGGCCACTTTGGAAGAAGATAAAGACATCTGGTGAAACCCACATAGTTCTTGACTGTTCTGCTGATAAAATAGTTAGTATTTTGAGGCAAGCAAAAGCCGTTGGAATGATGGGTGATTATAACAGTTACGTTGTGACTTCACTAGTAAGTAAATTTTATTTTTTAACACGGATGGTCCTCTACTTAGAAACGAAATACATTTTATTTTTTTGTGTGTCAGAGTGTACAATAGAAAATCTTTCTCATAAAAAAGGATGGTGCGTGGGTTTGTTTGTTTGTCGTTTGTGCTTACATTTTTATTTTAGCTGTTATTGGCGCAGAGCGGGCCAATAGTGGTGCGCCGGGTGGCTGCGCACGGCGACACTCCTCAGCCGACTCTCTCCCGCTAGAAATAGTAAGCTGTCAACTAATTTACAGATTATTTTATTTTATTTCTAAGCGTAGTTTATTTTTATTTATTAATTTTGTTTGTTTTATTTATTTAATTTTATTAATAAAAGAAAGGGATTATTAGTTAATATTTAGCAGTAAAAAAAAAGATTTTTTATTTAGCGGAAAAGAGTCGTTGGCGCGCATCCGGCTGGCGCATCACGTGACTTACTCTGCGCCAATAACAGCAACTGGACTGGCAACTAACACACCTCACACGAACATACACAAGACTAAACGAAGAAGCCAACTCCCTGTTATCAATATGGCTAGCGTTAAACACTATATTTCTATTAAAAACTATTAAATTCTATATCTCCTCGCTCCTTAAGCCTATTTTAAATATAAAAACTCAAAAATGTTCAGAAAAATATTCTCTACGCACTAATATTTCTTATCTTAAAATATTTCTGTAAAAAACTTAATTTTCTCGCAAACATGAGGATACGAACGCGACGAGGATCCACAGGGCACAACCTCCTGGCTAAACGATCGGGGGAGTGACATCAGCGATATACGACATACATCCCACCTGAAGTCGATTTCATTCCAGATTGTGGCCAGCAATCGGGCGTTACATCTACAACTGCGACGTTAATTCGAAGTCTTAGCTCAACAAGTTCAGCAGGCAAAGGTTATACGTAAATCCAATCTTTAATGGAAACCCAAGAAAAATCTAGTGGGGACAAATCTGGGGAGCAAAGTGGTCATGCAATTTGACCTTCATGACCGATCCACCGACCTGAGAATCGATTATCAAGAAAATTTCGGACTTCTAGGCGGTAGTGAGGTGCAGTCTCGTCTTGCTGATAGTAATGGGGTCCATCTTGGTCATCATCGTCTAACTGAGGAATTAAAAAAATTTGAAGCATATCCAGATAAACGATATCATTTACGGTTGCCTCCTGAAAGAAGAACGGACCGCATAATTTTTGTTTGCTTAGGGAACAAAAAACATTGACCTTAGGGTTATCACGAATGTGCTGCAAGGATTCATGAAGGTTTTCGTTACCCAATATCCGGCAGTTGTGGTTGTTCACCTTGCCGCTGAAGTGAAATGTTGACTTATCACTAAAAATTACATTTTCTAAAAAAATGTATCGTCTGCAATTTTATTCATCATTTCCACTCTAAAGTGCAGCTGAACAACTTTGTCATCTGTAATGTGTTGAACCACAGTTAGTTTGTACGATTTCAAGTGCAATCGTTTCTTAACCAACCGGGTTGGTCTAGTGGTTAACGCATCTTCCCAAATCAGCTGATTTGGAAATCGAGAGTTACAGTGTTCTAGTCCTAGTAAAGCAAGTTATTTTTACATGGATTTGAATACTAGGTCGTGGATACCGGTGTTCTTTGGTGGTTGGGTTTCAATTAACCACACATCTCAGGAATGGTCGAACTGAGAATGTACAAGACTTACACTTCATTTACACTCATACATATCATCCTCATTCATTCTCTGAAGAATTATCTAAACGGTAGTTACCGGAGGCTAAACAGGAAAAAGAAAGTGCAATCGTTTACGTAGTATGCGCCAAACAGTCGTTTGCGGAATGTCAGTCTCACGCGATGCACGTCGAGTTAATTTCTTCGCACTAGTGTAAAAGCTTTCTCTGAGTTGTTCCACAGCAGCTTCAGGGCTTCCTAGTGGTTTTGTATGTTTAACAGAACAACCTGTTCCAAGAAATTTTGGTGGCAAGAATTGATTGTATGCGCCTACTAAGAGGTTTCCTACCGTAGTCTCTAGGAAAATTACGTTGAACTGCAGTTGACGGAAAAATCATGAAACTGAAACACATAGCGAGCACATCCGCACCAGTAAATGTATCCATTTTTTAACAACAGCGCTGGTGACCGAATTCGGTACTAATGAAGTTGTGAGTCAAAACTTGATGTGTTTTGCTATGAAATGAGACCTCAGCCGAATCTGTAAGTTATCTAAATAGACTTTTATGTGCTTTTAAAGTTGTGAAGCACGTTTTGAATCACTCGGTATTAAAGACCGGGTCTATGCGGTTTTAGACGCATCACGCGCTACTAGGCAGTAGTGATCAAACCCGCTTTTAGTCAGTACGGCAAGCGGTGTATGAAACTAGACCGATGTAACTTTGCCGTTATACACGCGTCGGTCTGCTAATTTTTTTATACGGTTTAAACAAATTATTGTTAATCTCGGAAAAGTGTAAATACTTTGAAAAATGTTAAACGAGCTTTCACCTAGAAAATTTTTGATTAAACCACTTCACTCTTAATACTACGAAAATATCAGCATCTTGTTCTTGAAAATCGACATCAAGCTACTCTCAGAAGTCATCGTGAATATTTTGCTGTGGATCAAAGACAAAACTGAATAGGACCTATATATTGTACGTTAACTCATATTAATTTGTAACGAAGACTTTTTAGAAAATATCAGAGGGTCTAGAGAACATTTAGTTTTAATAATCATCAGATTCATTTTAAGTGAAGTTATGTAGATCGAAAATGTTCCGTCAGTGAAAATCTATTTCTAGTCTAGGTCAATATTAAACATATATATTTTACTACAGTCGTCAAACTCATTTTACTGCATGTAATTAATTCATTTATTGTTTTGATTTGTCTTTTTATTTGTTTAAAAGGATGCTCATACGATCGATTTTGAAGAATTTAAGTTCGGACAAACAAATATAACTGCACTACGCATGTTAGATCCATCATCAGCTATTTTACAGAAAGCGGTTCAAGACTGGATATTTGATGAGATGAATCATAATAGAACCGCTTCTGTTACTTCAAATAATCTTAAGGTACATTTTCTTTGATGCATAGCTTGTCTCTGTATGTTAGTGATAGTTTTGTAATTATAATTATGAGATGCAGATCTCTTGGAGTAAATATTAGACGCGAATGAGATTTTTGCAAGAAATATAAAACAATTATAAATTAATGTATCAAAATTATTTACTCGCACTGTAGGACCTGAAAGTGTTTTCTTTTTCTCTATTCTTTCTTTTATTGTTTCGACCAGTTTTGGTCCGCCGGAATCATCATTCTAGCCGATGGGAAGTACAAGTATTTCACTTGTTATTTTACTACCTCATGTTGATGTAAAAACATTCCTACCTTTTTAATTGTATTATGATTATATATTACGATAGATTATAAACATTATGTGAATTACATATAGGCCTATATAATAATATATCATAAATACATTACTTATATGTGTTTTAATTATACCGTTATCATTAGTATTATAGGATTTGTACTGCAGTGTATTTCTCTCGGCTTGTGTTTAATATAACACTACTCTATCTTATGGTTTACATTATACTTGTGACATAGAGTCTGATTCTCAAAATCTGTTACGTTAACGATCTTATAGCTTTCTCAGTTCATTCTCTACGTTTTATCACCGGAAAACTTACTGATCGTTCATCGCCTCTTTCTTTCATAAATTTGTAAACTCTGCTTATGCTGATAAGAACTTTATCCCCGAGTTTCGACCTTTAAGAGGGATTCCCCAATTCGGCTTTAAGAATAAAAAAAGATTCTTAAAAATTATAAAATAATATGTTATAATGTAAAATAAAATAGCATCGTCTACGTCTAACCGACTCGAAATAAAATATGAAAACTTACTGTATAAATTTAGTTATCGATGTGAAGATATATTTATAGAATTATACGAATACTAATAAAGTCGATCGAATAGTTTACAAATAAGAAGTGTCGGTTTGTTATAGAACTCGATGAGTACGATCGGCATACTTTCATGTTTTTAGTTCAGAAATTTCTCAATACTTCCATCTATTTTAGATTCTGCTTGATACTAGTTACATTTAGTCGACTATTTTATTGTAGCCGATACAATAATCCTCGACATTATTTAAAATTAAAATTCTGATTATTTAAAAAAAGAAATTTGTTAACGGTTTGATTAATTTATAATAATAAATATGTTCGTAAGTAGTAATATGTATCGATTTAAATTTGTTTCTAGTAGGTTATAATAACATGCCGTTTTTTAAAAATTCAAACAAAAAAATCATTGGTGTGTGTTTAACTACGTTTCGCACGAGATTTGAGCGTGACAACGTCTTGCAAAGACCGACGATGTAAATCGACCCCAAAGAGCTGAAGGCATACTAGACGATTATCAATAAACTTCGTCATAAACAGAACCTTATAGGAAACTTAAGAAGTTCTATAAAATACACAATAGCGAAATCATAAATTTATAATTTTTATTTACAAAAAAATGTTCATTTATTATGTTTTTTAATCAAAGCTATTATTATTTCTAAAACTAACGCTGACAGATTTTAAACTAAACTATTAAAAAGAATGATTTAAAAAAAACTGTAGGTAATTGTTTTTATAGCACACAACACAAATATACTGTAGAAATTTAATAATAAATCAGGCTTTTGTTGAAAAATTACTGAACTGGGACAGAGGTAGTATTTTTTAAACGGAAGTAACATATTTACTTCCGCAATTTTATATAATCACTATCAATAAGCAAATAGAAGGGTTTTTAATCTTGTGATCATCGGAAGTGCGTACTTTTCAAAAAAAGAAAAGAAGCAGTATTTTTAAATATATATATGTTATAATTATATAATGAAAAATTGTTATAAAATCTCGAAATTTCTTTTATAATGTGTAAGCCCTAGAATATATAAAACGCCAACCGGATAATCTGAAGAACTCTAAACTGAAAGAAAGCTATTTGACCTTCAATACTTTTCTTAAATTTTAACTTGAGGTGCTAAACACATTTGAAAAAATTTACTTTACTTAAATGTTATCAAAATCTTATAAACTTTTTTTTAAGACGTTCATTTTAATATTTAGTATTTTCATGGAATGTATTCTGATAATTTTTTTAAAAATCGTTTACGGGAACTAAAAAATAAGTTTGAAATAAACTCTTTTATTCAATAAAATTAAACATTTCTGAACCTTTTACAATATAATCCTTCTATCTACTGTACAACGTATTGACGTTTGACTGTACAACGTATTTGAACTTTTAATCTGACTGATCTGTTTATTGAACTACTAGCTGCAGGGCGTGCCTATGGCACCGTTCCGCAGCTAAGGCCTCCAAGCGGGTTGCCCTGGCGGGCGACGTCTAGGATGGGATTATTAGGTGTCCAAAATTGATTACCTCTTGAGTAAAAATTTTTTTTTTGAATGATGAAAATTGATCAAGGAAAAGCGAAAAAAATAGCAGCAAATCTTTCCAATTAAATTTTAGATCGGTTTAGGCATCTTTTAAAGATTGCACACTCTCAACATTTTCATTAAGATCTAAAATATCCATATGTAAATTCACTCAATACGAGAGCTGGAAGCTTAAATAAAAATTAAATTAATTAATTTATTAGTTATATATTATATCCAGTTTACGAAACAAATTATCGTAATATGAAACTAACCTTCCTTGACACAATAACAAAAGAGAAGTTAGCTTCAAAATGAATAAATCGCTAAGGAGGATATGATTCAAAATTCTTCTAATTTTGACCATTATTGTTTCTTCTAATTTTGACCTTTATTGTTTACCATTTGATTTGACTCACGTGTTTTGCCTATGTGTATGTTTAGTTGTAATTACAAGGCCGAAAAAAAATCACGTTTACGATTCTAAATGAAAGCAAGCCCTCATTATTTTTATCCTTCAAAAGAATAAATAATGAAAAAATATAAAAGTAAAGTAATTGAATAATGAAAAGTATAAATAATGAGGATTTTAAACCCTCATTATTTATACTTTTGTTATTTTCTATTGTGTTTTATTTATTTATAATTATTATTATTATTAGGGTGTTAGTGAATCCATAGTATTTTCAGTATCGATTTATTTGTATCGAGAATAGTTGTTTTAAGATCTACGATATTGAATGAATGAATTACGATAGTAAAATTAATCTATTTGCAATTATTATTACTGCGGCTTATTGTTTATAAATATTTAAGAAAAACTTTTATGATTTTTTGACAGGCAGTATGTTCAACCATGTAAATATGTTCTTTATTTTTTCTCTTATTTGCTGGTGTTGCTTCTTCTTTTATTGTTTATAAACATTTAAGAAAAAAACATGATTTTTTGACGGGCAGTATGTTTGATAATGAAAGCATGTTCTCAGCTAAGAGGAACGCATACACAGACAGATACACATACAAGTGCCTTTAGTAGGGTAGGACTTAAATGCAATTTTAAGTAAAACTCATTTTTTTTTTTATATTGTCCATTGTCCTTATGACAGATTACATGTGAAATGTAACAAAATGTTTGAAAGAGCTCTCTCTTGTCGGAATTAAAAGTTACCTAAAACTAGTGCGGGAGGGAATTTGGTGTTTGAAAAAATGAAAGTAATACTGTATAATAGGGAAGAAAAAAGTCTAATACCCAAAGTTAGAAAAAAATTCATTATACCTTATATTAGGTATAATATGACTGAATTTATACTTATATATATATATAAGCTTTTTCAGTTATATACTTGAAAAAGCTTCGGATATGAAGTGAAACGTTGTTTAATGTTTTTTTTTTTTTTGTAATTTATTAATATTACATGGTTGTAATAATAGTATATTACCTTAATATATATATATATATATATATATATATATATATATATAAAATAAAATAATAATAAACTTGCCAGATGAACAGCAAACTTACCAGTTTAGACATTAAGTATTTTTTTGAATTCACTAATTCATCATCAGTTATCTTTGTCATAAGTTAAAACTGATATTCCTTATGATCAACTGAATAAAAATTAATTAAAAACTAAGCCAGTTATCAGGTCAGGTTAGTTATATTAATTTATTTGTATTCTTTTTATTAATTTTTTATTAATATTCTTTATAAAAATATCTGTATATCCATTTTTGGTTCGCTATAAATTTTATTTGCTTTTTCTTTGTCTAATCCTATTTTTTTATCGTGTGCATATTGTGTATTTTGTGTATCATACCATAATATATGATGATTTGATTCTCGGTGGGTTTATATTATATGTTGGTTTTCCGAAAATCTTTTGTTGTTTTCATTGATGTTTATCCTACATCTAAAAAAAATATATATCTTTTATTATCGGTTTCTGCAGTAAGTTAAAATTTTTTGTTATATAAATTTAATGTGTTTAAAATTATTTGATGTACATTTTTTATAATACGATATTAAAATATCATCTATATATCTTGTTCGTACAGCGGTATTATGTGTACACATACACTACAAATTATTCAAAATGATAAATTTTCAGGTATAATAGCAGAAATGGCATGTCCACTGATACACCATCTTTTGTATATAAAATTTATCATTGGATATAAAATAATTTTGTTTAAAAATGATTTCAATTAAATTTTCTGTAATCTCATTTTCAATTTTTTTTTGTATCTTCAGTAGTACCTACTGTTTTTATCATATATATTTAAATAACTGATGATGAATCAACGGATAGGAAAAGGTACATCTTATGTAAATAGGCAAGTCTGCTTTGAGTTGCTACTAATTTGGTGTATTTGTGGAGATTTTTGTTGGTAATGATTAATTGCAACAGAGTGAACATGTTTTTTTATTTAATAATTTTAAAATTATATTTTATCTATATATAGAGTGATTGAAAAGTAACTTCCTATTTCAAAGTACTTATAAATTATATATTTATGGTAATTTTTGTTTCAAATTTTTTGTGTTTGATCTTTAATGTATGAGAATGTAATCTGTTACTCTCCACTGAAGACTGCAACAATCACATTGAGTTTGGGGAGAATATGCTGGCACGGTATATGAAGATTAGTCAGATCTCTTTAAAAATATCCTCTGGAGTGATGAAGCAGTATTTCACTTTACATCAGTGGATTTGTGAACAGTCAAAACTGCAACTATTGGGTGGTTGAAGATCCTCTTGTTATATCTGAAAAATGAAGAATCAGCCCAAAATAATGGTGTGGAGTGGGATAACTTCGGACAGGATTGTAGGACCATTCATTCTTTGTAATACCATGAATGCTGAAAGATACCTTACCATTCTGCAAGATGAAATTTGGCCAGTTATCAGTGCTTGGGAGAATGTTGCAGATATGATTTACATGCAAGGTGGCATCCCTCAACATTTTGCTATTGTCGATTATGAATGCCTGAATTCCCACTTTCCTGGAAGATAGATGGGTCGTTGTGGCTCGTATAAGTGGCCAGCCAGGAGTCCTGACTTAACACCCTGTGACTTTGTCTTTGGAGTAGGTTAAGGAGCAAGTCTACTGTACCAAATCAAAGGCTTTGGAAGAAAATGAAGGGTGAGTATGAGAAGTTATGAGTTTCATTCCAGAAGAGTTCCTGGTGAAATCAGTTGCTCGATTCCTGGGCGGATCAAGAAGCTGGTAACAAAATCTGGTGTCCATATCAAATTTGAAATATAACTTCATGCTAAATGCTTTCCTCTAGTATCCATTTCTTGTAATCCACCGGGTTGGTCTAGTGGTTAATGCGTCTTCCCAAATCAGCTGATTTGGAAATCGAGAGTTACAGTGTTCAAGTCCTAGTAAAGTCAGTTATTTTTACACGGATTTGAATACTAGATCGTGGATACCGGTGTTCTTTGGTGGTTGGGTTTCAATTAACCACACATCTCAGGAATGGTCGAACTGAGAATGTACAAGACTATACTTCATTTACACTCATACATATCATCCTCATTCATCCTCTGAAGAATTATCTAAACGATAGTTACCGGAGGCTAAAAAGGAAAAAGAAAGAAAAGTATCCATTTCTTGTAAAAATTATAGTTAATAAATTATATATATATATGAGAGGAAAAAAAGGAAATATGGCCCACACCAATAAAGAAAATGCTGAAATTTTGGCAGAAACCTTCAATAGACTCCTCAACTGTTTTTGAGACTTTTTGAGATTTACACTGAAACTCCAGTTAAAACTTCACCAGTAAATATCAACCCGCCAACAATTCAAGAAGTTCTCGCAGCCTTAAATGAAATAAAAAACTACAAAGCAAGCGGAGAAGACCAGCTTTTCGCAGAACTCTGGAAACACTCATCAGTTTATTCAGTCAAAACTTCCCTACATCTATGCCTCGTGAAAATATGGAACGAAGAAAAACTTCCAGAACACTGGACCACAGCTCTCATCCATCCATTACATAAAAAAGGGGAAAAAACTAATCCGGAAAACTACAGAGGCATATCTCTCCTGGATTGCACATACAAAATCCTGTCGAGAATCATATACAACCGATGCAAAGACCAACTTGAACTGTAACTTGGGGAATACCAAGGGGGATTTAGGCCATGGAGAGGTTGCCCGGAGCAAATAATATCCCTAAAACCTATGATGGACTTATATAAAAGACGGAAAAAACAACTAATAATCACCTTCGTCGACTTTAAAAGGGCCTATGATTGTATACACCGACCATCCATGCTGAATATTCTGAGAAACCTGGGCCTTCACCCTAAACTCGTAAACATGATAAAATTAACTTTAACCAATACCCAGTCCAGAGTGAAATTCAGAGGTGAACTCTCTCAACCCTTCTACATAAAAACTGGATTGAGGCAAGGAGACGGCCTCTCACCACTCCTTTTTAACTGCGCCCTTGAATTTGTCATGAGAAAATGGTATGAAATAAATCCCAAAAATATAAAAATGGGTACTAAGAAAAACTCCATCACACTAAATTGCCTAGGATTTGCAGATGACCTCGCTCTTTTAGCAAATAATATTCAAGAAGCTAAAACACAAATCATGAGCCTTCAAAACCTAGCACAAAAGATAAACTCAACTAATGGCCATAGATCCTCTGGTAATAGAGCACATTACGGTAAACAATCAGAAAATTAAAATAGTAAAACAATTTAAATATCTAGGGGAAATAATAACTTATAATTTAAATGAAAAAGTGACATGGCAAAACAGGACAAATAAAATGATTAAATCCCAAAAATTAACTTGGTCAACATATAACAAAAAATGCCTTTATGCTAAAACAAAACTTAAACATTATAAAACTGTAGTACAGCCAGAAGTCACCTACGGAAGCGAGACCCTTTTCAAAATCACTCAGAAAAACCGAATTGAAAAAATTCTGAAAATAAAGAGGAGAATTGTCAGAACGTGTATCAATAAAAAACACCAAAAAGAAGGCCAATGGTGGATTGTGCCAAATGAGGTGGTGTATCGAGAAATAGAGCCTGTTACTGATACTATGCGGAAAAAAAGAATCTCATTCTTCGGTCATCTCATAAGGACACCGGAAACAAGACTGTCAAGAAATATCATTGAAAAGCTCTGGTTCCAAAAGCTAGAAGTAGGATGGATCAAAGAAATTAGAGAAGATATGAAAGAATTGGGAATTTCCCTGACTGACCTACAGAATAAAACTGGAAAAATTACAAAGCTAAAAGATAAAAGCATTAGATTTAAACAAAAGACAGACAAACGACAAAATACAACGAAGAGGGTGTTTATGGATGAAGAAAAGAAAGCAAGATCTGAACGGATGAAGAAATACTGGGCAGCTCGAAAGAGTAAAATAACACGCTTTTCTCAGAAAAGATCCAACTAAAATTGACTTAAGTGGTCCCATGTTGGCCGTAAAAGCATAATAATAATAATAATATATGATTTTAACTGTTAAATTTAAAAAGAAAAAAGTGGAGTGACTGCACTTTAATAAAAATTTAACATGAGTGTTACATTGTATAATAGTGCATGCATAGCTTGATTTATTCCTCCACAGTTTGTGGACAGAGAATTACTTAAGACTTCATTGTTGTGATCATCATAAGAAGAAAGTATCAGTCTGGAATAAGTAAACTTTTATTCAGACATTTTGTTCTGGTTTACTTTACTGAAAAATGGCAATAAGCTTAACAAGGAATAAACTTTTTACTGAAAAGATCCTTGTCACATATTTGAATATTTGGAAATTATTAAGAGTTCAATTAATAAAATTTAGACTTCATGAAAAATTATGAGAGCCGCTTCTTGACCTGAAAGAATAGAATGCATCACTGTACCATAAATGCTGGAAATCATCACAGTAGATATTTTAGTGAACAAATTCCACATCTAGGTAGGGCTATCTCAATACCATTTTCCAGGAAATGCTAAAATTGTTAAATCGTAAGATTATGGAAAGATTACTTATTTCACTGATATCAAGCACAATATCTTTACATAGTAAATGTTATCTTATTAACTGCTTAAGACCCTCTAGAATTGCTCTTATAAAAGCATGTTAACTCCACAGTTTCAGGACTATTGTCATCTTTGTCATATATATCTGAATATTCATCTGACGTCAAGGTGTTTCAAAATTTGGTTTGCTGTAAACACGGCATAATGATAATACAAAATACTGCCTTCATAACTTTTTATAGTACTAGTGAGAAATTATTGTATGCTTTTTGAAGAATTACTACTATTTGTTTTTATTTATATATTTATTAAAAGAGAGTTATATTTTTTATGTTAACATGTGAGGATTGTTTCACTTAAACACTAACATAATTTACAATGTAATTGTATTATTATTTTTAGATACAGTCAGCTTTAATGTATGATGCAGTTCATTTATTTGCTGAAGCATGGATAAAACTTGGTTCTCTTTACACAACCCCGGTGCCGATTGATTGTTACTCAAAAGAAGGTGTACAAAAAAGTATAATAAAAATATCAAATGGATTCCGGTTGCTAAATTTCATGAAACTTGTAAGTTATGTTGTTAGTAAATAATGTAAAAATTTTATCACTCAGTGAATTTCTCTTAAAAGTATGCACTATCAAAAAAAAGGTTTAAAATTTATAAATAAGGAGCAGTTTAGCAACTGGCAGTTGACATGGCCAAGTAACTATACTTTGATTTACCATAAGGAGGAAAAGTTCCTCTTACAGACAGTGTTTGTACATCTTTATTAACATTTTCTTACATTAAAAGTGCTATAATCACTTGTGGCACATTAGCAGGTGCCACATAAAAATTTTCATGGATTTTTAATCGAAAAGCTATCTTATGGTTTCTTTTTTTGTTAACTAACTGCTTGATCGTGTTGAATACTACTGCTTCTGTTAGGTTAGCAAACACATGTGGTAGATCTACATTACTGTAGATTGTGCTAATCTACTCTGTTGTACATGTGTGTATGTGGTGTGTGTGAGTGTGAGTGAGTGCGCATGTGCACACACGCGTGTGTGTTCAGTTACACAGATGGAGGAGATCCTACTCTGTCTTTAACTTTTAAAATTAAAATTTTTTACTTCATTGATTAAAATAGTAAATATATATCTCTGTGGTTTTAATATTTTATATTAATTTATTTTGAAGAAACAGAGATCTCTGTAAAAGTATTTAGTGAAGTTTACAAGAAAAACAGTAAGTGAAAACAGTTAATACTAGAAAAGAAAAAAATAATACTTTTAGTATTTAATACTGCCACTGAATTTTATTGAAATAGAAAGCGTATTTTTTTTTTTACTTATTCTATGACACTTTAATGTAATGCAAATGAAACAATATTATCTGATATTAAGCACATAAAAATTACAATTCATTATTATAAATTTACAAAGGTTTTATAGTAAATAAAATGACAAAATAAGAAGTATTAAAAAGTTGAGGATTCTTTATTAAATAAAATACTGTTTTCTATTTGCACAACTCTAAATAATAAAAATGCACACCCAAGGAAATGTTTTTGATTTTGGTAATAGTCTTATCATTCTATTTCGTAATTGTAATATGAAGACCGATGAAGTTTGAATGATCTTAATGTTGAAAATGTTGTCTTTAAATTAAGGTTATACAATTTTCATTTTTTATTACTGTGCTGATGACATTTATTTTATTGTACTTATTTAGATATAATAAAACAATCATCCATTAGAAATAAATCAAAATAATAATAAATTATTTTAATATAACTTTTTTTTTTTTTGAAGAGAGAAAATGCATTTACACACAATGTGTGAGACTCCCATTTACAGACTACCTACTAAAAAAAAAAAAATCAAAAAAACATTTTTTTATTTTATTTGGATAGCCTCTCTTATCCCTTCTGACTACTCCCATCCTCATTGCTCAATGCTTTAAATATGAAAATAACTTTGTGTATATTTATCCTAGATTCTAAGGAAGCAATGTCCAAGAGATTACATTCAACTTCATAAGTTATTTGGTGTGGACTCGACCCTAGATGGCGTAACCTTCAAAAGAATTTTCTTTGCTCAGACTCAAACTTTAAACTAGTAATTTCTGTGTCACAATCCCAAATCACAGAACAGTACTCCAAGACTGATCTGACAAGGGTTTGGTAGAGGTACCTAATAATGTTACGTTGCTTGAAGTGCCTAATACCCAAAAAAGTAACCCAAGATTCCTTCATGCTTTCAATGTGTTGATGTTCACGTATTGAGTAAAAAACAACTTATCATAGAAGTTAATAGCTGAATCACAAATTGTCTGTACATGATGTATTTCTTGGGACTCTATGAGGTATTTGTACCTAATCAGTTATGTCTTTCAAATATAGGTCGTAATAACAGTTTTTAATTTTCATTCTCAGTCGACTATTTGTGTCTGTGTATCTTATTATAGGCTTCCTCTTGAAGTGCTAAGTAATCTTTGAAAGAGTTCATTTTGCCACATATTTTGACACTGTCAGCAAATTTCATCATCTTTGATTTTGTACTTTTCTCATTGTCACTAATAAACATGAGAGAAGTAGACCTAAGTTTGACCTCTGCAAAATGTCAAAAGTTACTACATACTTGCCACCAGAGACCTGAGATTTCACCATTCACCTTAATCTTAAAAATTGTGTTACACAAATATGAATGGATCCATTTCAGCTCAGTACCTTTTACAGCATAAATTTCTAAATTTTATAACAGGATGTCATGAGGAACAATATTGAAAGCCTTTCTGAAGTCAAAGTAGGTGGTATCAACCTGTCTATGGTTTTCAGCCGCTGGTACAAAAAGGATGAGGTATCACTTAGATTTGCGGCAGTAGATATCCTGGCCACAAAACCATGCTGCCATTTATCAATAAATTTCTTTAAATTGTCATAGACGTGGCTGGTATCTCTTTCGAAAAACTTAGTCACTATATTTTATAATAGAAACAGGTTTGTAATTAGAAATAATACACAAATCCCCTTTCTTAGGGATGGGTGAGACTATTGCTTTTTCCCAGTAACCAGGGAATTCTCCAGAATGTAGACTAAAACTGAACAGCCAGGTTAAGACAGGGGAAATTAGCTCGCAATGCTTTTTATTATAAAAGATGGAATGCCATCACTACATTCACAGATTGGCCTCTTAAGCTTCACATTACATTCCAATATTTTATTTTCAGTAACATCAGGAATGTCAATAGTTACTGTAATGTGATGGTTTTTATTCAGTATTAAAAGTGCATCTATACTTACTAATATGGTGATTGGAGATACTTTCCAAATTCTTCACATAGTTCTTTGCATCTATTATAACCTTGTCCTGGATCTTTACTGGATGTACTCCATGAGAATCCTTCATAAAGGATTTAACATTTTAAAAAAAATTTGCAAGCTTTATTTTCAGCTCATTCTCTACTTTTCTACCTCTTTTGAAGGCATCTCTCCTTAGCAGCTCCTTAGCCTTTTTCCTTAAAAGAGCAAACCATCATTAAAGAGTAACCCCGTTTTTTATCATTTTTATGAGTTACTTTCTTACTCTTCAGGCACTTAATGAGCTCCCTGGGAAAATTGGCAGCAAAAATACCTAGCGTTATGCTCCTCACAGGTTCTTATTCACTCATTCTTTTGGAAAGAATATTTGAAAAGGCACTGGCAGCATCACCAATATTTGAGGAATTTGAGTCTACATTCCAGTCTGTCTCCTTAACAGCATTACACATACTGAGATAGTTTCCTCTAGAATAAATATAAGCTTGTCTGTAAGAATTAGTAACTACAGCCTTTCTTATATAAACATACACTGTAAGGGCATCATGAGGATCATCAAGTAAAACAAGATGGTGTATTTTCTTGCCCACACAGTTACGTATACTTCAGGCAGCATAAGGTCCGAGGTAGAAGAATGAGTTTCCGGCAGATAGAAATTACATTGGTGTAGTCACTTAACACTGGTAATATACATAGCCTGTTAGATTTCAAATGGCCTAAAGAGCTGAAGATGTTCAAAAAATAAGCTGGAAATAATAAAAAAACTCCAGAATACAGCTGAAAAATCAACCTAGCTATTCTAGAAGGTATTATTGTTATTATTGTCGTTAATCTTTTTTTTTGATGAATTAATTCTATTATTATTATTTTGAAGTTTTAATTTTACAGAGTAAATTGCTACTGTTTTAGCATCTACTGTGTTTTATTAATTTTGCAGTTTTGCAGTAACGAGTTTCGACCACGCGAAATAAGAGTAAATACAGGAGTAAAAAAGAGTAAAATGACATGCAACTCCCCGAGTAGGTTTTTCTTTCCGTCTAGCCTCTTGTTAATTAAGTCGCGAGGCGGTTTTCTTACATCTTATCGGTAACAGTCTAATTGCGATCAACCGTCCTCCTCGACGGCCAACCAGGAGTCCCCATATTGATTCTAATACACTTTTCTTCATATTTTTATAGTTTTTAAATTTAATTTATTTTTGGTTTTGTTTAGGTCGTTAGTTTTCTTGTTCACAGATTGGCCACTATGGCCAAACCCGTTGCTCGGATTATTGCTCTGTTTGTTCTAGTATCTTTTACAGCAAGCAGAAAACTCTTACTTGTGCCGTTTGTAGATTTAGATCGCATGTAACGTGTCTAAAGATTACAGGCGACGAGTATGGAGAGTCAAGTTTTAAATGCCAGAAAAGTTTGAATAATTATCGGTAATGAATCCGCAGTTAGACCTGCCTGGACTTCCAATTATTTGGGAAAATGAAAATCTTTCATCTGGTGTTATCTTGGCTGATTCAAACAATGGCGAGCAAGTAATTCAAACTGTAAAAGTTCTTATGGAAAAAGGTATTTCGTAAATCATTCGTAAATTCCAATATGAGCTTTCTTATGTTACGCTGAAGTAGTGACGCTTCGTGAGGAAAATGATGCATTAAGTAAATTCATTGCGAATTTTAAAAGTTAAACGTCTGGAACTTTAACTATTTCTGCTTGCAAAAAAGTTACAACCAACAGTAATAATATTGAACTTAATTAGCTAGGAATAATGAGATTGAGTTTGTTGTAAATAATAATAATATGAATGATAGTGAGGAGGAGCATTTACTTTTCATCGAAAGATCAGATTCAGAAACAAAAATAAAAATAAATCTATTTTTTAGTTTTAATATGCAAGTTCTGTAAAAAATAATGTCACTGCTCCATCAGTGGAGATCAATTCTGACGTTTCTCATCGGAATGAATTTGAAGAATTAAAATACCCAGTATACGTCTTGGGCTTCTGCTATACGTAAAAAAATGGCAGGTTGAATAATGTTAAAGTGAAGTTTTCTAAAAGGGACGGCATTACCAAAAAAATTGTCATTAGTAAATGCGAGGATCAATCTAATATTGTCTGCCTTAAGTGTAGGGCAGTTTTTGCTACTCAATTTGCCTCATTTGTAACCGCTGAAGATGTTAAGACTCTGCTGGATGATCGCGGTTTAAAGCATTTAAAATTGACTCGAGGAGCCAGGCTTCTCGAAGCTTTGAAAGGTTGATCTGCCATTATCTCGTTACTGGGTTATTGTAGTCGAACAATAACCTCAGATTTTTGTTCAGGGTCAAACAACCTTCAAAATCGACATCCCACTCGGTTTTTTCGAGGGTGAAAGGGTGCGGGGGGGTCGAACTTTAGTTGGGGGGTTGGGGGAAGTGATTTGTATCTGTCCAAAAATGTGGTCGGATTTTTTTTGGGTCAGGGGTCCAATGGGTCGGGAATGGCGTAAACGCCGAGAAACTGATGGAAAAGGCTGGGAGCGGATTTTTTTTAGGAGGGTTTGGGACATTTTGTGGTTGGGGGGGTCAGGAGATAGAGGAGACCCAGAGATAGAGGTGGTGATCCGTGGGGGTTTATGTCTAGGGGGAACGGGAATCCAGAAATATGAGAAAAAAGATTCCCCTTGTAATTGTCTCACTCAATGACGTCACTCTCTTGTACCGTCTTGTCTTTAGACTTAGAAATTTAACTAATTTCTAGGTTAAATATGTACAATTCCTGTACTAAAGTATAGGAAAAAACAAAAATCTGTATAACTAATTAGTCCGTTGTCCAAAACTCACCAAATTTTGTGTCCATATTCACTTATTATTCCCCAACAAAATGCAATCCACAGTTCCAGAAAAATCACTGAAAAACCAATCCAAAAACACTTATAACAGCGGAGCAAAACCATATGTCTATAAATTTGCACAATCCCAACTCGACTCCCTAGAGCTAGACCTACAGAGGTTGATCTAAAATATAGACCACAAAAGTTGTTTAAATATGTAAAGTCCTATCTTAATGAAAATTGTGGTGTGAGTACAAATAAAAAAGATAATAACATAATTACTGATGCAGAAGAGTTATGTGAAAAATTTGGATCTTATTTTCATTCAGTATTTCAAATGAATAATCCTACATGTCATCGGAGATGGAGATTTCAGTATGGATACTACTGATGTGCCATTTGTTAAAAAAGAAGTATTAAGGGCTATCAAGTCTCTTAGACACAGAGCTGCTGGTGTTGATGGTAATACACCGTTTATTATCAAAGGCCTGGGTAATTGTATTGTTCCAGTATTACAACAGCTGTTTGACTTAAGTTTAACAAGTGGAAAGTATTTATTTATTTTTTATTAGTTACTATTTATTTTCATTTAAATAATTACTGTAAAACAATTATAATAATTATTATAAATTTCTTGAATTGTTAGCAATAATTCACTCAGATCTCAATCCAAACGATAATAACTAGTAGCTTATTAATTAATGCTAATTAATTTTATATTTTGCAGATGCAATCGGAAGGAATGTCTGGGAAAATGGCTTTTGATAATAGTGGTTTGCGTAATTATTTTTCTATAGAAATTCTACAACTGATTGACAAAGGTTTTAAAAAGCTTGGCTCTTGGGATCCTAAAAATGGTATCAGTTATACACGTACAACTAGTGAAATGGCAGGAGAACAGTTACAGAATATAAAAAACAAAACTTTCATCATCACCTCTAGAATTGTAAGTCAGATTATTTAATATGTATTATAACTAGAGCTAGATACAATATTATTAGTTTTAAAATTAATGTAATTTTATTAAAAGTCATAAATTAGAGTATTTGAAATAACTTAATGTTTACATTCAGAGTTAGAATATGAACTAAAATATAAAATGTAGGGAATGCACAAGAATGTGATGTGCAATATGTAATATTTGCTTTAAATTAAACAAATAGTTTCTGTATTTGTTTTCACTTTTATTTTGTTTAAGGTAACAATATGTAAACTGTTATGAAATATGGAAGTAACATATAGTACAGAGTATTCAACTTATAAGAGGCCCCATCACTCAGTGGTTTATACTAACACATATTTTTGTTAAAATGCATGTATTGGTGTGTGATGGGTAAAATAATGTGGAAGATGTTGGTACAACTGGAGCTGGAGTGGAGAGGACTGTTTATTGCCTGCACATTTGAGTATTGCCTGTCTGTGTCAAGCATTGGCTTTTGCCAGTGCTTGACACAGTGAAAAGCGTTATTCAAAAGTTAGTTAAAAAATTTTGTGAAACAGGTTTGGTGTTAGAACAAAAACGTGCTCAACACAGGGCAGTTTTAATGACACAGATTGTACAGGACATTAAAGCAGCAGTTACAAGATCACTTCATAAATCTTTGTGGAGACTAAGATGGGAAAAAAACATTTCAATAGCTTCAGCGCACACTCCAGAGAGCGAATGCTGAAATGTTATTCATATCGATTGCAGGTTTCCATGCACTAACTAATGCTGATTATGATACAAGAGTTTACTATTGTCAGTGGTTCAAGAACTTCATTAAAGTCAACACTGGCATTTTAGATCAAGTGTTTTTCACAAATGAAGTGAGGTTTCAACTAGGTGGGTATGTTAACAGTCAGAACTACAGGACCTGGGGTACTGAAAACCCATATATTTTCTTTGAATTTCTCCTATACCCATAAAAAATAGCTATATTGTTGCGGTTTCAAGGCAACAAATAATAATAGGACTCTTGTTTTTTGAAAAAACTCTGGATGCTATCATCTATCAAGAAATTATCCAACAGTTCCTAGTCTTACTGCAGTATGATGAGCATGACTGCTGGCTGTAACAGGACAGTGCCACTTACCATACAGCTTATTCTACTATGGAGATGCTAAAGAATTTTTTTGGTGGAAGAATTATTTCTAAAGGATTGTGGCCACCAAGATCCCCTGATCCGACTAGTCCAGACTTCTTTTTGTGGGGTTACTTAAAAGAAATTATTTATAGGAGCGATCCACACACCCTCAGGAATTGAATACAAACATTACCAATGCGCCATCCAGGAAATATACATGGACAGCTAACAAGAGTCACACATTCTGATTGCCATCCTACAAGAAGACCGTCCAAATCTGTGACTGCAGTATAAGTTTCAAGGCTTGGTATTTCTCTTGCCATTTGTTGTTCACTTTCTTGGTAATTTTATTTTTATAAAGCCAAAAACAAGTTTTTCAGATTTTTTAAAAAAATTTAGCTTTATTTTTTGAAAGCGGTTGAAAATTTGACAAATTTGCTTTATTGTAAAAATTCTTCAGGTTTCCAACTTTACAAAAAGATCTTAAAATTACAGTTCTAGTCAAATATAGTCACAAGATCGGCCAAAACAAAAACAGAATAGAGATTAGGGACTACACCTTAGACTGATGATGGGTTTGGTTTTATCTCGAGGGACTAAATTTCACCTACAAAACATAACTTGAGAATTAATTTGTGCTTTTACTCAGCAGTTATCTAAAATGGTGGTTATGATTTAAATTTTGGGAATCTATACATTTCAACTGTTGATTAGAATTTTATGATTTCCTTTTATTTATTCATTAATTATACAGATGCTGGTTAACATTTTTTTTTAATTTGAAAGCAGAATTATTGGGATTATTTCATGTATTTACACAACTAAATTTGTATAAGAATCACTTTTTTTGTAATATACCCATGAAACAAACATTTCAGCAAAAATATCATGGAATAAAAGATGTCACAAAAGTAAAACTAAAATACACATAAATAAAGAAACACATAATGTTCACTGCTCGGATATATTTACTTTCTATGTGTAGTTTAGTTCTAACATTGTGAGGGAATGAATACCGTCTGATAATGGGATGTTTAAAAAATGCAACATTTAATATACTTATCGACAAATTACTCAATAAATGAAAGTATTGCAAAAATTGCATTATCTAATGTTACTTGGATCTACAAACCAAAATGGTGTTTATATATATATATATATATATATATATATGACATTTAATTTTTTCTTAATAGCAATGTTTTTTTAGTTTAAGGTAACTGGCTTTATTGATTTTGTTATTTATTATTGTTTTTCAATTATCTGCGATAGATTTTTCAGGCATGTAAAAAGTGATGCTTCAAAAATACAGATGCAATTATTTTGCTTTGTAGGTTAAAAACAGCATATTTGATCTCTTATGAGAATAATTTTCTGAAAATAATAGTATTGAAGGCAAATACTGTTTTATTAGGGAAATATCAGTATTGATGGCGATTTAATTTTACTGTTTTAGGGAAGGCCTTACCTAGATTTTAAAAAGGGTGAAGGATTAAAAGGTAATGATAGGTTTGAAGGATATTCATTGGATCTGATCGAAGAAATAGCACAGGAATTGGGATTTACGTATATATTCTCTTTAGTACCTGATGGACAGTACGGGTCTTTGGATAAAAAGACTGGCCAGTGGAATGGACTTATTCGAGAACTTCAAGAGAGGGTAAGACTTTTTTTTTCAGGCTGATATGGGACACTTCAGAGAAATTTTTGTTTTATCAGAGGAATGTTAGGAATTAATCTATCGGATAGAATGCATTATCTCGTTAAAACTTCTGTAATATAGTATAAAAAATATTTTCATTGTTACAGGCTTTTGAACTGTTATAGTTTGATTAGATGGAACAAGAAATAGAAGGCTAGCTTTACTGCTTCCTCTGTAAAATGTTGACTTTGTCTGTGGGTTTCTGTAAAGTCTGGACACTCCCACAAAATTTCCTACCAGGAGATGCACAAAAAACAAACTAAGGGTACTGATGTGCTTATCAGGTAAAGTTAGACCTGCAGTTGTCATCAAAGATTTAAGATTACTTTTTATTTAAAAAAATATTTATTTGAAGTGCAAGTACTATTTTCTTTTAAAGTATTGTCGAAAAAGCTAGTGAAAGTGAAATCTTACTCTGTTACTCTTTGATTTAAGAGAGTACATGTGTACTCTCTAAAATCTCTAAAAGAGATAACATGCAGTTATCTCTAAAAATTTTAAGACCAGCGCATATTTTGTATAATAAGCCGAATAAATTGCTGCTTTTAATATTTTACAATACATCTCAGCCGGTCTGATTAGCGGGTAGTATTGGCTTAACGGCTTGAGTTTGTGTTTTGGTTGGCTTCTCATTCAACTGGGCCTAGATTACCCGGATCAAGTTGTTGATTCTCAGTTACATCTCGAAAATTTTATGGTACTATTAGGAGAAATTTGCTTAAAGCCTTGTATTTTTGCTCGTCACTAGACAATTTTGGTAATATCCATAGATTAAAAAAAGAATAGAAACGCCACGTACATGAAAGCAGGCGTAATTTAAAATACATTACTTTTCTTAGTTCAAGTGTTCGGGAATTATAAGGGCTACATCTTGGTACACTCTGCATTTTGACAGCAAAATTTATAAGTATTTGCAAACCACCAACGTAATACTCCGCTGAATTTAAAAATATGAATGGATAACCCGCATATTTTTCATAACATTCTAATAGAGTTGTCAAAATTATATGACGTATGCACGCGCGTTCTCAAACATGCCGAGTGATTTTTTTAAAATTAAATAAGGATGCAGTTCCCCCTTCATAACTCTCACTTTTTTCACTCGATTTAATTTTCTAATACGTAAGTAGTATCGAAACTTAAAGTTAAGAAGAACCTTGATCTATGACCCCTGACATCATGAAAGTCAAGGTTACGCTATGCAATAGCCTTGCAGTATTTTTGTTATGTGACACTGGTCCCACCCCTCCAACATCTTGGAATTTCTCTTTTTCTTCAAAACGCTATATCTCGGTAATGGTAGACATAGCGCGATGGGGTAAAGTCTGCTGTGATCAGAATGACGTAATCTATCTCTTTAGGGAGAGGGTACAAGCTTTCGGGTCGGAATACTCTTGCAGTCATGTGTACATGCGTGAGTCTTAAATTATTTGTAAATAAATTTTTGGCGCGCGCGCACGTGTGTGTGTGTGCAAACACTTCCTTCACCATATCGCACTATACTGTGTCGGAAGACGGATCCTCCATCAAATTGTAACACAGGCCTTGTAATACCCGATTACTACGGCTTACTATATTAATATACGGCTTATATTAATAGATGTCCGGACTAAAGGTGTCCAAAAGTAACAGCTTATATTAAGAGAACCAGTTAATGTAATTTAATAATTTAAAAAAAAACACTCACCAAGTTTTAATGTATGTCACTAAATGACAACTTTGTCATTTAGTGACATACATGTTGATGTTACGAACATGGAAAAGCTTTTATAATGCAACCTTTTAAAAGAACTCTGAAGAACAAGATGTGGTGTAAGTTTACTGAAAGGGGTAATTACAGACGAGTTGATAATTTAGATGGACCGTTATGAACACAATTCAACAAACAACAATTAATTTCATATAACTATAGGTTTCAAGCCAATCATGCCACAAAGAAGGAAAAAAGGTGAGATAAGGGATAACATAATGCTTTCTTTACGGAATAAACGTAGAAGTGAGGATAAGTAATTATAAAATGGTATTTGGCAAAGGATAGAGAAGAAACTAGAAGAAGAAGGTAAAGAAACACCACATAACGTAATTTATCTTCCTGTCAAAACGAGACGGATACACATCACGATACAAATTGTTTAATAGAGGTATGGTCAGTTTTAAAGAAGAAATAATTATTTTACGTCTTCATCTGAGAAAACGAAAATAAAATTTAAAAATGGAATTAGTTTTTATCGAACAAGGAGGAGGAAGACGACAATATAAGAAGGGAGTGACAGTAACCCTGAGCAGCAGTCAACGAGTAAGGGGAATACCACCTTAAAACAGACGTTTTCTACAGTCGTTGGGATTTACAGTTTTAAAATGAGTATATATTACTGTAGACACAAATAACGCTATACTGAATGATTCATTCACCAGTTATAAATACCACACTCATGCGTTGTACGCCTCTTCAACACTAAATAGCGTCAGCACAATGTAGATGGAAAATCTACATTGAGCTCGATAGATGGAAAATTTATGATTCTTGCTTATTTTTAAGTTCCAAAATTTCAACCTTCAAATGCAATGGATTTAGGATTTACAGAGGTTTTTAAACAATTTCTATATCTAATTCAGTATCTTTTTCTCGCCTTATTGATTTTAATAAGATATCTTTGGTTACCCTATTTAGTATTTCATCGTTCATTACCATCTTATTCGGTCCATTTACATCGGCTTATTCTTTTCCTGCAGATACGTGTCTCATGTGCTTTCGATTTTTTTTCATCTTCTTTATTTTATGTCTACGTCTTTCTGTACGATACTACAATAAGTGAGCTGAAAGTTTTCCCCACACCAACTTCTGTGGGTAGTGTACTACTCATTCAAAAAACATGCGTCGCTTGCTTATGTTGATTTCATTTTATTTTCAATATTTTATACATTACACACTATATAAATTTATTAACTTCACGTATTAATTTATATATATTTTATTTTTGTCGTTGTTTTTATTTTAACTACAAATAAATGTTAATGTATAAAAAAATTTATTTTGACTTACCGTAATGGAGAAATTCTTACGCTTAAGGTGTTGTTGGTAAATCCAACGAAATTGTCTTCGCTTGTAGATGTTTTCATCACTATTTTTATCACTGTTTTCATTACTACTTTCTCGTGAATTGATAACAAATTCTTCTCCAACATCATCAACTAATTGTTCTTTCTCTAAATATTCATCTTCTAATTTTTTCACATTCTCAGATATCGGTGAACAGTCTTTCTCTGTTATGTTAGAAATTCTTTCTTCTCATAGCGTAATCGCGACATTTAACTTAACGTGACGTTTCTTTGGATGATATATCCTTTTACGTTTGCCCATATTATTTCGATGAGGGTTTAGATACGGGTGGCGTGGTAGTAGGCGAATGACTATGTAACCGTAAGCTTCCAGAAGGCGATACAAAATTTACGTCTTATGTCTTGGTATGTGCAGCTTAACTAGTTTGTAAAAGTCTGGCCTAAGCATTTTAGGCTGAAACGGTATTTGCTTTTCCTAAAACCAAGATACCATTTCCGTTTTGTTAGATTTTGCGGTAGGTGCCTTTTCGTATTGATTATTACGGTTCGCAGCATTATCCACCACAACCAATCGCAGAGGTGGTTAGGACAGAATTTCCACCAATTTCATGAAATTTTTGGAGTTCATGTTGTGATAATCCCCAATTGACGTGCTACTTTTCCATATCAGCAGAGCATTGTTTACGAATCTCATCTCGCCGTCACTATGCACGATTATCGCTCGGTCTCCTTTTGATATAGGACAATGTATGCCTTGATCAGAATTGTCCAACCATGTTTTGTTTGAGATATGTGGAGATAAAAATGTACGTTTTATCTACATAAACAATGGAAGGTTTTTCTTTTTTGTAACGTTTAACACATTTTAAATAACGTATTCTTTGTTTACGTATTTCATCATTTTCGATGAGAATATTTCTATTAGTTTTTGTTTTTCTCCATCGAAATCTCAAGGATTTTAGCATTTTTCTGTCGCTCCATACACCACCCTGAAAACTAATAGTCTCTTCCAGTTTATTACAAATATGTTTAGCTGTAGGAAGCACTTAAAAACAGATATCAATAAACAATTTGCCTGACTAAACATATATCGAAACCGTCTAAATTAGTAATTCTGATTTTCTGTTTATTTTTTTTAGGGGGGGTTTGAAATGAGCATTCATCTTCCGACACCCCATTCTTTTCTTTTTTAATAGTTTTAACAATCTTGGCCGAAGCCTCACATATAGCTACAGTTCTGTCTGTACACTTTTCACAGAAAAAATAAATGTTACGCTTAGAACCGCTGTTCTTGGAACTGTTTGGCCTTTCTTTTCATAAACTGATTAACGTTCCATATAATTTCCCGAGCTTGACTATGGAAAGTTTTCCCTCTCCTAAGTTTTGACGTAAAACCGTATATAATTGTTTTGAGAATGCTAAAAATATGGTTGAAAATAAATATTCATTATTATTAAAATGCAACTACAAAAATATTATACGCAGGATAATGCATTCAACGTATGAAAAACCAAAATACAGACGACTATAAACAAATTAACTTTACCCGACACACACTATTTTACAACTAAAGTGTAACAATAAAATTCTTAATGTGTTTGCATTTTATATTCAAATGTGTTATATTATTAGTAATCGGATGATGTCATCTGGATAGATAGTACAACAGACCCTGCTCGCCCGTCCCACCAAAGCCGTTCGACAGTTTGTTGTCATAGACAGGGGCAAATCTTCAGCTCACTTAGTATACGTTGTGTACTTGCTATCATTTTCTTTATTCTTTATCACATTCGCTAATAATAGTTTTCCACAGAGTACTATGAGCAATACGGTAAAATTTTTCTTGGGTGTCGACATTCTAGCCGACCTATCGTGTAGAGAGAAGAAAGGATAGAACGCTTATGATTTAAATCCTCTAATGTCAGTGATGCATTAAAGGATTTTAATGTTGATGATAAGATGCTAATGATTTTGACCTCATTAAAGGTCGTTTCCCTTGTTTTGTATAATGATAACATTTATTTAAGCGGCTAAATAAATTTATTAATACTGCCTTACGGTTGATTTATTTTGCAGAGAGCTGATCTAGCCATATGTGATTTAACCATTACATACGATCGTCGTAGTGCTGTCGATTTTACGATGCCGTTCATGACATTGGGTAAGTTGTACAGCGAAAGAGTAGTAATAAAAACCCTGTCGTTAAATCCTAAGTATTTTGTTCGTTTCGATCGTCGATTATAGGTCCCGTAACGATATCTCGTGTAATAGACGGTAAACGTATATGTCATCGGCCCTGTGTAGCTCTACATCTTTTTTAACCGATTAAAGCCGACCGTGAACGGAGCGATGAAATTTCATTCTTTTGTTGAGAACGACCGAATCAAATGTAGATCTTCACTGTAAGATGTCAAACGCAGGGAACCGCAGGGACGTTTCTCAGTACCTCGTTTTGCCTGCATATGTTTGTCGTTTTCTTTCAAAATCTCTGACCGTTCAGAGATCTCGATAAATTACGATAATTGACGATAACAATACGTAATTATGTATAGATTCGTATAAAATATTTACATATTGCATTTATTTAGTTATTTTAAAATGGTGCTATTTTACTTGTTGATTTTACCGTTTTTATACGGTAGGATGTGATAAAATCTATACGAATGGATAGATTGCCCATGGTTCTAGACAAAGCGATCGACAAAAGTTAGCGACCGATCGATTTCCAAAAGGTTTTAGAAATTATACTAACGTATAATCTGCATTATGTAATTTATTTTTTGTAATCTACGCGCTAATACTAAAACTATTAAATTTTCTACTGTTCTTCTTTTCCAAAAAAAAATTATTTAAAAAACACACGAACCTAAGCGTAATGTTCTCCAGTCAGCTGTTAATGCGCTCAACAAAGCTTTGACCGAACTTACCGTTATTCAAAAAATTGTTCACGCATAACTACTTTAATTTTAACTCGTTCCCGTTTAATTTACATTTTATCGTTAGGTAATTGTGGTCGGTCTGTTCCTCGAGTCATTTTACGGTAAACTGTTTGATTTTGGAATCTATGAGTAGAACATCTCTATCGGGTAATATAGCCGATACCGTCCTGTATGTCCTGGCCTCTTCCGTTTGTGGCTTAATGTAATACTTATTAACACTTCCTTCGTCTTCGCTAGTTTTTAATCGAGTTATTACATATTCATTCTTCTGATTCTTTTATCGAGCCTGATCTCCCTTATTAACATAAAGACGAACTACGATAGTATGACGACCCGATTATTTGATTATTGTATTTATATTATATCAAGTTTTCATAAGATCAATAGAAATGAACTGCGTTTATTGCGATTTTGTTAAACTTACATAACTCATTACTACAGCACTTTTCCATGAACTACTTTAATACGTATCTATTTAAATTCGTACCTTCCTTTAGTAAGGTGAAAAAATGTTAGTTACTTCAGGCCTTATATAAACAAGCTTTTGCTGCTTGCTCTTTTGGACCTATAATCATCCGTTCTGTTAAAAGTCATCGTAGAAAAGATCTTTTCGGGGAAAAGACCAGTCGGTTAATAAAGCAAAATCTGAACATATGTCAATTCAATTTCTTAGATGGAAAAACTTCTGTCAGTATTGTAAACCACTGCAAAAATAAAGTAACAGTATTTCGGACAGAAATGATGAAGAATGAAGATCGAAAAGCGTTGTACCTGATACCTGAAAATTAAGTCATTACATTTGAAAATAGGGAAAAAGGGGTGTAAATGGTGACTGCTGTATCGATTATCTATACGATCGCTGTGAGATTTCCCGAGTAGATTAAAATGGATAACAAAACTAAAGGAGCGGCATGTGATTGTGATAACGAGACAAAACCCGAACCAACTTATAGCTTTAGCGGCGCTTACTTCATTCTAAAGGAAGTAGAATGGTAGCTTTATCAATGAGAAAAATTTAATAAAAAATGTTTAAATAATTTAATAAAACCGTGTGGAGCTAGAAGATAATATACGAAACAAAGACCTTTTATAATTTTGATAAAAAATAAATGCCTTTGTTTAAGGCTTTATTTTATTTTTAGTAAATCTTTTTTAATATTTTATTACAGAATTATGGAAGTAAATTACAGTATTAATTTAAATATAATATAATATTATTATAAATTACAATATTAATTTTTTATGTACAATATTATGTTAAATATAGATTTTCAGTTATTTTTTAATAAATAACTGAAAATATAAACTAAAAATAATCTAACGAGTTAACTTGTAACCGATTAAAAAAAAAACTAGAAAAAAAAGAAAATATGCGTACTATATCTATATTAATTACGTTCTGTATTAAATAAATTAATGTGTAAGTTACAATGATGTATTAAGAAAAAAATACTATTGTAGTTTTCTACTATGATTGTGCACAAAATAAAACGCAAAGAGATTTTTAAAAATAAACAAGATGCAAATATTTAATTGTAAACGAAGGTATGAAATTCAAGAATGTTGTATACTGAAAAAGCCAAATTTCCATAGCTTTCGCTTAATTCTCATTATGATATTTCTAGTAGATAGTTATTGCCTTCCTTATCTCCCTATCTTGTGGGATTATATTACTTTTTCCTTCCTTGGATGTCCTGTGATTAAGCTTTTATCACGTCTTACATATTTCTTATATATAAGTCATCTGTTTCTTCTTTTGTGTTTCATGCTTGTTTAACTTCTGCCGAATAGGTAGACATGTAAACCTGTAGTAGTACTCGGCTAAAAATCTATTGTGATAATAATTCAATAATTCCCTCACTGTGTCGTTTACTCTCTCTTTCCTACTTCTTTTCTGTTATCATTTCTACCACCGTGGTTCTACTATCATATTTTGCGTTAACACTTTTGACCTGTGAATAACAGGAAAGAAATTAAGCGGTGCGGCAGCATGTGGAACGTTACCGGATCCGATTTAAATATGCGCCTTTCCTACGGTTTTCATCTGCCGAATTTGAACAATTTATAATGCCTTTTAAAAGTGCGACTCTGCGTATACAAATTTGAAGAAAATGCTTTGCAAATGCAAATTTGAAATCAGTGCTTTGAAATTGATGAGGAGCTCATGAAAGATAAGGGTGGCGATTATATGGAGTGTCGCCACAAAACACATAAGTAATTTACTTATGTGTTCGTATATCATAAAATATTTTCCTTTACTTTTTTTTACCGGCAAATGAAGAGTTAGTTTTCTAGTAGTCCATATTTATAGCTGTAGTTAAAGGTGATATGAACTTTGGGTTAAAGGGTAGTTTAGTCGATGTTTTCTTTTATTATTAAAAAGAAACTATATAAATCCAGTACGTAATGTTCTTATAGCATTTTATTATGTTTGATGTTAGATGCCGTGACTCATGACATCGTATTTTGGAAGTGATCTGACATAATAGGTTGCCCTCAAATTGAAAAGCTTATAGGAAAACAGTGAAATCATTTTCAATCGCATTCTTCAGTAGTTTGACTGTACCATTGCACATCAGTAGCTCAAGCCTGCTGAAGTGCAGGTAATATTTAGCTTTAAAGTGAAACCTTCACTCTGTTCATCACACTTGCTGGCTATATAATGAACACCATTACTTTCTAGAAGAAGTCTCTGAACTAGCTCTGTGAAGAAAGAGATTCAGATTAGTGTTGCTTGAACCTTAATTCCTTTACATATATCACAACTGTAAGAAACATATTATAATGAATATAATTATAATTTTATTTTATCTTATAATAAATCATATAATTAATTGTTTTTTATTAATAAAAATCTCATTTATTTTTTTTTTATTTTTGTAACAGGTATCAGTATTTTGTTCAGTAAACCAGTGAAACAGCCTCCAGAAATGTTTTCCTTTTTTAAACCTCTTTCATTTGATGTTTGGGTATATATGGTTACAGCATATTTAGGAGTTTCTCTTTTGCTGTATTTTCTCTCCAGGTCTTTATTTTATTATATTTAAACAAATTTTGAATCGGCAATATTTTTTTGTTTTATGAATGTATATACTTTTTCTCTTACAAATTGTCACTAATTTCTTTTTTTGTTACATTTGTAATAATGAAATTTATTTGTTTAATCGATAGTAGTAATGTAAATGTGTGAAATAAGAGATCAAAGGCCTCCCAGCCTTTAAGACATAATTCCTTCTACTTACATTACTTTTATGATTTTGTCTTTTTCTTCTATTTTAAATATAAAATGATAATAGTAAATATACATCTTGGAATTTTGTAGTCCCACACTGCTGATATTAAAACAAGATATCTCTCTAACGTGTACATACAAGTATAATGCTTGTACATTTAAGTATAAGCGGTGGGGGAATAGTGTGGAAGAGTCCTGTTGCCAAATGCATGCTCGGTCAGAGAAGAGCACACACAGCACATAAAAATATGTGATTACACAGTAAAAATAGTCAATATATACACTTCTAGTTAATTATTAATTGGAAGATAATAAAATTATTAGTATTAAGATACTAGAATCAAGCAACTATATGGGATACTTGACATGTGGTTGACTAAATTTATGAATCAGTGGGAAAAAAGTGAAAGATTATGTTACATTATCATTGACATAGCTAACACCATTTAATTATTAACAAGAAAAGTTAAGCTTCTATCTTTTATTCAAAAGATACATTCAGTATCTTTTGAACAGTTATATTTTACAAATGACTTGATGAAAAACTGCTGCAATGAGGAGAAAGTAAAGAACAGTCAAATAAACCTTAATATTATTCTGAAATTGAAATAAATTAAACAGAATAGCAATCTCTAGACGATGACATTAAATGAAAATTAAAACCACAGAGAGTTAAGGTCCTGGTACAGACAGAAATAATAACTTAGATGAAGTAATCTCACCACTGAAGAATATTTCTTCTTATTACCATTGTAATATTAAAATAAATATTGTCACCATAAATATCGATATTATCAGGAAGAAAAAGGTTTAATTTTCCCAAACATCTTGCCATAGATATTGAAGTAGAATGCTGCATCATCCACTGCAATAATCTGTGCTTCCTTGCCTTAACTATAGCACTTATAAACCAACTGCCAACAGCAATAGAAACATCTGACTTTCATCCGGAGGTCCCAGGTTTGAATCCTGATCAGGCATGGCAGTTTTCATTCGCTACAAAGTTCAATTTCCATATTCCATGCATAAGCTTATATGGTGATATATCAAGAAAAAACAAATTTGAACCGAAAGCTGATTCCTCAGAGAAACAAGACTCTAGAAAATGCATGGTTTCATAGAGAGATGACAACACAAATACAAAGTATCAGTATCGAATCCAGATATCTAGGTCATCATGGATATCCAGCGGCTCTTGTAACTGAAGTGAAGTTTTAACAATCAATTCACTGATAATGAAATTCAACGTACATGGTTCAATGTCCGTGGTTTAATGTACATGGATTGATGGATTACATAACTTGTTTCCTCACATTTCAACATCTTTCCTACATGAAAATATTGGTGAAAATCTCAGGTTAAAAAAATTTGTTTTGTTCAACTTCTGTCTGAAGAAAGACAAGGAAAATCAAATGATAGTGGCCGTGATGTTTATTGATCGATATGAGGAAGGTGATTATAATTTTGATTATAATTTTCTCTTAAAGTCCTTAACAAAGGTGCCTGACTTGCTTTCCTGAATAGCAAAAATGCCATGTAAAAAGTAGTATATTGTAAAAAGCAGTCATTTCATTAACATAGTTTTTCACCTGTTTTATACCTTATTGACCTACCTAATTTTCAACATCCTCCTTTAGTACTGAAATCAAACATCTGTGTTCTTTTTTTTTCTGTATTTCCATATTTTGTCACTGTTAAGCATTACAATCCTCATAAATATTTTAAAGAATTTCTTTCCAATTCCTGGATCTGTAATCTATACCCTTAGATTGTAACACTAAATAAGTGTAAACACTTTTTTTAAATTGTATCATATTAAAACACTTTAAAAAGAAGTTTAGTTCATTATAAAAGTATTAAGTGTTAAAAGTACATTTTTTATGCTTAAAACTAGTATTTAGTGTTAAGCAGTATTAACTTTTCTGATTATAATTTTCTCTTAAAGTCCTTAACAAAGGTGCCTGACTTGCTTTCCTGAATAGCAAAAATGCCATGTAAAAAGTTTAGCAAAAAAATATTGTAAAAAGCAGTCATTTCATTAACATAGTTTTTCACCTGTTTTATACTACACGTGGATATAACAAATTTATCATATGTAAACTTATGTTACCATGTTTATATGTTATTAATATTTATGTGGTTAGGATCTTTATACTATAGCTACCATGGTTATGTGGTAATAGCATTTAATATAAGCAAGAAATATTTATAACAGTGTGTTTGGTTATAATCCAGCAGCCACACTATATACAGTATATTATTACAATTTACTCCTTCAATTAGTCAAGTATTAAAAGAGAAGATATTTTTTTAGTACATTAATTAAATTTGTCTGACTTAATTAGAAGTTATTTGTCAAAGTTTAGTAAAAAACATGTTTAGTGCTAGATTTATTTTAGATTCTAAAATATATTGTTTATTTATTTTTATAATGTGTTAATTTTTTTAATATGATATATGGCTACAGGTGATATAATTTAGAATACATAGTTTAGTTTTAAAGATATTGTCTTTTTATATTCTTCACTAATACTAGTATTACATCTTTAATAAGCAGTCAGGTATGCAAGGCATTTTTATTTTATTATACATCTAGGGTTTGATATTTGTATATATGTACATGTGTGTATGTCCTTTTTTTATATGCAGATACATTTTTGAAGGGGTTTTAGGGTATTTTACATACTGCTCTTTAGTAGTGATTAAAAACATGTTTAGTGCATACTTTTTGTCGCTAAAAAGCTTGGTTTTTTTCAAATAAATTATACAATATGCAATTTATTGAAGTCACATAATTAAACTGTCTGTGTATTGCAAGAATATACTTAAAAGTACAGCTTTGTTGCATATTGAGCATGTTTGATTATAATTCATTTCATTAATCAATTTTAGTTTAATTTAACATTACTTACAGTATATTAAACCCATTCTGTTTTATGTTGCTTTTGTTATGTTATTGGTATACTATGCTATTTACACTTACATTCAGATTCAGGTTATGGTCTGTGTTTAACTTAGTTAACATATTTAGCTCATTTAAAATATGTAATTTTTATGAACGGTCATGAAAATTAAATAAAATTGGTTCTGGGCAAGACAGTAATCTGCATCCCTTATAACCTCAATAACTGAAACACTTCAAGGGATATAATCCTGAAGTATGTAAGTGTGAAATTATGGTAAAATGTCAGTAGCCAAAACCATGTTTGATAAACCAGTTCCAGAGGATAAACTATGCAAGATACAACCTCTCTACATGCTTTCAGTTTTTAGCAGTGGTCAAGAACTATTGTCAGGCAGTTAAAATAGTGTGGTGTGTGTGTGTTTATAACATTTTTTTACCTTCTGATTATTATTATTCTTATTACAAATTTAATTAATTGTTTTTGACAGTAATTCCTATTGATATGATTGCTTATTGTTTATGCTTGTTAGTATTCTTTTTTGTTGCTAGATGGCACATATAGTAAATTTTTACAGATGTTCTCCATTTGAATGGGAAAATCCCCATCCATGCAATCCGGATCCAAAAGAATTAGAATTGACATTCACACTACAAAATTGCCTTTGGTTTAGCATTGGATCTCTCATGGCTCAAGGAAGCGATTTGTTGCCAAAGTAAGATATTTATAATTTGTAATAAAAGAATGTGTATGGATGATATTACTTTCAAAAAATAGTAGTAATACGTTTTAATTTTCCTTTTAATAATGTGAGTTGTACAAACACTTGTTAAGTTAAAATTTAACATCGACTAGGCTAAGTATGTCAATAAAATGATGTCATTTCCTTAAAAGATAATTTTTTTTTTAAAGTATTGATGAGTTTACAAGATTACTTATTGTTTTTTGCCTAGTGGGGTATACCAATCTTTAACCGCCTTTTAAAAAATACACAACATGTATAAAAAATGTATTAAAAAATACACAACATAACATAGCTGAAATTTTTAATTTTGAATGCCAAGGAAGCCAAAAGGGAAAGTTTTTGTATTAGTTCTGTAAAATCCATTTTTATGTGTACATTTTCTAGTACTGTAGGTTACATTGTTACACACGTTTTGATCTCTGTTTTGATGTAAAAAAATTCTTTTACATCGGGTGTCGAGGTTACTTTTAAAGAGCTAGCTCGTAATTTTGTTTTTTTTGTTTAAATGCCTTATACCGTGCAGGAAATGGTACTTATGTGCGTTCATGTTCCTTTAAAAAAACGTGTAAAATATTAGGTGAAAGGTTTCCTAACATCAGCTACCCGCAAAGAAAATCATACAAGATTCAGTTAAAAGTGGTGCGTTCAACAAGATCCGAAAAAATCTATGATAAATTTACTAATTGTGAATTAGATCTGGTGTTGTATTTTATGCTGACAAAGTATATTTCTAACTTTCTTTGCATGTCAATAAGGAAAACAATAGTATCGATCATAGATATGATCGGTATCGGTACATAACCCCAATCGATCGAAAACAATTTCTTGATGTGAAAATTGGTGTTTGGAGTACTGGGTCTGGTACTATGGGACCGATATACTTTGATGCAACTCAATGTACGTCACAATTTTCGAAGAATTCTATTCTCGATAGTCTGACTGTGAGTCGATTACCACTTGTTTCAACGAGATGAAGCAATACGTTTCTTGTCTCGCACTTCCAATTACCCACATTCAAACAGAAGAACGGCCAGCAAAGATTTGTGGTTTCCACATAATCGAACGATTTGTGTAGTGCAATTTTTTGTGTAGGTACGACAACCGGTAGCAAATACGTCTACTATAATAAAAAAAGTAAAGAGGGTTTGATCTCATATCAATGTATAGAATTAGAAAATTTGTTCCTGCATGAAGAAGGGTCCCTCAAAGAGAGAAACAAGCTGTTTAAAGAGGCTTGCAAATTCTTATTCTCATTCGCACATTTAATTTGCTCCTATCTCATGAAGTTTGTAATAAGACTAATATTACCTCCTATTATTAATAATGTAATCCGGGTTAAAGATTCGAACAAAAATGTTATAGTATTTGAAAATCAATCATGAAATCATTCATAAATAAAAGTAGCTCTTTGATTTTTTGTACTTTTGTAATCGGTCTAAAAATTATGAAAATGTTTAACGTTGTTATAAGTTTTCTATAGCAAAGAATACTTTAGGTGTATGTTTGTGTAGGGTATGTTTTTTATTTCTTATATTGAATTGGAACTTGTCGGTTTAATTAGGGCTGTGTCAACACGACTCGTTGCTGGAATGTGGTGGTTTTTCACATTGATCATGATATCTTCATATACAGCTAATTTAGCTGCATTCCTTACGATGGAACGAATGGATGCTCCTATAACAGGTGTGGATGATCTCGTCAATCAAAATAAAATTAAATACGGCCTATTGCGTGGAGGGTCGACTGCTAACTTCTTCAGAGTAAGTTCAACGTAAACAAATATTTACTATTCTTCTCAAGTTCAGAATAGAATATTTTAGGTTTTAATTTTGATGTTATATATTATTACGTGTTTAAAAGGGCAAAAGTTTTCTTTAAACTGTCTAGTATATTTTATTTTAAGGCAAAGCTAAAAAAAATCTTCATATTATGAGAAGGTTAACGTAGAGAAAAAACTAACTTAGACACGGCTAAAATTTGTATAACTTTCACCTTAAAATGAAGTATGCTTTGGTCGATTTTAAATACTTTTCGATTTAATATTTCGGAATAGTTCAGTTCTTATTTGTTCGGTTGTACAATGTTTTTACCGTTTTTAATATATCTATTTTAAATGTATTTTTTAATGGTACTTTTTATTATAACTGATCTGACCGAATGTAGACTTACTGCATTGATATCGTACACTTACTACTAGACCAGCAGTTCTCAAACTGTGGTACTCGTACCGTTCGTGGCACGTTAACACACAATACAAAAAAAAAATACAAACATTTTGTATTATAATATAAAATTATTAATACAACTTATTATTATTATTATTATCAAACTTTCTTTGATATATTATAATAAAAAAGTATTTTATTATATATTTCCTTCTCCCTTAATTTGAGGAAATTTTTCCTATATAGCGACAATAAGAATATCAGTTATTCGGCTTGCAAGAATGAACACATAACGCAGATGGGTTCTTATATGCCACAGCACACATGTAACGACTTGTCTGCCCCGCGCATGCATCGCGTCGCACACGTGTACGAACAAGTTTTTTAATGGCCATTATAAAAGGATTACTTTACCGCTCTTTCCTCCTGCAGTTGAGCGAGTAGGTCGTGGTTATCTTACAGACAGATACAGTTGCTTCCGGTGTTTTAGATACTCTCTGATAATCTAATCTGAAAATACTGTACCGTGTTGCATTTTCATTTGATAAAACTAGAGTGCTTGTGTCGGCATACGTATCCCAAAAGGGACTTTTTTCTTATATACATACTTATTTACGTATCTTATTTGCTTGAATTAATTTGGTTTAGTTCAATTAGTTTAGTCGGCATAAAATATAAATCGAAACCAATAAATGGCGTAATAGAGCGACGACAGACAAAACATCGTAAGTTAATATCGTCTGTACCATCGAGATCTACTTTAGAATCAGAATTTGCGATAAATCAAGATCTTTTTCCATCTAAAATACGAAAAGTTGAATGAAAATATGATCCTGAGTACATTAATATTAGATTTACTGACACAGATGTAAACAATGAGCCTCGACCTCGATGTATAACCTGCTTTAAAATTCTTTCAAACCGAAGCATGAAACCCTCATTATTGAAACGGCAGCTTAATACTAAACATTCAACGTTGGAAGACAAACCTAAGAATTATTTTGTTCAAAAATTATCAAAGATAAAATGCACAAAGAAAATTATATCGTCTTTTACAGGCAGTACTCCGATACAATTGAGGCATCTTTATTGGTGTGGTAGGATTAGCGAAGTGTGGAAAAAGCTCTAACAATCGGTGAAGATTTATTGTTACCTGCTGCGAAAGAGATGGTGACTTGTATGTCGGATGAATCGTCAGCTAAATAGCTATATATATCACTGTCAAATGATACCGTGCGCCGTAGAATTAAAAGCAGGGATTAAACGTTAAAGAGAATTTAATAGCTCGAATCAAAAATACGAGTAGTAATTTTTACCTTCATACGAGTTGATGAGAGCACAAATGTTAGAAACTGTGTTGGAATTATGGTTTACGCGCGGTATATTTTTCAAAGTACAATTAAAGAGATTATTTGTTTTGTGATGAGCTGTCGACACGAACTACTGCCAATGAAATATTAAAAAAGCTGGATGACGTCTTTGCAGATAATGTACTGAAATGGAAGTAGTGCGTCAGTTTCTGTTCTGATAATGCTCGAGCTATGACAGGAAAATGTTGAGGGATTGCCATCAAAGAAAAATCGGTAACAGAAAATTGTAACCTCACTCAATGCGCATCACAGAAGCTTTAGCAGTAATACTGATGCTTAACGATTTAAACATGTTCTCCAGGAGGCCGTCGAGGTGGTCAATTTTAGTAAATCTCAGTTTTTAAATTCTCCTTTATTTTCGAAACTGTTTTCTGAAACAGTGACCACATTTAGTTACTGCTACATACAAAGTTGAGATGGATTTCTAAAGGAAAAATGCTAAGCAGGTTGTTTGAGCTTCATTCAAAGGTGAAGGTGAATACCGATTTTGAACTGCATGATCGATTGACAGACGAGCAAGCATTGTGATTGATAGATCACAACACTAGCCTGTTCATCGGATATTTTCAATCGCCTTGGTGACTAAATCTAAGTTTGTGAGGTGAAACAACAAATCGATTTTCAGTAAACATTTATCAACAAATGTCGAATGATTTATACAGTTACGAATAAAAACCTAGTCTTTTTTGAATATGGAAAATTTTGTCATTTTGTACAAAATTGAAACGAAAGATAATCTCATCGATAATATAAAATGCTGTCGCTTACTGCTCGCTGAAACTTTTGAAGAATATTTTAAAGAAGGCTATTCTGAATTCTTGCAGGATATCATTCCTGGAATCCTAACTGACAATGAAACAGAATATTTGATGGAGCTATATTGCGGTGGAGGTTTGAAAATGTTCTGGAATATAATCTTTCAGGGGTTATATGACTGTATGAACAATCGTCTCGATTAATTTAGATAGAACTCCCTACAGATATTAATCTGCAGACAGAAATTGATCTACAGTTAGCGATGCTGTACCTTTTTGAATGATCTGCTTGAGTTGAGGCACTAAAAAAGTTTAATTTTGAATGATGGAGTAGTTAATATTGACTAACAAAATGTTTTTATTCCTTATTTTTATAATAATACTTGTCATTTTTTATAACTTAATATTAACTGATTTTCACTTTGCTGAATTTTATTTTGTTTGCGATTTTTACAATCAGTTGGGATATGAATATATGCATTCAAAACATCAAAAAATAGTTTATCTTGCTTAACAAATGTCATAGTCTTAATAGAAGAATTAAAAGTGTGACTAAAAGGGTATTTAAAATATAAGGAAGCAATATTACTCAATGAAAGTCATTGGAATAGTGTTTAAAGTTGTGTGTGAAACTGATGACAAGACTATCTTAAAAATATAGTCTTCAAATTGAGACATGATGATTCTCATATTTTTGTTACTGTATTGCTAGGGTTATATCATCTTATTAAAATAGGAAAATATGTAACAATTGGATAGTGAAATATCTCATTAAAAAATATGTTTATGTGAGAACACTGTCATGTATATATGTGTAACTCTTTCAGGACAGCAACGTAAGCATATATCAAAGAATGTGGAGCACAATGGAATCTTCACAGCCATCAGTATTTGTAAAAAGTAATGATGAAGGAGTGGAGAGAGTTCAGAAGGGTAAAAGACAGTATGCATATTTTATGGAGTCTACTTCTCTTGAGTACCAGATGGAGAGAAAGTGTGATCTAGAAATGGTGGGGGGCCTTCTTGATTCAAAAGGTTATGGAATAGCTATGCCTTTTGGTAAGTATTCAGTCAACTAAAACAAGTAAATTTTGAAAAAAGATAAGCGAATTTCATGGTTTGGAAAGCTAAACTAAAACGGGAATTCATAATCAAATATTACCGTCTTGTGCTCAAAGCTAAAATTAAACAACCTAAAGTACTGTAAAACATATTTTCATGTAACTGTAATCTGATTACAGGAAATTATATGCTATTAAGATATTTTTCTTAATAGATATTCTGATAAGATATAAATATAATGTTGATAATATAGATGTAATTAAAGAAGATAATAAAACATTTTTGTTAATAAGATATTTCTGAACTGTTCTGTTAGCATCTGAAATGCATTAGATTTTAATTCAAGCTGAAAATGTCACTTCTTCCCCCCCCCCCTGCATTAATTGATTTATTAGAAGTTCCTTCGAACTATTTTGTTGTGCAATCTATTTTTTTTTTTTTTTAATATTATAATTTAAAAGGTTTTCTCATATTTTGCTTACTCAGTCAAAATGTTTATCTGACAAAATTAAAAATTGTTGCTCATTATCTTGGTGAGTTCCTAGTTACCTGTGCAAGAAATGTTTTATTGAATTCTGTATCAGTTTTTAGTTGATCAGATTTAATCAAGAACTAATAATTTATGTTCAATGTTCATATTACTCTCAGTCAAGCTTTTTCTCCAACTATCCAGCAGTGTGTATTTGATATATGCATTAATTAATTCCGTAATCTGTGGGAAACTATTTATTAAATGTGATATTGACTATTGGCTTTTGCCATTATTTTATACATTTTTATTTTGAGGATTCTACCTGCTGAAATGATCTAGTTACTGTCAAACTGACAGACTGTAAGGATGCATTTTATTACCTTGCCCAGAACCTAGAGTCTTTTTCCAGTTACGATTTCCTTTCGTTTCATGGTTCTTTTTTTATTACTATGCATTGCGATTACTCTTCCAGTCACACACTTTCCTGATGTAAGTACTGTTTCATTAGTTTAGTTCTCTTCTTTTGCTGGCCTCCGTGGCAGTGGTAGTGTCTTGGTCTTTCATTCGGAGGTCCTGTGTTTGAATACGTCAGCATGGCATTTTCATACACGCTACAAATCATTAATTTCATCAACTGAAGCAATACCTAATTATTAGATAATGAAGCAATACCGGTACCTACCTAACGGTGGTCCCAGAGGTTAAAAAAAAAAGAAAGTTCTCTTCTTTAATGATCATCTATTCTCAAAATCTTCCTTTTTTTAATACTAATTTCCAGCTTGTTTTCATTTTTTGTTTTTCACTTTTCAGCATTTTTCACATTGTAACATTCTTCTATTTTGAATAATATGAAGGGTATTTATATAAAAATTTTCATATTTTTAGGTGATTTTCATTCTGTAACAGCTCAGTTGACTGTCTGTACATCTTTACATTTGAAAACAATACAGATCATAGCCTGTAGTCAAAATGAATGATAATTTATGAATTGGGTAGTAAATTAACTAGAAAGAGTGGCAGGGCCTGATTTTAGGAATATTTAATGTTACATTAATTATTGATATTTAATTGATATAGTTATTGATATTAATTACATCCATTAGAAATGATGAAGGTTAATGCACCATTCATTAGTTTTTTCCTATTGTTGTACATAATTGGTCAGTCAGTTGTTTCTTGTAGGCTTTTTAAGTTTTTTGCAGGACCTAAGGATGGTTACCTTTCTGCAAGTCTCCTTTGCAGAAAGGTAGCCGAAGAAATGTAGGTTGTATATGGTATGTGTGGGTAGAGGAAAGTTTGAGATATTTATAGTGTTATGCTCAAGATGTTTTTCCAAGTTTAGGTTTATTTATGGAGACTGTACAGAATGAACTTGCTTATGTGTGTTGCTAACACCGTTAGGATCTTAAACACCTGGAATGTTTCTCAGCAGCTCTCCTAGTAGCTCAGACCACTAGGCATCTGATTACTTTCTTCTACTGGAATTAAACCTCTTCTAGGTTACTTTCCATAATGGACTGCTAATGTGTGCCCATCCCATGTCTTAAGTGGTAGAAACTTAAGACTTAAGTTTTAAATAACTTAAAATATGCAAGACAGGCAGTTATTGCTGTGTGCGTTCTATCTCCTTGATTCTGTGCATGACATAGTTCCTGAAGTGAGTTTCCTGGACAGTTGTTTAATACATTGCTTTCAGAAAAAACATGTTCTCATCAGGCACAATGTCGATGTACATGGTGGTTTTATCTGTTTTTGATGGTGAAGGCTTTTTTGTTCTTATCTTTTGCACTGTAAATTAACTGCATGGAATTTTTGTCATTTGAGCTGCAACCTTGATAAACGAGGTTGAGTGATATGTAATTATTAATGTCCAGCTGTTTGTTGGTATCATTGATGTACAAGATAGATTGGCAAAGGCTATGCATGTATCTCAGTAAATCATTGGTGAGAAATAATAAAGCCAGTCTTATCATTGTTCTATGGCACTGTTCTCTTGATCACAAATGGAATTGACTGAGTCTTGAGTATTGTTCTGAATAGATTGTAATTAAATTCCATTAACTGCCATTTATGCAGCTTCAGAACCATTTGACAATCAACTCCTATAGTATCAAATTTTCCCACCTTCTTTGCTAATAAGATATGATCCAGGCAATTAAAGACTTCCTAAAAATCTTGAAATAAGCTGGTAACAGTACATTTGCTTTCTATTTCTTCTATTGTGTACTCAACAAGGTATATAATGACTGTTGTAATTGACGTACAACGTCAACCAACGTTCCCACACGTAGCTATATTTTTGGTCTGCTAGAAGGTTACTTTGTCAGCATTGCTAAGTCTTGTGTTTGCAATCTCAGAGAAAGTTGTGCAAGTGAAATCAGGCCTGCTTTGGTATATAGCCAGTTTTTGCACTCTAGTTAGACTTTTGACTCAGGATTTTTGGTTATGCTGGAATAAAAGTATTGTTTACAATATAACCTAGAGTGTGCAATGATTTCTAATTTATATTTGTTGAGCACTGAGGAGATGTTACCCACATTGGTAGAAGTTTTTGGTTCTAAAGTGCTATTTTATAAATTAATTTTTTCTTTTTTCTAGGTTGTATGTTCAGATAAAAGTTCCTGAGGGTAAATTTTTACTTGTGTTTTGGTTTTAGTCATTGAACTTCTTTTTTTTTTTGTTAATTTTGTGTATTTCTTTGCAGAGGTGGTGTCTAAATGATTTGCCACTTTAATAAGATATTTTATACTTCCTTGCACTTTAGGACTTCGCTGTTTGGATAAGTTTTTCTTCTAGATTTAATTTTCTCTTTGTTTACAACTCCCCAGAGCACTTTACATCTATTTTCTGCCTCTTTGATAAACGTCACTGCTTACTGTCTTCTTAGGGTTTTAAGCTACAAGTAATAAATAATCTTTCTTCCAAATCACGGTTCCTTTTTTGTGTCGTATTCTGAACACACTTTTTTGTTTCTTTGTCCAGGGCTTTGATCTATGCCTTTTGTAGTGTTTCACTTTTTTTCATCCATGGTCCTTTTTTTTGTCACTTTATTTCTTTTTCTTGATGAAGTGTATAAACAAGTTGTATCTAAGAATGTTTTTATGGAATATGTTTTAAGCCTGGTCTGTATCTTGTGTTTCGAGAACTTTTCTCTGGTGTTTGTTTGCGAGAAGTATCTGAAAGATTGTAAGGTATGCTTGTTCCTTATTTTTCATTAGGGTTTTTGCTTGTGTCTATAGCTCAATTAATGGTAATTATTCGGTCAGTAATTATCAGCATGCTAATGCCTCTGTCAGCTTAGTTCTTCATTGCCTTCCTCTAAGGCTTTACCCAGTATTTTGGATATGATGTTAATTACCTCATCTAGGTTTATGCTCAGTGATCTGTAAACACCTAGCACTAGAAATATTTTCTTTTATTCTGAACATTCTCTTTTATTCTTTTATGAACAGGTTCATGTTTAAGTTCTGGGTCTTCTTTCCTAGTATCTATAAATTTGACTTGGCTTTCAAGTCCGATGCCATATGTTGTACAGTCTGTATTGTATGCCTCTGTGAAGTGAAGAACTGACTACTAATCCAATCTATTCTTAATTAGGATGATGTTCTATTAAGTATTATACAGTTATTAATAGCAGTAGTATTGGAAAGCGATGTGCACAACTGCACATGTGGCATACATATAAACAAACAGAAAAATTCAAATTAAGTTTGGGTTTATAATATTAAAGAAGTTAGTTGAAACTGCATCTCATATAAAAAGTACAATAACAACAATTTAATTCTTTGAAACTATTTGATGTGCTATACAAGCCAAGATAGCAATATTTAATTTTATGATTACTGTTTGCTTAGTTTTAAGCTTTTACACAATTTGTTAGTTTAAAGAAGGTTTTAAGAAAACTAAACACTTTGTCACTCATAACAAATATATATGTATATGTTTGTTATGAAATAACAAATTATTATAAATAATATTTATATATATATGTATGTATGTATGGTCCAAAAGTTGCAGTACAGTGTATTATTTCAGAAGTTGTAAAGAAAATGAAACATTTGGATACACCAACCTAAATTAGGTATGAGGGCCCACCTTTGGGGCATAACACAACAATGGCTGCCATTTTGAATCACCAAACATTTATTTAAATGGGAAGGGGGTCATGTGACATATCAAAACAGATTGAAATTTTTCAGGAATTCATTTCTGCAATCAGTTTTACATAACTGTTAAGTGTAGGAGTTATTGGCATCCAAAGTTGACACTGGAGGGCTACATGATGTGCTCAATATGTCGACCGTTTTGTTGAATGCATAATTCCAGTCGCTTAATTCAGTCAGCAGACACTTGCAGAAGCACTTCTGGTGCAATTTTCATGCAGCACAGCGTAATTCTTTGTTGCAGATGGTGAACATCACGAATCTTCTCTGTGTAAACAAGTTGCTTCAAATGCCTCCACAAATAAAAGTCCATGGGTATGAGGTTGGGTGATCTTGGTGACCATTTCACTGGGCCATGCCGACCAATTCGTTGCCCAGGCAACTGGACATTGAGCTACTGACGAACATGTAGCCCAAAGTGTGGCGGAGCACCACCTTGTTAAAAAACTGAAAGGAATGTTCCATCTTCATTTAAAAGGGAAGGAAAGACACTGTCTCTCAGCATGTCCAAGTACCACTTGGAATTAAGGGTTCCATCAATGAAGATTGGTCCATCCACATGGGTACCCCATATCCCACACCACACCATAATTTTAACATCTCCAACAACATTGAACGGGTCAATCCAGTGGGGATTTTCATCACACCAATATCGATGATTCACCTCGGTTCACGGTTCACCTCGCCACTAATAAAACATTGTCTCGTCACTGAATAGGATACTCTGTGAGAATGTAGGGATGTTCTGATATTGACGTATTGCCCATGTACAGAACTCAACATGTCTGTCTGGGTTATCCTCAGAAAGTTTTTGCAGGGTTAAAATGAGTACCAATAAAAATGGGTACCATTTGTTGCTATGAAGAATATGCAGAATGGAGGAACGACTAACACCAATTTCACTTGCAAGACGTCAAGTGTTGTGTTGTTGGCTCCTTGCAAAGGCAGCCAAGACCATTGTCGAGGTTGTCTCATCAGTGGAAGATTTGGGACAACCACTACGTCACCTGTTGGACACATTTCCAGTTTCCTTGAATTTGGATATGAGAAATTTGTGATCTCTCCGGGTGGCACCTGTTGAAATCTGTTGCAACGACTTGACTGCTTCGTTCACCAGACATCAGACATCACCTCAATTCACTATTCCTTCGTCAAAGCCATCATATGTCACTTGCAAAAGAATAACATTTTCAAACTTTTGGATGCCAATAACTCCTGCACCGTAACAGTTATATGAAATACGATTATAGAAATGAATTCCTGGTAAAATTTAAATCTGTTTTGATATGTTATATGATCGATCCCCTTCCCATTTAAATAAATGGATAGCGATTCAAAATGGCAATCATTGTTGTGTTATGTCCCAAAGGTGGGCCCTCATACCTAATTTACGTTGGTGTATCCAAATGTTTCATTTTTTTTACAATTTCTGAAATAATAGGTTGTACTGCGACTTTTGTACCACCTGTATATGTATATATATATATTTGTATATGTATATATGCTTTCTGTAATACAGTTAAATAATGGTAGGGTAAAAGTAAGTTTTAAACTTTTCTGAGAGAACTGAAAAATCTGAAATTGTTCAAATATATTTTTAGTTTCTGTAATTTTGTATTTTAATGTGGTATAATTTTTTGATAAATATGTGGTTGAAAAAATAATCTTATGTTTAATTTATATGAGGTTCTGTATGAAAATAAAATCAGGTTTATTATGAGATTCCCAGTTTAATTATATATTATATTAAAATAAAATGGTCTGTTGAAAATCATTTAAGAAGAGCTTGGTTTTCCATTCTTGGTTATTCCTGAAATAGATAGGCTTTGTAATGTTAAAAACCATATTTAGAATTTCTTTTTTCCAGATTCCCCTTACAGAACAGCAATAAGTGGTGCTGTCTTAAAGATGCAAGAGTCTGGTAAATTGCAACAACTTAAAACTAAATGGTGGAAACTAATGCATGGTGGTGGTCAGTGTGATAAAGTAAGTCTTAATGCTTTATGTAATACTCCATCTGGTTTTGTTTATTAATGACATTTCCTTTTGTTATTTAAAACATTCAGTTTAGCAACAGCCTTTCTTAATGCTTATTATTCAGTGAATATTAGTTGTTTATTATCAATCTATGTTTATTATCAAATACTCCCAAAAACAACTTGTACCTACTGTCAAAATACACAATTTCTTTTGCCAATATAATATACAAATCTTAAATAACTTTAGCTGTTGATTATATCATTGCAATGATGGAATTTCTGATTATTGTACTTACAACAGAACAGTTTTTTGTTTCTCTGCAGTACTTAAAAATGTCTATCATAATTCATGTTAGTTATAAGTAAAATTGGAATTAGTCTTGGAATAGCAGTTAATGGTTTGCTGGACATTGATTCATATTCTCCATGAGAATGATAATTTCAAATTTTTTAATTCAGTTGAAGCCAGGTGCTGATAAAATAAACAAATTCTTATTCAACTCTAAACGATTATAAAACTCATGTCAGGAGTATGTGGTATTTCACTGATAAAAAGAGGAATTGTTCCAGGATTTGCCTGGAAAGATCTAGGAAATCATGGGGAAACCTCAGTTTGAGGAGCATCATGAAAACAAAATTAATAAATAAAAAGAGATGTGGCTATAAAAACAATATAAATATATAAATACAACATATAAATATATATAAAAAAAAAAAACAACAATTCAGTTTATCTGATTTGGATTCTTTTAAAAATCATCAACAGAGCAAAATGCTTTTGTTAAAAGAAAGCTTTACAATTAGCATCACAATTTCTTTTAAATTAATCATAATAATATCATCAATACTAACTGAATATTTATTTTTTATACTCAGAATGCAAGTTTTTAACCTCTTTTGCACAGACCTGAAGTAAAAATACTGATTCATCAACTATTCATATAGAAAGAAGAGAACAAGTTTTTAGGTAAAAACAGGCTGTTGAGTCATTGTTTGGTGCCCATAACATTTGTTTCTTATCAAATGTTTTGTAAGTCATTAATTTTAACTACTGTGTGTGTTTATATAAATGATCTAATTAAAAAATTTTAAAAAAGTTATTTATCTTTATTAAACCAGACAGAAATTATTTGGTGTATGGGAAAGTGCCTTATTACAATTCCACAGACAGTTTTTATAAATTGTTTACCCATTTAGAAGATTTCCTCATCAGTGTATTTAAAATGAAGTTAATTATGATGATGAGCTTTTAGATATTGTTGAAAATCTTAGATAATTACTCATTTTTAAAAAGATTCAAGTTTTCTTCATCCTCATTTAACATCAAAAATAATTTCTATTAATGCCATCTAAATTGTTAATACATATGAGTATTTTATTTATTAATTTTGTATTTTCACATATTTGCTTTAGTATTATTTCATAAATTTATTATACTGGACTTTATTTATTTTTAATGATCGATTGCATGTTGTGTGAAGAAGCTCTAATAAAGTTTTCTATCAAGTACATTGTGCTACTTGACGTGTTATGTGTTGGCATGAATACAATATTTATTTATACAGACAAAGTAAAGTTGAATAAATCGGTCCAGTAAATGAACATAATTAAGTAAATTTGGCTGCAGTTTCCATTAGAGTAACTGTAGTTTTAGTGTTTACTATCATTTAGTAATTGTGGTTTTTAATAAAAATTATATCATGGTTTTCCCTGCTTACAATCACTAAACCTTGTTATTCTGAGGTAAAATAAATGTATTGAAAATGTATATTGATTTTTTATATAGATCCTTCTGATGTTTACAAAATGTACAGTTTGATGCTGTGTATTCTTTACACATTTAAAGTATAATATGCTAATTTTGAGCTTCTTTAAACACTTAGTTTTTTTTTTTTAGCTTCAAATTTAATCTCTATTTATTATTAATAGCGTCATCAAAGTTGACCAGTTTAAAAAACAGATTTATTTGATAAAGGCAGTCTCCTACAATGACAATTTCTGACATGTTACAACAGACTTTCACTTCATTTCTATTATTCATTGGGTCTGCAGGTCACTGTGTACTATTAAATTATTCACATTTATTATTTTTTTTTATTGATTTTATTGAAACTAATGTTAGAAACAGTAAGTTCCGTGACGTTCCATTTGATGTGTTTTCCCTCATTTTGTAGATCTCAACTCAAATGAAGTGACAGATTTGCTCATCCTGCTTGCTTCTGTCAACTTTCACATATTCCAGTTCATTCAAGTCAAATAGTCCTATTTTATACTGGCTATTTAGCCTAATAGAAGAAAACGTTACAGTAATCTGTTCAGGATGCAGTTGAACTATTCAATTCACATCATATTTACTTGTTGAAAGTACACCCATACCTCGCTTTATAGCCTAGATATGTTCCAAAAAAGTTGGCCGTAAAGCGAAAAGCTGTATAACAAATCAATTTTTTTGATACAACCTATACAAATTTAATTGAATCTGTTATAATAAACAGATTTAATGTAATAATAAACAGAAATTCAAAAAATAAACATATAAATTAAAAAAACAAAAGAAATCATATGTACATATTTATACATATAATAAAAAACATAAAAATGTTTAAAACTGTTTTAATCTGATGATGAACATTAACACGAAGAATCACTAAGCTATAATATGCTGCCATCATCACTTTTCGCTGTTGTGGATTGACCCAATTTAAAATATTGGTCCAACGTTGTCTACTTCACCTTGCTTTCTGCTTCTTTTTGCAGTGTTTTGTAACAGATAATAGTTGAGTTTACTCCTTGAGATACTTTAGCGCTGCGTTCTTCATCAGGATTATTTTGAAGAATGATGTTTATTCCCTGCTCAAAATAAGAAAACGCATTTGACAAGTTTTTTGTTGTTAGCTGTTGGCATATAAGCTGTCATATTAAGCTGGCATATTAGCTGGCTGGCTCCTCATCAAGTGCTTGTTCTGTTTCTAACTGGATCAGTTCCTCATTTGAAAGAGGTTCTCTGCCAGCATCTAGAAAATCAATCAAATCACCTTCTTCCAAATCCTCAAAACCAAGATTGTTTGCTAAGTTTAATATGTTTTGTTGAATTTCAGAAACAGAATTAACTTTAGACTCATTAGTTTTTGTGCATTCTGGCCAGATTTTTTTCAAACATGGTTCATTGTGGTTGATTTTAATTCCTTCCATGGTTTCCTAATGTTGTCTACGGTATCTCTTATGCTGTACTCATATTTTTTCCAAAACTGTTTTATCGAAGATTCACCATCAGTTTCATGAATAAGTTTACAAAAAGTTCTACGTAAATAATAAGCCTTAAAAGTGGCTATTGCACCCTGATCCATTGGCTGGATCAGAGCTGTTGTATTTTTGGGAAGATACTCAATTTCCACATCTTCAGATAATTTGGATAAATTATCCGGATGCCCTGGAGCATTATTCAAAATGAGCATTGGCTTGTTGCTCAAATTATTGTCCTTCAAATATTTTTTTACTTCTGGGCAAAAGTAATTTCTAAACCAATCTTCAAAGAGAATTTTAGTCATCCACCTTTCTTGTTGGATCTCCAAATGATGGGCAATTTTTTCTTGTTCAGCCCTTTAAAACACCTTGGATTTTCAGAAAGATATATTAAAAGTGGTTTTAGCTTAAAATCCCCTGCAGCATTACTACCATGAAGCAAAGTTAATTGTTCTTTTGACACCTTATTTCCAGATGCAGACTTTTCATATTTTGAAATATAAGTTCTTTCAGGCATTCGCTTCCAATAGAGACCTGTCTCGTCTACACTGAAAACTTGTTCAGGTCAGTATCCACCTCTATCAATAATTCTTTTCAAAATGTTGGGGTATTTTTTTAGCTGCGTCATCATCAGCACTAGCTGTTTCACCTTTCATTTTTAAGCTGTGGAAATTGTGAATTTTTCAAACCAACCTCGGCTTCCTTGGAATGTTACATCTTTCACAGATTGATCAGTATCCTCCCTCTTTAAATTTTCGAAAATACTTTTAGGCATTTTCTTGGATAGTCATTTGGCTCATTGGCATCCTTCCTTGATTATTGTCTTCAATCCACGTATCTAAAATGTTTCCATTTTTTCCATAATGCTGCTTCGTTGGCGAGTTAATTTTGAGACACTTAAAGGTGCAGCAGATAGCGAATGTGTTTTAATTTTCTCTTTTCTATTGCGAATAGTTTGAACTGTAGACTTCGCCGAACCCATTGCATTACAAATTTGAACAATTTTCTCACCAGCTTCAATATGACGTAAAACTTGTAGTTTGGTCCCTAGCGTGACAGATTTTCGGCTTCTCTTTTTATTCTTATCAGTATCAATATCCAAATTCAATGAACGTTTCGGTGGCATTTTTTTCTAAAAAAGGAACGACTATATTTAAAAGAACTAATGAATTAATTATAAATACGTAACGAAACTACAGTCTTTTTAATACAAAAGTACCAAATACTGTATTTTACAATTCACCAATTAATACAAACAGAAACAAAATCCAACCTGAAAACAAACAAGAATAAACCATCAAATTACATACACTAAAGCAACAACGCAGGAAAGTGATGACAAAAGCAAAATGTAGCAGTGCCGCCTAAAGAAAGAAGCTGAAACTTAACAGAAGGACGCTATTGGCCGTATAACGAAATATTGTGAGCCGTAAATTGAAAAACTACCATAATTAAAAAAGGCCGTTATAGCGAAATGCCATGTAAAGAGCGGCCGTATAGCGAGGTATAGATGTAAACACCTATCGCATCTTCGCAAATCAGCTGATTTCGAAGTCGAGAGTTCCAACGTTCAAATCCTAGTAAAGGCTTTTCAATTTCTTCAACTAATAAACATTACTTCAACTTTATACAGACTTTTATACGGATTTGAATACTAGATCGCGGATACCGATGTTCTTTGGTGGTTAGGTTTCAATTAACCACCCATCTCAGAAATGGTCGACCGGAGACTGAACAAGACTACACTTCACTTACATTCACACATATCCTCTGAAGTAATACCTGACGGTGATTCCCAGAGGCTAAACAAGAAAAAAAAGGTGTAATACCTATCTATCGAATCGTACTCATTTGTATGTTTGACATGATTTAAATAATCTTGTGACAAATGAGTACAATTTGTTGCAAGTTTGTAGCGTGATTAAATTAATACACATTTCTGAATCGAATAATATTTAATATAAAAAGCTGATGTGATTTAATGTTTAACTGATAATTTGTGTCTATATTTTTTAATAATATTTTTGTTTCTAGCGGAATGAGGCGACTCCATCTAATGAACTTGGACTCGCAAATGTCGGTGGTGTGTTTTTATTGTTAATTTATGGATGTAGTATTGCATTTTTAGTTTCTCTATTGGAATTCTTATGGAACGTTAGAAAAGTAGCCGTCCAAGAGCGAGTGAGTTTATATTAGTGAGTGAAATTATATTTATACTGTAAATATGTGGAACATTTATTACTGCTGGGTTTTCCTTTATAAAGCATCATTCGGTTAATACAAGTTTTTAAATATGTGTAGTTATCCGTTGACGTCAGTGAAAAAAGTATTGTACTATATAAATTCCAAAGTATTTTACAATCCTAACTGCTTAACAACAAATGTTATTAGTACCTAAAAGTAGAGCCATATTGATTTTGAAACATTTACATTAAAAATTATGGGAACAAAAAATTAGGCGTGGAATTATTTTATCAAATAACTATTACAGACAAAGAAGCTATGCTAAACGGTTATCGAATTAATATAGCAAAGAGAAACCACTTACGAGCCGACTTATAGTCTTAGTCAAACTGTATGATGAACTGTGTTAATGCTGTAAAATTATTTAATGCTTAACATCGCTTTTTTTCTTCCAAAGGATTTTCAGAAGTAGTCGTAGGCTCCTTCCTCAGTATTACTAGATAGTCCATTGAAAAAAGGGCCGATGATTATCTTCTTCCAAAGATCTTTGGAAGAAAGTGCTCCATTAATGAAAGCAAGTCCTTTAACATCTAAAACCTTTTTTCATTAGTTATTACTGTTATAGTCGTTGATTGTGTATTAATACTCTATTTAATGCCTCAGCTCAGCTTCAAAGAATATCGTAGCCTCGTAGCCTATAATTGAATTATCGTTATTATTCTTATCTTACATGTAACGTTTATGAAATATTTTAAGACTATACAATTTACAAAGTAAAATTAATGTCGATTAAATATGATCGATGTCGTAATAACTTTTTATTTGATGTTATATGTCTAATGAAAGTTATAACTTGCGGTAACTGTGAAAAAATATAAAATTAAATTGGATACTTTAGAAAGATGAAATTATAACCGGGGAGGGGGTCAAGTGTTACATCTTCAAATATTTATTTCATAGTTCTTTATAATATAATTGTTTCCCGTGTACATTTTTTTTTTTGCGGTATGTAGGTATAAGAACCTTGTAGGCGCCAACATGGGTATAATTCACTGGAACCGAAGGCGGATGTTTTTCTTGATAGTGTAGAACCCCGCTCATGGGTTCTATTATGTCGCTTGTAGACCTGACAAGTTATAGAAAACTGTGTGTGAAGAAGTAGGTGCGATTGTCGATGATAAAATGTTGCGAATCGAATTTCAGGTAGAAAAAATTTTTGCATTTTCTACCTAGAAAAATTTTTGCTTTTTTGCCTTTTACTACGCAAAAACCGCGACTCGTGTGCGGGAAAAGGAATCGGAAAAAATATCCCTTTTTAATATGTTTCATCGATTCGCTTTGTTTCACCGATATTGCATCGAGATTAGATGCTATTAGATGATTAAAATATATACTACTTACTAAGTTTCATCTAGGATAAATCAGAAAAGCTTTTGCGTTATGCTATAAAAAAACAGCACAAGACCGAATACTGAAACTGTGTTTTGTCAGTTAGTCTTGTGTTGTCTGTTGCTGCATCCGAACAGTTTTAGGCGACCTAGCATAACATGAGTCACACCCAAAAACGGCATCGCTACTATCAAGAATAATAAGAGTACCGCGTTAGGATTATTAAAAGAAATTAATTGTTTTCTCGTCACCAAGGTGTCGAGTATACTCTTGCACATCGGGATATCAAGTCTATCGAAATGTAGAGTAAGGAACTCTTGATTCATATCTAAATGTACTTTATGGGTGCTACATTCCAGAAAAGATCGTGATATTAAAAAAAATATGTTCAAAAAGGCTAGAACTTCAAAAAGTAGATCGATATAACAAAGTTTCATTATATACGATTAAAAACAATTAATCATTGAAAGTAAATAGCGTCTAAATAATTTACTGTACTCCGTTTAAAATTAATACGTACCACAACTTTTGCACTTCCGGACGAGTGTGCTATATTTCCACACGATAGTACAAAATTTGTGGTCACAAAAAATTATATAGAGCGATCTAAACGACTGATATTATATTTCTTTCTTTTTCTAGATAACTCCAGCCGAAGCATTTTTGCTAGAACTGAAATTTGTTCTCCTTTGTCACGGTACAACAAAGCCGTTAAGGAAACCCCGAGAACCAAGCATCAGAGGGTCTTTTATGAAGTTGGATATAATAAATAAAAAGTAATTGTCTTAATTAGGGGTATTTCTTTCTGTAGTAAATAAATAAGTAAAGTTTTGTTTTTGCAGTAAATACAGTTTATTAAAGAAATATTGAATATCCTCCTTCTGTGTTAAGACTATAATTCACTAAATTTAAAAAAATAAAATAAAGTCAAAATCAAGGATATTTGACACAGTGATCTTTGTATTTTAATTTGCATTTACCGGTAAACAAGAAGAATAGATTTGGAAGTATTTCATTTACTTGTTCGTTAAGTATAAAAATAGTCTGAATTAACTAATAATATTCTTCAGTTTCATTTCTCAAACAACGAATACTTATATGTTAAATTATTATTATTTTTAAATGTATTAATATTATAAGAATTTATTCTATTATTAGGGTAAGAATTAATATTACCACAAAAGGGTTATGTAATTAATGAATTAAAAAGAGTAGTTTTAAAGATTGAAATAAAATATGATCATTTGTAAAAAAAAACCTCTTCAAGATTTCCAATGGCTTTATCTAGATCAGCTTTGAGACCTATACATATTACGAATTAAACACAAAATGAAAATTTTATACATAGAATATTAAAGTAACAATTTCAACCGGCTTATAAAAAAAATATAAAACTTATGGGCATGCTAAATTTGACAGAAGTAACATATCTGATCGCACAGTACGACAGCTTTCTTACTTAATGGCTTAAGACAGGTACAATTGACAATTCCACAAGTAACTCAACTGACTGAGTAGCTCTGAAATTATTTTCTAGAAGCACTTATTTTAAAATTGAGCCGTTTGAAAAATTTTAACATTCAACTACTTGTTTTTTTCTTCGGATCATAAAATAATAAAGGCTGTAAATATGATAAACAATTTTCAACTTTATTATGATTATTGTTCTTAATTTTTTATTTTTTTGAACCTAAAGGTTCTAGGTTTTGCAGTTGTTTTTGCAATAGAATTTTTATTTTGTTTATTCAATTTTTTATATCTATCGATGCATTTTAGAAAACCAACTACAGGAATGATCCTGTTTGGGCCTAGGTTTTCATAATAAAAAAATAGACCATTTCAAATGGCTACATATGTGAAGTCTTTAATAAAAAAAATTCTGTTACAGAGAACAGAATCTGATAATAATTTGCATTGTATATGTTAATATACAATCTGCCATGTACAATCTCCTACATTTCATGAGATTCTGTAAAAGTGCCTTTAAATTAAAAATTTTCCCTTCTTTTTGTGATATACTCCAGTGTTGTAAGATTAGGAGAATTTTATCTTCAGTTTTTTGTAATAAATCTATGAGAAACATACTCAGTTTGAATGGACTAACAGAAACATGATTGAAATACGCTTGTCTGAAAAGATTAATCTTTCTTTAACATTAAAATAAAGTCAGCTGCTTTCATTTTACGTACATTAAAGAAAGCAATTAATAAAACACAATATGTTTATAAGTAAATTAGATAATTTCAGTCGGAGACCAGAGGTAGTCTGTAATTTTGAATGCCAATCTTAATTTTAATTTTACAGATCATCATAATAATAATTACTACTCTGATACATGATATCAGTAACTAAGAGGTGAGTGTACAATAACGTTAATATAATCTCATACAATTCATTTTGAAATTTATTGCAGCTAAATATTTACAACTCATGCATAAACAACTAAATCAAAGTTAGTAAAAAAACAATCACAACACTTTTATAAAACATCAAGAAAAATGAAAATGAAGATTACATTTATAAGGTAAACTATTTATATTTTCTATTTAGTTTTGGTGTCAACTAAAAAGGTTTTAATTTGGTGCGATTTGTGTTACATAAAGAAGAAAAGAAAAAATCATTAAATTTTTATTTGAAATATGTTATTTTAGCTCTAGTCCATTTAAAAAATTTGGGATTACAGAATAATTATCACAATTAGATCAGCAGACAGGATTTCATGAGTTTTTATTACTATCTTGCATAAACATTCATTATAATTAAATGTTTCATATTTAATTAAATAATTAGAATATTTAAATTATTATCTTTTGATATTTCTGTAGCACAGACTGAAATTAGCCTAAAAAAATATGATGTAAACTCTTAATAAATTTAATTCTGAATCAAAGGAAATTTTGAACCGAAAAAAACTTTTTCACATATAATACTGATATTATTTTTAATTATAATACTAATATTATTTTTAATAACAATTTATAAAGAATTACAAAATGATTTTTCACTTAATTCTGATGATGATGTTACTCTGATCTGATTGCGAGTTACATTTTAATAAAAAAAACAGCAGTGGAAACTAGCTTTCAACAATGTTCAGAAGTAATGTTTTTTCTTTAAATAGTCTATAACTGTTTGCATTCTACTGGTGGTCTCATTATCAAACATTGTTTTTCTTATAAACTAATTGTGTAAAGTACATCGAACAGCTTATATTAATTGGATTCAATGTCTGAGAATGTCTTACTATACTTCACGCAATATCTGTGGTGAATTAAAAATTCACATGGTAATATCATATTAAATTTATACTGAAGTACAAATACAAACTATAACTTAATATAATAAGTATTAAGATGTTTATTCTTGTTTCAAGAGATAAAAATTAACATGACAGATGATTCTAAATTAAATCCCTGCTCAGAGTACATGCTTCTATTGAGGAGATGAGACAGCTTCAAGATTCAAAATCTTGAGGCTGATCTTTGTGAGTAATTATAATCAGCAACAAACAGAACAGTAACCTCACTGATATTGTACACTTCTAAGTATTTTATACATTGTTGAACCTCTTCATTATCAAACTAGTGAAAAAAGAGCTTTTAAAAATAGCAACTTCTTTCAGAGTTTTTAAAAAATCGTAGAAACTTCTGATTTGCTGGAAAATATATTTTAAAATAAACTCACTGATGATTATAATCATTGTGATAAAGTATAATCAGAAACTATGAAATAATTTAGATATACTGGAATTTTTTAATGGAAATAATAAATTATTATGTTTAGAAAAATCTTATATAAACTTAAAAATAAAAGTAAATTAATGAACAACCAGACAATTTGAAGATCTGTTGAAGTGCACCAAAATCTGCACAGAGAGATATTTAAAATCACAGTCTTGATTAACGTGATGGAACAGGTCTTAATAATTTTCCAATAAACTTTATTCATAATAATGTACAGTATCATGTGTTTTACTTATTTTAATAAATATATATAATTTGAAATGAGGGTACCCTCAAAAGTGTTTCTATATTAAATGAGAAAATTACATTAAAAAAATCCCTTACTTTAACATTCTGTTCATTCATTAATACTTTTCTAGATCAAATAATGTTAATCTGAACTTACTTAAATCAACTCTCAGTTTGTATGAATGTTGTTACTGCAAATGATGTAATGTTACCACTGATGCTTGAAGATTACAAAGAAGTTGAAACTGATAAAAGAGATGATGGGATAGCAAATGAGTTATGAAAATGATATGTTGTTTATAATAAAAGTTTTTTTAAAGAGAATATAAAAAGAAAGATTTTTACTTCAATTGAAGCTTGGAAGAAAGTGTTTGGAAAACAGTCATCATCATGAAAGCATACACTGTTCTTTTCCTTATATTTATAATGTAACCTTTACAGTAAATAGTATTTTTAGTTAGAAATAATTTTTTTAAAAATTAGCACTACACAGTTATTTCAATTTCAGCATCAAAATGTATGTTAAAAATGTTTAAACATTTAATATTAAAAATTAAGATGATTTCAGAATATTTAGATACATCTAGCTAAAATACCATAACTTATTGATTTTTAAAAGAGTTTCCTTGTGTTTTTAATTAGCAAAATTTCAATATGATGTTATGACTAAACAATCAAGATCAAGTTTTTACATTTTCAAAAGTTATGAAAATTTTACCATAAATATGTCACTATTAATAAAAAGGAACAGGATGTAGATGGCAACAATTACATGAACTGTAATGTATGTAATATCTGAAGGCGGGTCTTTAATACGCTATAGTATCCCCTCCACTGCTCTTAACATCACTCAGCGACTTCTCCTCACACCAGCATCCAAAGTAGTATATTCCAAAAGTCATATCAATAAATGTGCAATGACTTGCTCTGTATCTAATTATGATGTCACTAGTAATGAAATGTGTACTGGTAATTTGTCATTACAAATATAATTGTTTATGCCTAATATTTTCTTCAAGATGTATGTGAAGTAATTTATTTATTTCTTGACAGTATATGCTTTTTTTCAAGTATGTTAAAGTAAGGTTTTGCTATAAATAAATGGTAACAATGACATAATACAAAAGTATATGAAATGGGTTGTTTTTTATTATAGGCTATAATGTTAGATTTTATTTGATGTGGCGTAGTTATTTACAAAAATTATTTTTAAATAGTATGTATGCATTACTTTTGTGGCGACCAGTAGCATGTATTCTGCATGCTGGGTTGTAGGAGTGGTGTAGAGGAGGCAAGTAGAGGCAGCTGTTACAGTGGACCCACCTTTAGATTTTACATATACTATAATAAGAATATTTTTAAAATTTCTGATCTTTCTTGATTACACTTGGCCGATGATTTTATAAAACTACTATTTATTTTAATGTAGAAATACAAATAGCATTTCTTTCAATCACTTGATTGAATCATTATTTTAATGACAAAATTGGGAAGTATAGAGATAAGATAAAAAATTGACTGATAAACAATTTTTTTTAATACTAATATATATATATATATATATATATAATATACATAACAAATATTATTTACATCTATCCTGTACAATTTACAAATTATATTTAAAATAAATTATTAGACCTATGAAGGAGGTATCATAATCACTAAAAAGTAAGAATTTTTGGAAGGTTTGCTCTATTGTTATAAATTAAAACGGCCAGTGCAGATATGAGAATGAAGGATGTTAGCTTCTTGTAACTCTTGTCCCTTCTCTGAACAACGACATCAGCAGGCACTATCTTATCGCACTCTTCCAACTGGAAAATAATGAAAAACTTAAAAGACAATTCTGTAAATCCTAAGAGTAAGCTATGCAGATTATTTTATGTAACTAAAATATAATAAATAAAAAAATTCCTTTCGGCACGCTGGAAGGCAGAGGTAGATTTCACTGGTGCTAAGTAGGGGATAAAAAGGATTTCCATCTTAAAATTAAAAAAAACTTCAAATCTACTAAATACAACAATGGTTGTACATGAAAAAATGTTTCACATGTTTAGCAAATGATAAGCCCCATCCTCTTAGAATTTCAGCAACATTTTGGTCATCCCTTGCCATAAGGGTTGGTCATATCAAAAATTGTTTTAAAGAAAAATTTTAGGAAATGTTTAAAGAACTAACAACCACTTTAAACCAATTCGATACTGTGCCTATTAATGGGGTTATGTTTTTTTGTCTTCAAAACCCCATTTTTCCACCCCCTGGGCCAATGATTGGTGATATCAAAAAACTGTACTTAGATAAGTTTTAGGCCCTTATCCAAAGAATAGTTGGAACTTTAAACGAATTTGATATTTTAATTAATAAGAAAGTTATAGTGATATTTTGTTTTTTCGAAAAAGAGCCCCCATTTTCATCCCCATGGTTCGATTTTGGTGATTAATGAACTCAACTGAGATTTTGGGATGATTTATGTTTAAGGAACAATTTGAAAGTGATTGGTGCAAAATTACGTCAGTTATTATTTTTTCCACAAGAAAGTGAAATATATATACAGACATATATATATATAAATGTATATATAAAGGGGTTGAGCTGATGATGGTTTTGGGGTCTGGGGCACATGAAATGTGAAGATATATCAAAATTTTACGAAAGTCGAATCATGGTACCCATTAAAATAGGTAGTTTTCTTATGAAATCTACCTGATATAAATACATGAATACATTATTTATAATATATAAAAATTTATAAGCTTAATAAAAAATGTTGTGCAATTTTCTAATATACAGTATTAAAATGTCTGGATGAAAATATAATTTTGTAAATTTATAAATCTGTATGAGATCTTTCTGTAAAGTCAATCGCATTGAATGCATTCCTTAAATTTAACAGTAAAGTGAGTAAGTTATATTTAATTGTGTTATTTAATTGTGGTATTTCATAATGAAAGATCAGAGTTTGTGTAATAAATGTGAATAAGTACTGTGATATGTGAATGTATTCCAGAAGGCCTTTGATGAGTTTAGTTTGCAGAAATGAGCACTTTATAAATATTGTTGAAAAAGTTAAGGAAAAGTCTTAACTAATCAATGAGTCGGTCATTATTAGGGAAGGAACTGTAGGGTTGAGAAATTCAGAGAAACAATTTTTGCTAATGTTTTGCAAAAAAGATAAATGACAACAAAATTTCCATGAGTCCACAATTCATGGAATCGTGGATGTACAGTTGCAGTATTGAAACTGAGGCTTGATTACTTTAATGGAAACTAAAGACAGCGAAGACTGAAAAGAAACATGGTGTTTGATCACATGTTAAAGTTCTTGTTATCTTTAAATATTTTGCATTTTGTTCTATGAATCTGAATAAAAAATACTAATTAGGTGATTTATATCATATCTGTATGAAGTTAGTTGTAAAAAAACCAGCCTGATTTATAGGACAATGGTGCTCCAGATCATATTTCACTGATAGTTCGGGAATTTTTAGCAAAAATATATACACCCTAACAATATAGATACCACCATATTCACCAGACACAACCCTGCAAGATGTTTCTCTTGCAGAGTATGAAAAACATGAAAAGAAAGTTAACTGCTGAAAACATAAAAAGAAATTGATATGCAAACTGAAGAAACATTGGAAACTACAATCCAGAAATGTTTTGAAGAATGGGAAAAATGTTGGCAAAATTGTGTTTCATGTAAAGGGATTACTTCAAAAAGTTTTCTTATGGACAATTACCGATACACCACTGAAATTTCTTTTCAACTAATGACTGCAATGTTCTACGCTATTTAAAACGTATAAAGAAATGTAATAATTAATCTGAAAATGTTTGCAGAGAAACTAAATAGCATCTATTCTGATACCTATAACTTGATTCTGTTAAGAGGCCATTAGTCACTAATTATTTAATGGGAATAAAACAATAATTATTTATTGCCAGCCATTCAATGCAATTTATGTTAAATGTAGCTTTGTCCAATTTGTATAATAATCTTACTTGGACCTCCTAAATAAGATGTTTGTAAGTGAAAATGATGTAGTTTTTATTCTGATATGAAGAGAAGTAAAATGAATTAGATAATATTTACCTAACAAAAGATTATAATGTAATTTTTTTACACAACTGCAACGAGTGACTAAAAAAAATTGCAATAAAATAAATTGAACTGCTAAGTTAAATAATGTCGCAAGAGATCTATGCTAGTTCAAAAATAACTAAAACAGTATACTTGACTGAAATTATGGACTGACAAATGAAAATTAAAATAAATGAAATTACAGTAAATCATAATTAGTCATTCACAATTATCGGTGGAAGAGTCTAAACTAGTTTGTTCTGAATGTATCTGTTTACCTTCTTAACATGTTGGTGGAGAAATTTTAATTCTTCTTGAAGTATATAAGTTTGATGCAAAGCTTTTTCAGTAATAGAAACTAATCCTGCAGCGTCAGTACATTTTCTCTCTACTGGAAGATCAACTGGTCGACCTTGTAGACGAAGTCTTACGTATGATGTTCCTGCATACAATACTCCAAGATGTTTCATTGTTGTTTTCATAAGCAGTACTGCATCTCCAAGACTGAACATAACAAATACAAAAATAGCTAGTGATCTGATGTCAATTATAATAATTGCACAATAATAGTAACTTTTATAACAATAATTAACTGTAATGTATATGCAAAACAAATTATGACAAGCTTCTTTCATTCACTGAAAAATATTTGAGATCATTGTATATTTTAAAGGATAATCTACTGAAGTGTTTCCATCATTTATTCGATTAATACCAAATGACAGCTACCATTTTCAGTGAGAATGTTCTGGTACTATTTAACTATTGTACTATTTAACAAAGTTAGAAACTTACTATAGGCCAAACAAGCTTATTTATGAAATTACCATGAAACTTTCATTATTATTATGTTTATCTTTTTTTAATTTCATCCCCCTGTTACTCAGTACTGAGTATAGTACGAGTAAATGTCGTAAGACAATTTATATTCCTTACGTTCAAATAATATCTTCTATGACTTCCACCAATCTGCCTGAAATTTATAATTACAAGTGTCTAAATTTCTTTTAAAATTTATTTGGCAACAATCGATTATCATTTCATAAATGAATAATGAAGGAACTTCATTGCAGATAGTTTTTGTATCGCCTTTCCCTCTTATCTAATACTAATATCTAATCTAATACGCTTATCTAATATTTTTTTCTGTAGCCTAAAATCTCTTTTTTACACTTTGTTAGATGATGATTCTAAACAGTATTGAGTTTATATGAGAGATTATCAATCAACGATGAAAAGCTCTCATCGATTTATCATCATTGAGCCTGTACATTAATCACAGAGAAGAAATATTTTAGCTTTTATTTTTGCAATGTAATTTACATGAGCGATCATTACACATTAGAACTTTAACTAGTAATAATTGTTCTGTAATATTATTACCTGTCATAACATCAATATTATTTTTTTGTGCTTTGATGATATCGCCGCATAAGCTTGAAGCTTGTGCGTGGGATATGGAAACAGAATTTTGTTAGCGTATAAAAAATTCCATCCCTGACCAGGATTTGAACCCGGGACCTTCGGATGAAAGGCCGAGGTGCTACCATTCCAGCATGGAAATTTACATTTTCTTTTAAAGCTTAAAAAAGTCAGGTTTATTTTCATTTTAAACTGAATTATACCAAACAAGTATTTCAAAAAAAACAGAAATGTTTTATAATATAGAAAGACAAATACATAGAATTTTGATACGAATAAGATTATTTATTTAAAATGGTATACTTTTAAATATTTACCTTAAGTACAATATTTTATTATATATTTAACCCTCTGCTTTTACAAAGGGATTAACACAAAAATAATTTTAAATTAATGATGCTAATGTAACTCAACAGTTTTACGCATGTCAAATTAAATTAACAAGAATGAGAATGTTGAGAAATGGTTATAAAAGAATGGCTACATGTTTTCATCATGAAACATTGTAATCTTGCATACCGCATCATAACATGTCTTTAAAAACTTGTAAATAATGAACTAGAAGCAATAAAGGAAGACAGGTAACAGAATAGCGGAACACTTAGATTGAATACTAGATTGGGGTAAAAGGCTGTTGTATTTATTCTAGACTCTAAAATAGCCAGAAGACAGGACAGAATCCTATGTCACCATGAAGTCTAAACAGTGCATGCATTTAACAGTCTACCATAAATATGTTCAGTATAAAGATGTCAGTACCATGTTGGTCTTTATCAAAGTAGGGCATTATGTTTTCAGAATAATAATAATTAACCCACCGGGTTGGTCTAGTGGTGAACGCGTCTTCCCAAATCAGCTGATTTGGAAGTCGAGAGTTCCAGCGTTCAAGTCCTAGTAAAGCCAGTAATTTTTACACGGATTTGAATACTAGATCGTGGATACTGGTGTTCTTTGGTGGTTGGGTTTCAATTAACCACACATCTCAGGAATGGTCGAACTGAGAATGTACAAGACTACACTTCATTTACACTCATACACATCATCTTCATTCATCCTCTGAAGAATTATCTAAACGGTAGTTACCGGAGGCTAAACAGGAAAAAGAAAGAAAGTATAATAATAATAATAATAATCAGTTTTCTGTGAATATTTAAATGAACTGACTAAAACCTAGCAAGTTTTTCAATGTAAACAATACTACCTTAGTACTGAACGGCAGGAGAAAATATAACATTACACTTTGAATTAAATCTTTATCTTTATAATTTTTACTATTATTATCATATCATTCTACACTATAAGCTTTATATTTTATTTCAATTTTGACAGTAAATCATTCAGTACTTGTTTTTCCCCACTAAATCCCAGAATCTTGAAATCAATCTTATGGAATAGGATTAGGAAAAGAAAGCCTCACACAAGAAATCTGAAACTTTCCAAATTATCCTGTTTATAAAAAAAATTCAAAACCGTGCAATAAACTTAAAAATGTTATTATGCCAGTGGTCAAGACCCATCAGGACTTCTGTATATCTTAACACTGAGATCCTCTGAGTCTAAAAATACTAATAATCTTAGTTATAAAATATTTTATATATATGAATGTAAAATAGGTTCGTTTCTATTTTGCTTTTTACCTCAGAAGTTTATCCTGCGATCATGAAATTAAGTAGGGTTGTGTATTTGAGAATTGATTCTACTAAATTTAAAAAAAAATGATGCTAGCAAGGAAAATATATTGAAGGGTAATAAATCTTGAAAGGGTCGCACATGAACATCTATATAAATAAAAATGTAAATATTCGTTTGTTCAAAATCTTAAATCTCTGAAAGTTCTTCACCGATTGCTTTGAAATTTTGACACAATGTTTCATTCGAATACGCGCGTGTTTTTATTTATCTACTATCTATATACCTAAGATGTCACACCTGTAACAGATAAAAACAAGCTTTTTTAAAAAACAGTGCTATCTGTTGGACGTAAAAGCAACACACGCTATACTAAATATTTTACGATTCCATTTCAATGTTTCCGATATGTGTGTCCGCTATAGACTAAAAAAACCACTGGACCGATTTACGCGCGGGGAAAAAGGGAAAATCGAAAAATGTAAAAGGGAAGAAGTGGCAAATGAAAAAAAAAGGAAAAGGGGAAAAGGAAATTGAAAGGAGAAAAAAGGGAAAGAGCAAGGGGGAAAGAGAAATAAGGGAAGATAAATGGGTGGGGGAACGGAGAGGAAATGTGGAAAGTGAATATGGTAAAAGGAAATGGGGGAAAGGAAAAAGAGAGAAAGGGTAACGGTAAGATTAAATTTTGTGAAGTTCCGTAATGTTAATTTTGTTAATGTTTTATCAAACTTTCAATTGTGTTCATTTAATCTATATATACATACTCCAATCTAGCAATAGCAAAGGATTGCCGGGTCTGCTAGTTTTTTTTTAATAAAAAAAGATGTATGCGGGTGGGAATAGTTTACAATCTGTATCATAGAGATAAGTAAATTTATATTAAGTATTTTTTGGTTCGAGTAATCCAGAGTATTATCATTTGAGGTTTTCTTAATAATATTGTACTATGTGATACGTAACTGTACTTGAGTGCATAGTTGAATTCGTACAAAAATGCTTAAAAAGTTCATCCAAACCTACACAAATTACTTTAAGTTTTTCTATCAATTAGTGTAATACTATAAATATTAAACTGACCTTTTACAAGGATTCCTTCGGGTGGAGTTACATTTTTAAATTCTTTTAGTAATAAACAAATATTTTATTTGATTTGTATAATATAACAACAATGCATGATATGCAATGTATAATATACATTATGTTAAAAAAAGAACTTTCCCGGATGGATCAAGGAATTCTGTGGTAAAATTCTTGATCAAAGCAGTCCCACAAAACACATAATTAATAATAAAATAGAAATTAGAAGCGGTTAAATTCCACGTTAATAATTTAAAATAATAAATATGTGATAACACGCTAAATTAAATATTCGAAGGCACTACTAAATAAGTAAAGATATAAATATTATGAACATTTATTTGAGCGCGTATCTATGAATGCGCAGTAGAGTTTATATCTGTTAAATGGATACGGCGAAAAATTTAGGGTATTGAAATTTTTTTTTTAGTTTGAATAAACAGTAAAATTTGTTAAGCGGGTTAATAATTTATTAAAAATGGCAGTGTTAGCATAAAAAGGCCCTCGTAGCCTTTATAAAATATTTAATAACTAACACTGCTGTAGCGTCAAAACACTTGATTTGTTAAGAAAATTGACGTCAAAATCGTCACAAATTATATATCGAATTGTAATATTGTACATTATAGCTTCACGTGTAGAACTACTACTTAAATCAATTTTTATATTTTTAACCTCTATGTTATATGGAAAGAAAAACGTTCTACAAGTAGAAATGTCTGAACAATGATTTCTGATTCACCGAGTCAAATATCATAAAAGATTTTTTTATCATATTATTCGTTTCTTAAATATTTCGAAAATTATTAAACATTTACAGAGATTTAGCGTAGAATACAGAAAGTACGAAAGTAGTATACCCGACTGAAATATGTGAACGGAAAAAAGAAATTGCCTTAAATAAAATTCCGAGGCCAGCAGTTTGATACTGAAAAATGTATATTGAATAACATCAAATTGTACAGTACTGACGCTACCAGCCCGCTTGGTGCTCATAACATTAATAGAAGCTGTTAGTAGCACATAAAAGTATTGTTGGGATCCTAATGTAACCTTTAATGGTGAATTCAAAACTGCAATAAAAATTTTCCATCATCCACAATTTTTGTGTGATACCATTTTTGAAATATCACTTTTGCCGAATTCTAGGTATTTTTTTTTTTTAGGAATAATATTTTTATAACTCATGAAACATTTTATGCCACTTGATTAATTTTACGCCGAGTAAGAAAATAATGAAAATTTAAATAAGCGGAGGCTAACGATTTCATCCCTTCAGAAATTTTCCCTTCGTATTTCTGAACCCTTTCTTATATCATACGTTTTTGGAAATATTAGCTATACATAAAAAAGAGTAAATGGACATTTAAAAAAAAAGAACGCCTTACATATCCTTCACTATCTAACGTACAACAAATCAATTTAGTAAGCACATTTCTATTTAAATTTAAAATAAAAACGTGACTTCCCACAACTCCTTCCATAATAAAAATTAAATATCAGTAGAACAGAAATACATGTAATCAGTAGATCGTCTGTGCAAGGTCGTTTAAAAAACTAACGTCATCTACCAGGTAAAAATTCTACTTATTTCTATATTCATCGGTCGGAGACAAACTGCATTTCAGCCTTAAAATGAAATGTATTTAAAGGTTTTGAACAACGAATAGCCGTAGCGATTTCCATAATATTATTACATTTGGAAACGATAAAATATCGAAATGAAAATACAGAAATGAGATTCTATAAAAATGTGTGCTTTCATACGCGTAAATGATATCTATTATATCATTGTAAACTATAGACGTAATCCACCACCATATTTTTCGAAATCAATAAATCAACCGATGAACCCGATCGAGCGGGCATGGTAAGTATATGGCTGCATTAGTTGAAATAGTGCCGATTAATGATTGCAGGTCAATAAGTTTTTGTTATTAAAAAAATCATTAATAAATGAATTTCACCACGATAAAAAAATTATTTTCGATAAAAAGAATAACTTCTAAAAACAGCGTACTCCAATGTGCATCATCTTTCTAGATATCACAAGGCAAAGTCTTTAACCTATAACATTTGTAGACTTTGAGAGAAGAGGAAAAACAATACGTTAAAACATTCAGACACTATAAATATTTACCTAGCCTATCTATAGTCTTTTTCACTAAAATAAGTGATTATTTTTTTTGCCGCCTATTATATTATAAGGCTTTCCTGTCGTATACCCCCTCTCTCTCTATATATATGTGTATGACAATATAAATTATCTTTTATGATAAGATTATTATGTGTCTAATGTCACATAAACTTTACATATATATATATATATATTTTTTTTTTCTCCTATGATAAGAGAATGTGCACACACACACACACACACATTCCTGACACAACCACGGGGCATGTACTTTAAAAGAGCTGAGTAAAAATTATTTTCGTATCGATAAATTTTCAGCCGACATGTAACACTTTTGTGAAGTATTTTATTCGTTCAGACCGACAGAATCAAGAAGTTTACTACGAAAGATTGCTGACGGGTTGTTATCAGTACTAAAAATATTGATTTTTTATCGTTATTAAACATTCGATAGAATGTACCGTGTCAAGATTAGAATTTCAAAACTCACCGGAAAAGATGTTCAGCGTTTTGTCAATGAATACTTGTTTTATTATAAGCAGACACGTGTTAACTGCTGCTAAAATACGTTTTTCTACAGTGCTCTCACTTAGGCGTATCAAAACAGTTTTAAATGGTAGTCCTATTATTATTATTATTACTACTGATAATAATAATAATACTGAATAATTTTACTAACCAACGTCTCACAAATAAAAACGGTCAAGGCAAAACAATAAAAAGGATGGTAAACCGGGATAATATCCAATTTTTACATAAAACGACCAACCACAATTTTCGTTCCAACCTCATGCATAAACTAACCATCCTTTTAAATACGAAGGTAATAGTAGACAAACTCTGTAGATGTTGCGAGAGAATAAATAATGGGAGTCAGGGCAAGGATGACAACTGGTGTAGTACGACCGTAGCGATATCTGGCGGTGAAATCGGTGAATAAACTAAAACGTATCTTATTAATTTCTTTTGTGTAGTTTATTCCAATAATATTTAAATATTTTGAATACCACGGATTTAGTATCCAAAGCAAAAATAGTTTATCAACACGTCGATAAATTATGTTTTCTCTACATAACTGCTTCTGTTCTACTTCGATTTTATGCTTATATATTTTTTTATCAAGGAATTTGTTCAAAAAACGTACAGTTTGACTGTTGCCAAATTGAGGTTAACAAACCCCCAGTCAAAACAGTAATTACACGCGGCGAGTTCGTAGTAACGGCACTCTAAACCTCTGATTATTCGATAAAAACAAGTATTTTTTTTTTAACTAACGTTCAGCCGAAAAAGTTTACGCGTGCAATATTTCTGCCATCATTGCAATCTAACCGATAGAAATTTAAATGAATAATTGATAAAACTATTCAGCGTTGAACAGTAGTGTACCGTAGTGATTTTTGTGCGAACTTTGTCATGACTTCAGTTCAAATTCATTATTTTGATACGACAATGCAGCGAGCAGGAAGGCGCTACATTCGGTGAGATTTTGCTATTTTTTAAAAATAAAAAAAATCATAATAAAATTTAAATTGAATATCCAATAGTTAAGTCATAGATAATCTATTGAACTATTTTAGCATATCTTGAATTAAAATTTAGAAAAAAATAAACATTACTTCTATATGATGGATGTAATCTAGAATCTAGTAATCCAAAATTTTGTAAATTATTTGCTGAAAAACAATTTTGGGGGCTGATGTGAAGAATTTACATCGTAATAAATTATCGGTAAACTTAGTTTTTAAGGTACGAGTAGATTAAACATTTTCCGACTTTAATACCGTATTTATTTTCCAAGATTAGAACTTAAATCGGTTCGTTCGGCCGATATATTCTTCAGGGATGACCACAGATACATCTGTGTACGTGTGAGTTTATATATATATATATATGGTTTTTGCCTGTTTCATATAAAGTCTTGACGTATATCTTCAGTTTTGGAAAAAGTTATTACATTTCAAGAAATTATTATTAAAAATAATAAATGAAAGTTTTTTTACATGTCAAGTAATCTTCAGATGATACGGCTTCTACTGATTATATGATAACTATATATATATATATTATATATATTTAAAATCAATTAATACAGCTATTACTATTATAATTAAAATGATTCTGCTAAATAATATTAATTCACATGTATTTTTTTCACAGAATCTCCAGTTCTTTTAAAAACGTTTTATAATTTTTTAGTTAATCTTTAAAAACGTGTTTCGACGCATGCGTCATCAGGAGTTATAATAAATTAAAAATACTAGATTTATTTTTAAAAAGTATTGTAAGTTACATCTATTAATAAAAATGTTTGATTAAACTTACATCTCAATTAAAAGTAATATTTACTTATTTAACTACAGTTGGCATATAACTATAGCCACCACTATAGCTATAGTTGAGTAGTTAACTGTAGCTGACGATAGTGCATTTATCAAAACATGTTTTTAAAGCATTTTTCAACTTGTAATTTTATAAAAAATTGAAGATTCTAGTAGAAGTCATAAAATGGATACAAATTAAACATTCAGATTTTTAAATTTATATACAGCAATTAATACTTTCATTTATGAAAATTAATTTTACATTTTAAACGCAGAGTGTTTATAGACTTTGTTTTCGGTGTTTCTTCCAACCATTTTTTCCGACAACAGATAACTTATTAAAAACGTTAAGCTACTTTTTTTTACGGTTTATTAACATTATTGTTTATTCCTTAAAGTCCACCATAATTATCTCTTTAAAACTAATCCAGAATACACGCTGTACCGTTTCAGAAACTAACCTGGACAAACTAAAAAAGCTCTAGAAAGTCGAATGAAAACGATATTATGGGAAAATGCTATACACAAACTAATGAGTTTAATTTTTTATTATAGATCGACTAACGAATACGTTTTTAATTAAATTTTTCATTCATATTTTTTTATCCGTATAGAAATTTTCCCCTCGTATTTCAGAACCTTTTTATAACCCTTTCTTATATCATAAGTTTTTGAAACGATTAGCTGTACATAAAAAAGAGTAAATGGCCATTTAAAAAACAGAGCGCCTTTTGCACCGTTGACAACATCCTGTTGATGAAGGCGCGAATAAACGCGGATAGAGCATATTATGGGTAACGAAAATCTCAGATGATGTTGGGTTAATAAAATATGAACGATTATCTGACCGGTGAATGCACCAGGGTACTAGTAAAACTCGGATGTGAGCAGAACATACGATACGCGGGGGCAATAACGGTGATCAAAATTATACTTTCAGGAGAGAGCGGGCCAGCAGCGATAAGGGCACCTTTATTTTTATCACACATATGTTACAGTAAACGAATACCGTACTGCGTAAATGGACAAAATCAAGACCGATTTCAAAACCTCATAAAAAGCCATGAAAATTCATAAAAATTTGGTACATATTATTTATTGAATTTAACGGCGTCTGATTTATAAAAAATAATAATTCCGCCCTCTACCAGTTTAAAGCTGTAACGATGGAAAGAATTTTAGTCCCTTTTTTTATGGAGGTCGTTTTCGGGACCCTTAATCAGATTTTATTTCCGACTAAAAAATTAGCGTTCAGTAGAGGTATTCTCTAATATTTTTTTGAGTACGTCATCGTTTGGTGTCAAATAATATATTATCGCGTGTTTGCGGCTCAATCATAATATTAAGAGATTGACAATTGAAAGTATTTATATAATTACAATTAATTATTTAAGAACATAAGTAAAACAAAAAAAATCAATAATGACAATAGCAATAATAATAATAAGCGAATATAATAAATAACTCACAATAATAATTAGAATAATAACAATAATAAATAAACAAATACTGATCGTAGTAATCACAACCACAATAACAACAACAACAATAATAATAATAATAATAATAAATAGTGATTACATACAAAACAAAATTTAAAGTAATCGTCAGGATTTAATCACAAGTAGACAAATAATGAAAAGCAGAATTCAGTCCCGATGACAAAAGACATTAGCATGACCGCTACCCTTAACACTTTTAACCACTAATCTTGTATTAACAACAAACAACAGATAAGACAAGTGTAAAGTTCTTTCACGGCAAATACCTTTGCTGTTCACAAATAAAACTACCTAACAGTTTACGAATGAAATTTAGTACATTATTTCTTTCACTTATAGTCTAACAGTAGCTCACTGAACCGTTTCTCGTTTTCATGCATTGTCCACACTGGAGTTACTTGTGATGTCACCGTAATTGCGCCGAACGTGCACGCACTAACCTCCTCGCAGAGTAACATCTTGCAGAACTCACATCATAACGTCTCGCTTAGACTAATTTCGCAGTACTAATTTCAACTGGTCTTCCTCAGGGTATTTATACTCCTATCTTCTTTATCTACCTGACCGCACCCAACTCGAAGCGTGAGAATAAAATTCTTACACGTTCCAATGAAATTCCTACACTGATCCGGTAACTCTTCTCCCGGAACAAATATTTGTTTAGGTGTGTCAGTGGGCAGTATTACAAAAGATGATTGTTAAACGGTCCTGTTATCTTTTCTAAAAGGGTTCCTTTTAGTCCCTTTCTGGAATCCTCCATTATTATATTTTCTACTACTTTCTTCTTAATCGGTAGGAATCCATTACTCAGGTCCGTTATACTGGTCTGGTTACAATATTTTTGTGAATAAGTACGAGTACGATCGTTTATTTCTGTAAGATGAATCATAATAAAAAAACCGATCGAACGTTACGACGGAAGTAAAGCTAATTATTCGGATACGATAGTAGTTTAAAATTTAAGCAATTCTTTTTTTAATTAAATGCTGTCTTCTTTCGTGCAAATAAAGAAAAACAGATGACGATCTACATAAGCTCGAAGTTATTCGTATATCTGGTCAAAACGCGGATATCCGCTGAAGGAATATTTACGGGTGGCTTTCTCTTTTTCATTTGATTGAATCGGGTATTCGATTTCGTTTAATTCGATTCTAATTTATTTGTAAACACGATAATATCATAAACGGGCTAAACGAGATCACAGAATGTTCTTAAATGTACGTCGAATCGGCATAGCTTCTAGTCGATGTAACTTCTATACTGTCTGTCATAAAAAAATGTTCTTACGGTATCATTTAAAATCGGTGTATTTCATTATTCTGCCATTAGTTTTGCTATAAGATGAATGAGAAGCAGAAATAAAATCGAATCTGGAAGTCTGTTAATTTTTTGGAAGAAGCGGTGTTAAGGAACGATCATGCAATGATCGTTCCTTAACCCCGAAGTAGATTCGAACGATGTTCGAATGCAATCCTTTCAGCGTTGAAGATTTATCGTCAGACCTACCGAAACGCCGAGACTAATCTTTTTTTTTTTTTTTTTTAATTTTTTACCGTTGATTCTCGGAAAAATGAGAAATTATACGATTGTATTACTATTTCGTCTCCTCATATTTCGTGTAGCGGCTCCCTTCCCTCGTCTTGAAAGCATAGGTTGGTATAAACGATTTCCGTATCGTCTGCTATTCGGTAACGCCGTTGTCTTTAATCTATAATGTTCCGCCGTTTTGTTTATTTTTCAATAATCTGCTTAATCTCCTTTTTACTATCTTTGTAGTTGATACATTAAAGAGATCGACGACTCGTTTAATAAAATGATGTAAAATTCCTAACGAATGAGGTGCTAACGCGAGGAAACCGTTAAAGGTTTTTTAAAGGTAAATTAAAAAGATTCGAAGGACATATTCGGATCGCACGAATTCCTTTAATGAAATCAAATAACCCAATGAGGAACCCGTAGTTCCTACGATGAACAATGGCAGCGAAGAGTGTGAAAAATTTATATCTAATGACGTTTCTTAAACGAACGCGCTGAATTTATTCTTCCATATATATCTATTGCGGTTACGTTAGTTACAGTTAAATGTGTTTACTTTTAGTTATCCGACAAACAGAAACCTTAAAAGAGTTCCAAGGATATTCTAACCTGTTTTAACGTTTTATTTAATAAAAAAAAAATTAACCGAATTTACTGTCGTGCAGTGTGCGGTCAAAAAAATATTAAATAAATTATTACGAATGAAAAATGTTACTTTTCACCCAAGACGTTTCCTCGTAAGTGATTTAACGCAAATAACCGTTCCTAAAACACAGTAGAACATCAAAATGCCGTTTACTTCATCGAAATATTATTTCCAGCGACTTTTAATTAGGTCTACGGTCGAATCCGTAACAAGTAATAACAAATCTCGTTTAAAAAAGCATTTATCGGGTTGAACGATTACACCGATACTGCCCGCAATCTGTCAATAATAATTAGTAGTATTTGATTTTGCATCCGTACCGATGAAAATCGGTCGCATACTACGTACATCCATTGCACGCGTAGTTTAAGGAGTGGTTCACAAAGGACAACACACCTTATCGTCAAAAGTTCTGCTTAAGCTGTCGGTTTTCGAATACGAGATATAAAATGAAACACGATGTCGCTCAAGGACGTACTTCCTACAATAATTATAGGAAAATGGATGTTACGTAATCTTCCGATCAGTATTGACCGTTATACCGGCGGACTATTTGTCGATTATTTAATATTCTTATTTCAAAACGGAAAAAATTAAAGATATTAAAACTATATATATATATATATATATATATATATATATTCTCTCCCTAAATTGTTGTACAAATCTCTCATCGGCTTTCATTTATCGACTTTGCTCATCTAGTAAAAACGTACAAAACACCACGTCCTATCCGAATTTTCTAATCTTATTTGTCGTTATAAGTTTTATCGTATAATTAACAAAACTTAATTTGAAAATAATAATTATTACGATTATTTACGCGGGGGTATAAAATACGGTCATTAATTTACATCGTGTAAGCATAACGGGCTCGATTGCGATTCGGGAAAGAGACGGATGCGAGCAAATACAAGCACGCAATATCGGTGCGCCCTATGAAGACGTGTTAAAGCCACCTGCTCCCATCGATTGAGTTCGAACTGAAAGACGGTCAGGTTTTACTAGTTTTTGAATTCCTCCCCCTAAACACACTATTGTTGCAACACAAAATAAGCGAACTTTCGGCGCTTAAGATGCTGCCTTAAGTTGTTGTGTTAACTGTATTTTATACGAGTGCATATGTTCATATTTTGTTAGAATTCTTCTTCAAGTCCTTTTGGCTATCCCAAATTCTTGTAAACGAGACGAGATGGTGTTTTTGGGGCTACTTCAACACTGTCGCGCACTGAATCGTTGTTGTCAAAGAGACCGGTCTGTGCGACAGCAACCAGATTGTTTTACGTCTAAAACAGCGCCTGTATCTTCAAATTTTTTCACTAATCGCCGAACTATTTACTCATTCGGTACGCTTTCCCTACTAAATATTACTTTACGTAAACTATTTCCACAAAAGACTCACCGCATTTGTAATGAGTTTTAATAATAATTCGATTTTCCTTCGTATAACTACTAATCGGAACTGCTACAGATAAGATAAGCAAGACATTCAAGGTTAACAACCCCCTCCAGACGATAATGGCGAGCAATTTAAAACCAATGTTATTTTTGGCCCACCCACTGTATATGTATATATATACACACGAGAAACAGAAAAACTACAAGTTACAATTACTTTTTTTTGGTTACACACCGAATGCCAAAATTGTAAAAAAAAACATTGAGTTCCGGTATTCGTGACGCATTGTGCGTAAAAATGATAAAACTGTTACTACGATGCTTGTTATAGCAACTCATTCCAGTTCGAGGCGACTTCACTCCAGATTGAGCTTCTTTACAGACTCGACGAGCAAAAGCTACCTTGAACTCGGGTAAACGGTTATATTTTTCACTTTTAAATCGATCATATCGTAGATATCGACAAAAATTAAGTAAAAGAAGGAAAATGTATTTTTCGATTAAAATATAATTATTCGATTTTTTAAATCGAAAAGATGAAATCGTGCTGTATGCAAAACGACATAACAAATTTTTTTATACTAGAATGAAGCTTCATGAGAACTAGATGAACGTTATAGTTTAGAAAGAATTTATAAAATTATTGAAGAAACTAAAAAATAATTTCGTAAGAATTGAAATGGAGGTCGTTCTGTTATCTCTGTAATAGAAATCTACAAAAACAACCTACAAACATAACAGATCTCTATAAAAATGTCTGATGTTAACCTCCATAACCGAACGGTCGCAGACTAACTGACGAGAGGCGAATTCATTTAAATATGAAAAATTTTTTAAATGTCATTTAAAAAGACAAAAACGTCTGTGTTATTCTTGAGAATAACAAGCATCTCACGCCAGATTTACCACGGAGAGTGAGGTCTGAAGTAGTTTCTCGTTGCCTTCACCGATCAGATTTATTATAATGCCTATCGGCATGCCGAGCCGACATTATTTAGCCCCGCAAGCGACACTTCCATTTCGTTCAGCACGTTCAGTCGTATCCGAGCACGATTGATCTCACAGAAAGTTACGTAACTAGTGTCTCTTGAAACTCGAACGCTTTACTCGTTATCACAGCCAAAAGAAAGACAGCGACAAATTAATGTACGGTTTTCTGTTATAAAACGATGCGTTACAAAAATCCTCTTTTATGTTACGCAATCGATTTAATAAAAAATAAAAATGAATAATAAATTACAATTTTTTAATTAATTTCAATTTTAAAAAAAAAGTAGTATTAATATAAAAAAAATTGAAATTAATTAAAAAAATTTTATTTATTATTAGTTTTTTATTTTAATCGGAGTAAAGCTTAAAGCATTATATATTATAAACTTTAGACACGATTATTTCGTTGTCTCGGGTTAAGATTTTCACAGCATTTTTTTACCTATTAGATACTCCTATTTACAAGCTATTTAGGCTTGCTATGAGATCGTTAGGACGTTTATTGCCTAGGGCCTAAACGGTTAAAATTTAATAAAATTAATCCAATTTAGTTTAGGTTTATGCACGCAAATAAATTAACAAAGTTAGCAATTTTTTTATGAAACTGACCGAGACTACAACAGAGAATCGGTGGTGGGAAGCTGCTGATTATGAAAAATAAACACAAATCTGTACGACGGATTTGTAGGTTTTACTTCTTCAAGACAGTAAAAACCTAATGAAATGCTTTAGGTGATGCGAGGAAGAAATTCATTAAAAATGAATAGTCCGAAAAAATATAATCAACGTAGATGTTTGTTCATTAAGACACAAATTTATTTATTATTTGTTTCGCATTTCTGATACCGATCAAAAATAATTAATAACAGGCTATTTAAAATTAATAATGAAAAAAGCTTTTTTTTACATAAAAACATAAGTATATTCAGGCCTTAATGTTTAAAAGGATACCTTTATTGTGCGCATAATTGTTTTAAAGAGTTTATGTACATGATATTAAAGAATTTTGATCAATATATGTAAGATGTATTTTTAAAAATCTCTCCATCGCGGTTATCAAAGTTGTGTTTGTTTACTCATAATAGAGTTTCTCTTAACCGATTAGGAATCTGAAATAAAAATCACTTTCCTTCATTAAATAACTCTCGAACTCTAAATTAATGATAAACTTTTTTATGTCGATTATCATATACAGGAAACGTAATTATAAAATCTTAATTACTAATAGTAGTTGGTTGTTATTTATCTGATTTACAAACAACATCGTTAAGATGATGGCGACAATACATTTTTATCGTGCGAGTGATACACGGTATCTTAAGAAAATGAAACGCTGAAAACACACATTAATCTTTATATTAAATATATTTTTTTATAAATTTTTACATACTAAGCAGATACATACATTACTATACTATGAGTACGATATTATAAAATTCATTAAAAAATCTAATTTTACATGATACATAACTTGTTACAACATATGCGATCCTCGGCTGCGCATTCGGCCGATCGACTCGATTGTAAGCAATCCGGATTAAATCTGCCTCTGTATCTAGTAGTAGGATGTTGGACTAAAAGTTCTAAAGTGAATTCGGCACGGTTCGGAAGCATAAAGATTAAACGGCTATACAGATACCAGAAGAGAATAAATCTGATGATGCAGAGAAAAAAATGAAAGATATTGCTGTACATCACCGATTCTGATCGATGTACGAGTGTAAGCGGAAAAATTAATAGAGGAATCGTCAGAAGATATACATCGGGTATAATTCTGAGGATCACAACCTACGATGCTAATCGTAATTTCTTGATTTCTGTTTACTGAAGTAATTAGCAAGTTACGGGAGATAGTCTGCGCGATTTTGTGAGGAAGAAAGAACGGTTTAATAAGAATCGATTGATGCCGAATGAAAGTAAAACAGAGTATATTTGGACCGACAATAAAATAAAACCACCCGATCAGGAAAGACTCCCGGGTATCTATTTAGAACCGCTCTTAGCTGGAGGTCTCATATAAGTTCCGTAGATCAGACTCCCGAGAGTTCTTATTCCACTATGTAAACCGAGATCGTAATTTACAATTAAGACTGTGAACACGGTTGATTTTAACCCGTTTTAGCGTTTTATAATTTATGAATTAAACGGACGTAAAAGAAAGAGTTTATCACAGAAAGATAAACTGGTCATCAGAAAAAAGTGTTGTGACGTTTCTGTTCACAGGGGTTGGTAGTGAAAAGCTACAACTTTTTAACGTCCGACTGAACTGAATTTACTGAAAATATCGTTTAAAAAACCTCACGTTATAATGATTTAAATCGCTGTTGTAGCAGTCTTCATAACTGGTGCTGGTGTTTCTCATTTTGTCAGAGCTGATATCAGTGCTGGTGGTTTTTCTTGAGCTAAGTAGACACATATTTAGAATGCGGTCCAAAGTATCTTAGATTTGAAGTGTTTATTTGGAATTCTATTAATGTGTGTTTGTACATTTCACAATTTTTGAGTAGTATTAAGATGCAGCCCTTTCTTGTATACGTGCAGAATATAAAAATAATTGTTGACATTTATGATTTTGTATGTGAAACTATGAACTGGCAAATATATATACAATTTTTCAAAATAATTACCACTACACATTATACACTTCTCAACCCCTTTGAAACCAGTTTCCATTAAAAAAAAAAAAACACTGCCATGTTTTGTTCTGGGCATTCTTGTCATCCCAAGTCCTAAGGAGGTCATCATTATTCATAAAATGCCTCCCTTTCAGCATGTTCTTTACCTAGGGAACAGTTCGAAGTCATATAGAGTGTGGTTAGGACTGTAGAGAGGGTGCTTTAACAGTTTTATCGAGAGTTTGTCGATCAAGTTATGCGACACCCGAAGGGTACAATGTTTCTAACTTAAAGGTCATCTCTCATGGGCAAAATTCTTTCAAAATTTCAGTACTACCTAAATATTGTTGTATGATGAGGACAATTCTTTCCAAGCACAGGGGTTATTTTCTCTAAATACTGACCATTACTTAACCCATGTGCAAAATTGTCCAGTATTAAGTTTTCAACAATGATAACATCACTACCTCTTTTCACTAGCACAGCCAAAACGCAAATGACACTATGACAGTGACTAGAGCAGCTATAGTGCAGGTTTGGACCTGTCTAAACACGTGCTAACTTATAACTGTCATATCTTATCTATTCTTGTCATATTGTAATAGTTTCCTAATGCCCTTTGTATATATATATATATATATATATATATATATATATATAATTATATGGTGTTATGGGATTATCAGGTCAAAAGGTGATACAGTTTATGATCATCTTACACAGGACTATTTTAAATTAATACATTGTTTTACAGTGAAGGTACCAATTTCTTAACTCTTGTAGTGCTATGTAAAAACCTGATGTTACTAATAGTGGTTTTGATTTAATTTGCCTTAAAATAAGCAATTTTTTCAGTTTAACCAAATTATACATTTGTTTATTGGTAAATCATAACTATCTTAAACCTAAAAAATATCGTTTTACAGATTAATTGACTAAATAAGTTCAAAGCATGCATTTTAAATATTGTAATTTGATCTGGCTTAGGCTATGTAACAGTTTCTGATTTAAAATGTGTCATGCTATGTAGACTTGTGTTCATATGATCTTATGATAAAATTAAAAACCTGTTTTGGATGTTCTGTAAAGCTTGACTAAAAAGGGAATAAGAATAGATCTTGAAGGAAATTTTTCTTATAAAATACTAACATTTTAATCTATATACATTCTGTTACTTCAGCAGGTCGATCAAAAAAGTGAACAAAGAGGACAACTACCAAGGCCTAAAAAGCTAGAGAATTGTTATTATTGATAGAATACTTGTAAATTTTCTGTGAAAAAATACTTAACTTATCTTTTGTTGCAAAAGCCTGAAGGACATTTTAATGTTCCAGAAGAATAATAATCTAACAAGAAATAGAATAGAGAAGCAGAATATGTAATTAAAGCACTCATGACAATTAAAAAAAAAAAAAATTGGTGAGTGTAATAAGCTATATTAAAAAAGAAATTACTGGGATTGAGGAACGGCTTTTTGATCATTTCTAGTGAATTAATCACAGTAACTAAATATTTAAAAATTTTTAAATTAATATTAAATAATCTCATTTTACTGTTTGATGTAACTTCTAAAGTGATTTTTAAAAGTACGCTGAAGGAATCAAGAGTCCTAGACTCTTGGGATGAAATTATCTTTTAGGATTGTTTATTTTGGAAGACTTGTATGTGGAATTAGTAATCAGTTAGGGATATTTATTTCTTAAAATTATAAACATTTTTAATAATTGTAATCTTCATATGTGAGAATTGGGTAATCTTCATATGTGAGAATCGGTGTCAAAAACTCTGTTGTGTAATTTAACACTGGATGAAATAACACTTTGAAATTAATAAATATAAATAGATTTGCTATAGAATGAGATTAAATGCTTCTCCAGTCTCCATAAAATACTATTTATTCGTACTTAATTGATGATTTGATATCCAACCTAACAATCCAAAGTAAGTAGTGGCTCATCTAACATTTATCTAATACTAAATGATTAATTTAGTCCTGTTTTCTGCTTACAAAAAGAAGAAAACTGATAAGGAAGGCATATAAATAATTTATGAGATGTACCAAATACAAATAAACCAACAAAAAATATTTTACAAGTTAATAGAAAAGGTACAAATACTCTTTTACATCTAGTTCACAAGATTTATTTTTATGACTGAAGTTGCTTGTATTTCGATCTATATATACTTAATTCATGATTCATATTAAGGTGGAATAATAATACAGCTATTGAAATATAATATTTTAATTACTGATATGACTGAATCGGGGAAGTAATTAGGACTAAGTATTTAATTCTTATCAGTTTAGTCAGGTTCGAATAGAATTATTTATATTAAATGATTTTTTAGACTAAACAATACTTATAATCAATGATTACTCATCTACATCGATTATATATTCAAATAAATACATTACATCGATATATGGAATCAATATTTTATGTTGACATATTAGAGCACAAAGCCAACTGAATTCAGTGTTTTAGTACATGTAGTAGCAGTCGGATCATCTTTAAGTAAAAATTGTAATTATTAAGCTAGCGCTAAGCGACATCACTAATCCGTATATTTCACATGAACAGTGAAACTCTTAAAATGGATGATATCAGCATGATAGAGAATCAAAATTTAATGGGGTAAGTAATGAATCACAAAGATATGATTTAAATAGATAAGAAATTTGATTTGCTAGTATAAATATAAAATAATGAAAATTGTGTGTTGAAAAATGTTCTGTGAGTCTCCATTAGATGCAAGCTTTGCAATTGGATGGATAATCTTTTTTCTTTGCGGTGCTAATGTTCAGCTCACTTGGTAAGGTTGTTCAGTAATAATAATTACCAAGTTTACATCTGATAATATAATTACAAAATAAGACATTTAAATTTATAAAATATATACTGATATTTATAAAATAAAGTTTTCTTATTAGAAAAAAAAATGCTTTTACAATTAATAATAATTTATTTCCTGCCATTTTTGTGAACATCTTTAATCAGACTGTGATATTATGAGATGACTTGAATGTAGCAGAATTACTGTTAAATTGATAAGCAGATGAACATGAAAAGTCAGTGCACATTTTAATTTCATAATTTCTGCAGACACTATGCTGTAATTACACAAAATGGAAGTAAGTACCTATAATAATAATTACAACTGACATAACTATTCATTTATATCAATTAGTTATTTAAACAGATGCATCAGATCAACATGTAGATTTATTAATTTAAGTTAACATATTAGAACATGAAGCTGCTTGAATCCACAGCATAAGACGTTCAGCTACATGTCATAGCAACCAGACTGACATTAAGTGAATGTTATAAATAAACATTTTATTCTGCTCAATACATAATAACGCATTATATAGATCACATCATTATTAGATAAATTATATTTATAAAAACATACATTGTGAAATAAAAAATTGCTGTGGTTGAACTCCATATTAATTATTTAAAATGTAAACACATGAAATACATTAAATATAAGAAAAAAATACTGCAATATAATTCACAATTCAGAAGGCGTTATTGAAAATTATCTTGAGCACATATTTACATACACGAATTGAGATGAAAAAGATTCAGAGTTTTTAAAAATTGTTTAATTGGTGTTACTTAAAAATGTATGTAAAGAGTAATATTGTTTCTGTAAAAGAAAATCTTTTAATTTTTTTAAATGGATTGGTAGAAAGAGTTTTTAAATGGTTCAGTAATTTATTAAAAATGGCAATGGAAGAATAATAAGGCCCTTCCTCATAAACTGAAATAGTTTGTTGAGTTGTATGAAAACAGTACTGTTTTTTGTACAACCCAACAAAAAGGTTTGGTAAAGGTGAATATTATTTATTAAGAATAAGTGACCGTTCATTTTGGCGAAGACTTCACATTCATAAATTACCATATTTCTAAATATCAGTCTATACAATTCATACATACAGGCACCAAAAAATGATCTGACAGTCTATTTTTGTATGTTAAAACCTCATTCCGATTTTTTGAGGAGCCCAGGAGATGACATTATACTTTAAATGGGAATATATACATTAGCATAACAAATATTTAATAATGATGCCAAAAATTTTTATTTGTAGGGAACAGAAATATTACCATTAATGAGAATTAAAACCTCATGATTAACAATGTTGTAGACCTTTTCATCTATCTGTGAAGCACAACACAATGGTTTTATCCCTATTTAAAGTTAGCTGGATGTTTAAAATCCATCCAGATAATAATTTTTTGAATTACAAATTACAATTTTCGATTAGTTACTGGCATAAATTTCATCATTGCCCAATGAATCTGTATTCTTTATGTTTAAAATACAAGTTTTAATTTCCTGGGTATCAATGGGATAAAAATACTGATTCATCAATGAAACTGGTCAAGGTGAACAGCTTTATTAGAAGTATATCAATATTATTTTTGTTTGAAATACTGGAAAAAATATAATTTTTAAATTCTTCTATTACCTGAATAGGGGATGAGATATTGGAAGTCATATCCTTTTGTATATTCAGCTAAGTTACCTGAACCATTTTATTTCCAAATTTGCTTTTACTTTTGAACACTACCCAAAAGGTATTAATTGTATTGTTTGAATTATATATAAAAATTATTATAATATAATCTTCTAGCAGTACAATAACTTTAGCGAAAGTTTGTTTGTAATTTTTCAAATGATTCTGGAAGCTATCATACAAATTATAATTAAATATTTCATGGAGATTTCTTAGCGTTGATCTAGATTTTACAATTTCTTTAGTAATCCATGCATTTTTCTTTTTAGGTTTAAACTATTTCTTTTTTACTAAAAGGCAACCTAGAATAAAAGTTTTCTGAAACACACTAAGAAAATCATTTAATTTTTCATCAATGCTAAGTTTGTTATTATTTTTCCTACTTTTTCTGAGGATAAGGTTCTCAAATTTCTAACTGAATTTTTATCGATTACCTTTTTAAAAGACTAAAAGTAATCATCATCTCATCACATGCTTTAATTAATAAACGTTGCGATAATGCTATTGCAATTTGAGAATTGTGATCTGAAAGATTGTAATCAGCAGAAAAGGATAGAAAATTATCTCTGGGTAAATTTGTAAAAAATGTTGTCTATACAGACATTCAAAATTAATTTTTTTCCATAAATATATAGTAACTTTCAACTTTATTAAAAGGCTAGTATAACAAAGATTTAGACTTCCTCATTTTTATGTGCGATTTTATAAAAATGTTTCAGCAAACTTGAAATTACTTAGCTTATAACTGGCTTCTGTGTTGATCAGCTGATATTCTGAAAAATAAGCAAAATCTCGTGATTCGTCAGAAAAAAATATTTCTTAGGTTTTAATATCACTTCTTGGATTTTATTATTTAAGTGTTGAACATCTATGTGGGAAGTCTTAATATTAGTGTCATTAAAATTTTTAGGGGAGGAGGAATCAAAGTTTGATATTTGAAGAAGATTAGGGGATCAGAAGATGATTTTCTTGATTTTATTTGAAAATAAATAAGAGTAAAACAAAATATGACCCAAAAAAAGAGAATGGTGAAGTCAATATTAAGATAGAGGGACATAAAATACTACATTTAAAACTGAAGGATGTACTGTGTTTTTATCTAAAATAGCATTTCTAATAATTAAGAATATTTGGGTATTAATAAGAAAATTTCATGTTTGATTAACTTGAAGATTTTCAATGATAAATAAAAGAAACATTTATGAAACCGAATGGAAATCTTTTTTTTTTGTTCTTTATATAAAGAAATGTAATTAAAATAATTATTTTTAATAAAACACATAGTGAAACAAAATTTTAATGAACCGTTTCCAATAAATCACTCAAATTAATTAACAGTGGGTGAACTTAACTATATGCTCTAGGCATTTATTAGCAGCTAATGTTCATATTGGTTGATTCCACTTTAAAAAAATATATACTGGACATCATATGATTTTGAGAATGCTAAGTTAAAATGATGGATGACATACAAGGGGATAGCTTTCATAGAAAAGAATAGGTTAATAAAGATGTTAAAAATTAATCTTTTTAATAAAATTTGAAATTATGAATTTTGAAAGGAGACAGAAAAAAAGGAAACTTGTAGACATTCTAACAAGAGGTAGGCTGATGTGTAATATATTAAGGCACCTGAGATCAGTTCTATGGAACAATCGAGTAAAAGTGTGGAATTAAAAAACAGTTAGCGATGGCATAAGTTAGAACACACAACACTAATAATTGAATATTTAGGATTTAGAATGAGACTAAAAGGTTAGTAAAAGCAATACAAAATAGTTGAAACCAGTCAAGTAATAAAAAAATAGCAAAATATTGTATCTTTTAATAAGTCTGTATACATGTAACATGTGCCTGTTTCTGTATTCGAATTTACACACCGTTATAAGTTGTATGATAATAATTTAAAAATTAATTAGAATGATAATCAGTTAATACCCTACTCGTATTATAGTTTGAATTTCTGTTTGAATTTATTCAAACAGTTCTGCTGAAGTAAGAGAATTTAAATTCAAATTTTCAGAAATTAACTAATGATTAGATGATAGGAGTAGGAGGTCTGGTTTTAGATGATAAGCGCTTCAGCTGATATTTAGCTTCTTGACAGAAAAAATAACGAGAAAAAGCTACAGGTAAAGCATCTGACCTCTAATACTCTAGACTTTGACAACAAACAAAACTTTTTCGACTGAATTACTAAGAGCTGATTTTCCAATACATAGATTTTAGAATTTGAGACACTACTTTAACTTAAAATTTTTGATTGGAACCCGAAAAACAAGTTTGAGGTTCTTTATCATCTAAGGCTGTCTAGTACCCTTCAATCAACAGTAATTAAAGTAATGTATGTTAAATAAATATTTATATATGGAAATTCATACTTCCAATGGCCAAAAATCTTGATATGATAGAGTTTAGGTTTACATCCTGCAGCAGTCTGGCTCCTAGATGCTTTTGAAATGAAAATGATACAAACAAAATATACAAAATAAGCACTGATATTGTTAAAAGTATCTTTGCTGATTTCAAACAGGGTACAGGCTCTCTGCTTAGCAGTACATTTTTTTGTGATACTCACTTAAGATTCATTATCTTAATATTTACTCAATATATTTATTTGATATTTCAAAAAAAAAGTAAAAAGTCCATAAAGTAGTTAAAAGACTACTTTTAGATAACTTATTTTTTAACTTGAACCCTCAATTTTTTAAATTCTGTCCTCTTCCTGTGCATTATAAGTGATTTAAAATTGTATTTTGTATTTATACAGTTACCTATACTTTTTTTTTAATTGGAGCAATATTTATATTTATAGCTAATTGGAGTAATATTTATATTTATAGGTAGGAAATAGTAATATCTACCTGCTTTCTGACAGTACCATCCCCTGTGTGAAACCAGATACATTCGGTTGTAAATGATATGGTTATCGGTTTAATGGTATTTCTCCTGTTACCTCCCTAGCTAGTAGCACAAACTCAGAATAAAAGAACTCTTACTAAAATAAAATTAATTAGGAACTATTTTACAATGCTATTAAAATATTACACCTAAAATACAATAGGATCTGTTTAGGTCTGATCTATAAGCCCAAACTGAGACTGTGTAGTACACGATGCTTTTGAAGACTACCTGGTACAATGTATTGAGGTGCTGTAATACAGACATCACCTAGTGGGGAAGACAGGCCTCATCCATGATGAGCTACTCTTTTTGATTTTTACATTTTCACAGAAGCATTACTGCTACTGCTAAAAGTTACCTATTGTTGATCATTAAATAAATGTAATCAAGGATTCTAACTATTAAGTGAAGTCCTTTGAATTTAACATGGGGATTCTGATTGAAGACTAACTCTATCATATATTTCTGAAACATATACTTCATCTTAGGGATGATATATTTAAATTTTGCTATTTCTTTATTCATGTAGGTGTCCAGGACCGAGGAAATGTCTGTGCTAAATGTCTCAAAGATTTAAATATGTAAATGATACAATAATAGCTTTAGTGCTTCATTTAGTGGAGTGACTGACCAACATACCATTCCAAGTAAGACTAATGACTTGGATGTGGTGTTTTTTTCTCTTCTCATTAACTGTACACCAGCAAAACCTTATGTAGGAATATACCATTATAAAGGAACAATAAAAGAATAAAATTAATAAACATTATCTCCTACTGAATATAAGCAGAATATAAAAGGCATTGTTTTACTACAAAAAAAAAAAAAAAAAAACATTAATATGTTGCTTTTAACTATCTGTTGCAATGTTTTATAAGGCTAATGGTACTTGAGGTATAAGAGGCTATACTCATTGTCATTTTCTCTGAGATTAAAGTCATTCAGTATATGGTCATTCACGTTCTACATAACCAAATTGGTACTTGCAGGGTTGGATTATATTTCGATTATGGTGTGCTGATATGCAATTTATGGCACAGTGAAGAAGGAGAAGAAAATCTCATCTATTATTTTTAGCAAAGGTTTCTTTTCAATTTATGCCGTTTTCAATCAGTAGAGGTCAGAGATAATCATTTTAATTAAAACTATATGAAACAGTTTTAAGAGTAAAGTTACTCAAAGAATAAAGCCAAAACATGATCAAACCAAAAAATATATTTCTGGTAAACAATACAACAAAAATAAAATAATCATTTAGAATATTCTCTACTTTATTATTTTTTTTTAATATCTCATATGTCTCTGTATGCTTTATTGCAATGGAAATAATATGTCGGCTTTCTTTGTCTTGCACTTCCTCCTTGACATAAAAATAGTTTATTTTTTAATAAAACATTAATCATTACAGAAAAATCGAGAAATTTTTCAAATGTCATACACATATCGCAATGATGCTTTTACAATGTCATATAATACTATGTCTCACAATGAATAATATAATACTGCTCTTTAATTTTTATCTAAAAACCAAGCTCAGACATAGGATTTTGATTTAGTATTATTAAAATGATATCACAAATGTCTTTATTAGATTGTAGACATAACTGTTGTTTGAAAATAAAAACCCATAACGTTTTACTGTATTTTTTATTTTGAAACTCTGTCTGTAGTAAAAAACTATGGCTTATCATTAATATATAATGAATCTTCAGTGTAATATTATTATTCTAAACTATATGTTCTTAATTGTTAACTGTGAAAATTTATAAATTCTCACATTATTCCTAACTTTAAGGAAATTATAAACATTCTAGGATTTATTTATTGTGCTGCAACCACTCTCATGCACAAACAACAAGCAGATAAATATATTTTAACAGCAATAATAAATAAAAAAAAAAACATTAAATTAGTATACAAAGTTATAACATAAATATTTATTTTTTTCTACAGTCGTAAATTCTAATTTTACAACATAAATTATGTGAGCTAAAAAGTACATAGCAACTTAATTCTTAACTTACTATTTTAAAGAGAAGATAAAGTTATCATTCAATAAAAGTGAATTACACTTGAAATTTAGAGAAATTTTATTTACTTTAATCACATATTATTTAATACTCATATTACATATTATAATTTAATTTTTTTACTAATCTAAAATTTGAAAAAGTACACCAAGAAAAATCCTCTGACCTTTAACCGATTGTTATAATGGGTAAATTATTTGTCATCTAACAAAAGGAATTCTATCAAGTGATGTGACCTAAGCAGTGAAAGGAAATATCTCATAATTACCTGGTAACTCAATTTAGTCTACATTTTTGTCAATTTTTCGGCTTTAAGAAGAGTGATTTAAGATTGCATGGCAATACTTCAAGTCAATCTGAGACATTAATTTAAGCAAAACAATTCCTATAAACAAATGTCAAGTGAAATACTTTGATCTGATTAATTCTGAGAACAATGCTGTAGATTGTAGAACACTGATAAGTATTTGTACATGTGAGATTAATGTAATAAAATTTAAATAAAATATCATATTTCATTACAGTAAAATTTTCTAATTAGTAACTATAAATTCTTTACCTTTTTTAAAAATAAGCATTCTACATGAAGCACCAGAAGAACATTAACATGAATGTTCTACATGTATACATGGACTGATGGTTTTTAAATATGCTGTTTTTTATGTGTAATCATGTCAAGAAGTACAGAAGGTTACAATTATCTTCCTGTGCAAAAAGTTGACAGTTTGCAGCCATACCAGGCTGGTTATATTTTAATGCTATTGACTCCTTACCTAATACTATATTCTAACCTATTTGCAATTAACTACTGAGCAATTATTCCTATGCAGTTGTTTCAAGTTTGACACTTTAATGATGTAAGTTCTTTTTGAAGAAAGTAGAATGTTATTACCGTTATAATTATTTTTTTTAAATTTACCTATTTATTTTTTTTAAATTTAACATTTTTTATTATGTTTAAATATTTATTTGACCACTGTTGTATTTTATTGGAGAAAAATTTGTAAGTTGTAATTTCCATGCAATGTTTTATTCTAATATAGTAGTATAAATTCTGCTAAAATATGTATTTATATATTGTATGCTGAAGACCCAACAATTCTTTAGAAAATTTATCTATAAAGTAATGAAAATTATTATAGTTACAACCTCCATAACAATGAGAGATTTAGATAACTGTATCAGTGAGAGGAATTCTTTTGATGTATAATGAACATTAACTTAGATACTTAGAACACAATATTTATTCTGAATTCTCTTTCATTTTACTTTTCAAGCAGGTTACTTCACATAAAATAGTTCATTTTAAAATGAAGGAAAAAAAGAAATAATGCAGTGATATGAAGGTCACATACTGTTCAGCCCACATTCATGAAAATCAAACGGTAAAAAGAACATACAGAATATAACATACAGAACATACAGTACTTTACCTGTAAGGAATATTCCATGGAATGGCCTCACTATTAATTGACTCTGTGACCATGATGCAGTTACAATTTTGATCTCGTTTAACTCTCTCTATATTCTTGGTGTGTCCATTAGTTCTCATTGTTTCTTTCTTTTTGTATCTACATCCGTGCTGTTTTAAACGAACATCGTTAATCTTTCCTATACTAACTAAAATCCCTGGATTATGTTTTTCATACCTGATAATAAAAAATAAATTTCTATTAATCGCTCTAAATTTGTTCTTATTTTTTTTACGTTACAGAAAAGAAAATGAAATTTACCCCAAAAATATCTGCAAAACTTTAAATGTGTTGAAGTGCAACTTATTATGAATTTATTGCTTCTTATTACGAATAATTAAATAAAAAGAAAAACACACTATATGAAGTATACTTATGTTTTAATAATAGTACTGAGAGACATCAATACAATATACTGTAATAGTATGTGGCACAATTAAATGGTTATAATAAAACATGCACTTTGTGTGTCATTGTAAGATCGATAAACAAAATATGTAAAGAATTAAAACGTTCTTGATATATTTTTTCTATACAGAAACACTTAATACATCTTTAAAACCTATTGCAACTCATTAAAATAACTGTTCCGAAGTCTAAAAACTATCAAAATAAGTTTCTTTAAAGGTCAAATCAGTAACAATTTTTATTTATCTGATTTTTTTATAAAGTTCCTAATAAGGAATGCAGAGATATTTTTTCTGTGATGTCGCCATATTTATCTATTTATTTTCTTTTAGTATCATCCCTTGGCAACTCAATAACAGATAGTACAGGATGAGTCAAAATCTGCTCTTAAACTTAAAATTACCTGTCTGACTACTGATAATCAGGGAGGAATCAAAAACGTTCTTCAATAAAACAAAAACATTTTTCAATTAAGGTATTTTAATTTTTCTATAATGTTTCTATTATTATATTCAAATAATGTCATTCTATGGATCTCCACAAAACTACTGATTCTGTTTCTCATGGCATTATTAATGAAGTATCAAACTTTCTTCTAAAATCTGTACGCCTACAATCAGTTATCACTTCATAAATAAATAATGAAGGAACTATCATTAATTTTACACCTTTAAAAGATTGCCTATTACATTTCTTATTTTCTTATTCCCACAGTATGCCTGATAGCTTTATTTTGTGGCCTAAAACTCTTTCTATCCCTGTTTAGACTCATATTATTTCTACATAAATGATAATCCCCAAAACTATAGTACATGGGGGATGTAGATCCATGATAAACTGCTCTCATCAATTTATCATCACTGACCCTAGATGTTAACCTTAGGGCAACTAAATTTAACTTTATTTTTTGTAAATTTAATTTACAAGCTAATTCCAAAAGAGGTTATGATCTATCATTTCACATATGAATTTCACTAGCAGTTACTATTCTACAGTATTGTAAACCTACCTTGATTATTTTGTTGTTTCCTGTATTAATATTATAACTTTAATCTATATGTTTAAATTGCATTATTAAATTACAGTAAATGAGGTATTGAATACTAGCACGTAATCTTTCAAAGAATCTATCTCTGATGTATTTATATTAACACTATATCATATCAGTTTCCTTTTGACTTTAATTACTGATAGTAACTATTAATAAACAATAAACATAAAGCTTGCCATTGTATTGAATTCATAATACTTTGGCTAATACTTTAGTGAATTGAGGCCAATATTTTTAACTACTTCTGCTCTCTTACTTTGTCTATACATTACTTTCTACTTATATAAAATACATGAACTAAACTGGTCATCGGCTACTCCTGCTAGACTTATTTTATCAAGTTTTTATAGAAGTTCAAAATTCATACAATCAAACATTTTACTTAGATTTAAGCAGGCTTATAGTTTTTACTCTCAATCCATTGTATCAATCTAATCTATTTCACTTATACTTGAGAATTTTTTAAAATGGCTATGACAGTCAGAAACATGTTGGTCAGTAACTAGTAAATGCTAATCACTGGCCAATTAATACCAATTACTTTTTAAAATTGCCAAGGCAGTGTCTGTGCTGCCTATAATATGAGTATGCGTATACTAAATCCGCATAAACATTTTGTATTGTTACTGATATCGTTATTTTATGGTGGCCTCTCGCTTTCAGAAGTAAATTTTGTACATAACATTTTTAATCAATAATTGTAAACAATACACTACAGGATGATTACCAGAGATATATACACATATTTATGTATACGTATATTATTTTATTACAGATACAAATATCACCAGATTTTTTAAGACATATTGTCTTATGTGTTGATAAATATTTTTCATCAATTTCTTCCATACATAGATATTATGTATGATGATGTTACTTTATTCTAAAATCGTTGTTAATACCACTTTAAGTCCTAGTGATTTGTCATCAGTCAATATAAAATAATCAGATATGACTACACTATTGTACAAAACCTATACAATATAATTACAGTCTATCACTAACATACAATAATGGTACAGTCATAACCAAATATTAATTAATGATGAAACAGTAGTCAGAAAGTGTGCTATTGATAAAAATTTTAGAAAAAGGATAAAATGATGTGTTTTATAATTATTATTTAACTTTATTAATTACAATAAATTGGACATGATATGCTTTCTCATAAAACTAAACAAGCCTGTTATGATAATTTGCATTGTATCGATAACTGACTGAGGTTTAATAACTGCAATTTTATTACTGTAAGTATAGATAATAATCTTACTAACTACTTCTTTTTTTCCTTTCCTGAACTTCTATTTTTCTACTGTTCTATATTATTATATTATTCAGATGAGATTCTATCCTATTTGACAGTATCCCTTCAAACACTCTTGAGAAAGTTGGGGGAAAACTCTTGTAGGTCTGTTTTCTGGTCTCATTTTTATAACCTTTATTTACATAAAGGTTTAATCTTCTAAGGTTTTTATCTGTTGTAATTGTTTAGGGTCTTCACCTGCTTCATTAAACCTACTAATAGGTCTACTATTTGTTTTCTGTGATAAGTTTGGACTACAAATGATATTTTATCGACACTACAAAATTTGTTATTTTTTAGACCTAATTATTGAATTTAAATCTTCTTTGGTGACTGTTTCTAAGACAATTTTAGACTGATATTTGGGAAACTATTCTAAAAAAGAATTTTAATCTTTATTGCATAACATAATTATGCAACTGCATACTGTAATCACTGCTGTCTGAAAGTGTTTATGAAACAAGTCATTATTTCCATACTATCTGATGATATGTTTTCATTACAAACTCACAACTTCATCTATTTATTTATCTGTTTTTATAATCTTTTTATTAAGCTACAAAGGCTATTCAATGATACATGAATTTGGTATCACTAGTTCTTGAATTAATAATATGTTTTTCTCATTTATTACTTTCCGCTCTGCTAATTTAAGATTTTATGATACTAAATCATTAAATTTTTTGCCTTTTAGTTTTTTATATTTCTTTTTCATGAATTTCCTCTTTTATTATATCTTTGTTTTTCCTAAATGGTTCTTGTTTATAGATACTTTTCTATAGATACTTTCCCTGATCCATTCTTCCAAATTGCATAAATCTTTAGATATCACTCACTTCTTGATGGGACTTTATTTTTTGTTACTTTTTTATGAGGAAAAGCTACTCTAAAGTGATATATAAAAAGTTAACAAACCTATTTTATTTCAAATTGGGTTCATTTTTTTAGATCTATTCACCTTATTTAACTTCACTTTTAATTCTGCTCGATCGCTTGGATGCAGCTTAAAATTCTGTTATATTATTTTTGATCGCACCTTCACTACCATTTATTAAAAACTTAATAAATCAATATCCATGATCTGATAACTCATAATTTTCTGTATAAATCTCATCCTTGATTAAATTCATTAAGATATTATCTACTGTAGAAGTAGATATGACTCTACTCTAATGTAATTCCAACATAATCATGAACCTAATTTGAAGGTTGTAAATACTTGTGACATTATTAAATGCCATATACGTAAATATTCTTACTGATATCTAAACTAAAATTCCCTAAAACTAGTATTGTGATTAAATTTTTTGGTGGTCCTACCAAAACATTGTGAAAACGTTTAGTAAACCTATTCCTGTTTCCATTTGATGAATGATGTAGTGCTATAATATTACTATACTATTTTTTCTTTTTACCCAAATTAAATTCCAATAAGTTCAATCAATTTCAGATGCAAATTTGCTAAAATTAACAGATTTTGTTCTGTAATATCATTTAAAATATATGGCTTCACCTCCACTTTTATGAGAATGTCTATGACAATAATCAGCTAATAAATAATAAGCAATATTTAATTTATCCGTTTCTTCCTTTACAACCAATGTTTAAAAAAAGACCACATGTTGGGTAATTTACCTTTAAAACACATCAAACTACACAATCACTGGATATTACATTCACTGGATAACATAATATAGACAGGATATTTTGATGCAATGCTGAACATTTTTAATAAAATCTTTTTTGTTATGGCCTGAGTGAATTTTGAAAATTTCTTTATATAATTTCTTCTTTTCTTTTTTGAATTTTTAAAGTAAAATTTAGCCTTATAATTGCATTTACATAAGTGAAATACCATAATGTTTTACATTTGTCACCAAGGGGGAAAATATTTGACCAGCAATAACTTGAAAACAGTGTTTTTCTGGATCGCATTTAAATAAATTTATGGAAGTTTAACTGGATAATATGCTTGTACGTTTGTGAGGAACCACCTTGAATACTTGCTATATAAATGTACAACTAGAAAAAAAAACTTCCAACATCACTCTTCACTGACAGTCTTAATCAGTATCATTTCTTAATTTACATAAAATCCTGCTTAATCATCAAGGATATGAAAACAGTATTACAAAATGGCCACATGTAAAATAACTTTCTACTACAGACATATTTTTGTGTAATAAATATTAATCTATCTGACCCAATAAGTTTAGCTTTAACATTCAAATTTTCTGAGAGAAGAATTGTACTGATTTGATTTTTGGGATAGAATTTTTTAAGGTCATTAAATTAAAAGCATGAAAAAACAGAGGGACTAGTTGAATTACATTTATTTATGCGGAGAAAGAGCAATAAGAATAAATAAAATTGTAATTGAAAAAATGTATAATTGAATGCACTTATCTGCTATTTATATACTTTAATACTTTTATGCTATTATTTAGTCTATTTTCCTTTCAATAATTCAAGGAAGTGAGAGGAGATTTAAATAAATTTTATGACCATAATCTATCCTGGTGAGAAATTTATACATGTTTTGTAGATATCATCCTCCAACAGCCTTTTTAACGTTTTTTTAACATTCAAAATCCTGACACGAGTTTCTTATATAACATCCGGTTTGATGTGGCTAATACTAATACTCTAATTGAAATAACAAATTTCTAAGATTACAGTTTACAGAGTTAAACATTTTTTAACTTTGTCCTAAATATAAACTCATAAACTCAAACAAAATATTTAAAAAAAACAAAAGTAATTAAAATCTAGTAAAAGTTTGAATCTGTCATATAATATTTGATGTTTTCCCTAAAAGTGGAATCTATTTATAAAACTATTTCAACTTCTATCCATAAGGAAACTAATTCCTTTTGAGTTATCCTTTGCTGTATAAGCAACAGGCATTTTAGAAAAAATTCACAGTAAATTGTAATTTTGTCAAAGTTCTATACCTTTTCTAGGAAGCATAATCCAATATGACTTTTCCCTCTTCAACATTTGTCATCAGATAGCCTAAATTATGATGGGAGCATATCGTTGTAAAACTTTTCTGAAATTTGAAGAATATGACATAAATCATTTTATAGATTTTCCAGAGTACAGCACAATGCCGAGTTTTAATTCTATCTTTTTTAAGTTTGAAGTTAATATTGACAAAATATTTTTTTCGAAAGCTTTAATGTAATTTAAAGAAATGTACTGAACAATGATGTTCTATTTACCTCAGATACAGAATCCAATTTTACATTATTTGTTAACATCTATCCTTTTTTAAATTCTTTCCTAAAATTGAAGTAGAATGGTGGTGGTATTTTTACGAAAAGAAAACAGTACTGGAATTAAAAATTGTATTCCATGTATCTTAACAGGGAGAATCTTAACTTCTTATTAATTTAAAACCTTTTTTCTGAAATAAGATCCAAACATTGACGAATATTTTGATAAATTTTAATAGATCCTGAAAGTTTGTATAACACTTTACACATCCCATCGGATGCAGAAAGAAATTTTACAATTATCTCTTAAACTTTTGTCTTAAAAAAGCTAATAGTGAGGGGGGAGTACTTTGGAAAAAAATATACGAGTTCCAAAGAAGTGATTATATAATTAATTCCATACATTATTCCCAGAGCAAAACCTAATTCTGTAGTTATTTTAATTGTTGATCTTTAAATAGACCTAAAGAAAGTATTATTAAAATCACATGTTAACACAAATTTAAGTATTTCTTTTTACAAATGTGTATTGTGTAAGTAATTAATTATGTTACTGAGGTATATCGTTCACAGTCTATTACTTTTTACAAATGTGTATTGTGTAAGTAATTGATTATGTTACTGAGGTGTATCGTTCACAGTCTATTACTTATAATTAAACAAATAGTCATATCTATACTTTGATCTTTTGTCAAATATTCTTAATTTTCCTGTCAAAAAGCTTATGGCACTGAAAGAATCCTACTATATTTACACATTCACCATTCCATACTTTTATTTTGTTACATCACAGAAGCAAACAGCATTCTTGTTGTATCTCGCTTGTATTTAAGTTAACAATGAAATTCAATTATCCACTTATTTATAATTTTTTTTTTTTAAATAAAAGAAACTAAAATTGGTCCTCCTTTCTACTGGAAAATAGCCTTTGTTTTCTAGCCAGAACTTTATTTATTTATAAATTTAAACTTATCATATTCTATTATAAAAAAAACCCACAAAATATCTGACTATTTTTATATGTAGAATATACATTCACAATTATATACATATACACATATGCACAATAAAATTAAAATAAAGTCAAAGTCAGTATTACAGAGTTATTTTCTTCAAAAAAATATAATTTACTTCTTGCTTTGAATCATTAATTTCATTGATATTCTTTATTCTGTTATGACATCTTCTACAAAGCAGAGAATTAAACTCTTTTTTACTTTACAGACTTAAGAGATACATTACTTTTTTTTCTTGAATTGTAATTACAGTGATCTAACTCTTAGTCCAAGTAATCAGGTGACACTTTCTAAAATGTTATAAAGAAAAATATTTAAATCAAAATTAATAAGCTGTTCCAAATTTAATGAATTTAATCCATCAACATGAAACATATATGATTTCTAAATTCAGAATTTAAAATCATTCTCATTTACTGATTTCACAGTAGTTGCAAATTCTTGATTGTGATTTATTGCACTGAAATAACAAGATACAATAGTAATTAAATGAGGAAGTATAGTAATGTTGTAGACTGCGATCTTTGTTTTAATTTTTGACATTCTACACTATAGAGGAACCTTTCTAATCATTTTTTTTATAAACATACAAAAGTAACGTTTTAGATAATTTAGTCATTATCATTTTATATAATTTGCCATCATTGTTTTGCACACCTAGATATTTATACACTTGGACCTCCTCCAGTATATATTGTTTAATGATATCCTTAAGTCTAATAGATTAACATGTTCACTTTTATTGTTACCTATAATTGTTCATTTACATTAAAAATGATTGGCTTTCAATTAATTTTATACACGATATTCAAGTTTTTCCAAGTATAATTTACTACAAAAAAGATGTACAATTTATTTTTCAAAAAACATGTAAAACAAATTTTGAATAATAAGATATCAAAGTATCATCAACAAATGTATAGAACTACGCTGTATAATACTGAGCATATCACTTATAAATTATAAAAGCAAAAATCCTGACTGGCTGACATGCTGAATGCTGAACTCAGTAAATATCTTTTTAGAGCCCAACCTTTTTAAAAACTGTTTCCTGCTATTAAAATAATCTAAAATTCAACTGATGATATAATCATACCTAAAAATAAACTATAATCGTACCTCTGATAAAAATTTAAGTGATAACAAATTCTTATTAATGTTTCTGAATGATCTTATTAAATAAATGAACACAGCTAAACCTATGGTTTCTGTTATCGATAGCGATCCTCCAATCATTAAGGATATAATGAAGAGCAATTTTGCAACAACTTTACTTTACTTTCTAAATCCTAGCTGATTATGTCATATCTACGTTATATTTGTTATGTCATTCTTTACTACAGAATCCTTAAGTGGATTACAAATTTGGTACTCTAACACTTTCAGAATGAAAGTATTAAGAAACCCTGATCAGGAAGCAAATAATAATGCTTTTAATTCGGTTTTCCTATCCAGAACTTCCTCACAATGTGATGAATAATGATATCAATAACAGTTTTATTATTAATGTTACACAACTTTTACATTTTCACTTAAAATTTGTTATCCTAAGTTGATTAATAATTTAAGTTGTATCAAAAATGTGATAGGTATCAGTTTTACAAAACAGGTAGTGAAATGTTAATGTTCACTTTTTTAATGCACAATAAATGTTAAATGGCTTGAAACTACAGTTCACATTTATAAACTATCTGAGAATTAGTGATTGGTTCTGTGCAATAAATATGATTATTACTTTTTACTTTACTTATTTTCTAACAAAAATTTAATTATAATTAAACTCAAAATTACTGTATTATTCAAAAACATAAAGAGAATATAATAAATGAACAGAACATATAATATTTGCTGTTTTATACTTATCTCTGTCTGGTTGAACTCTGTGTAGTACACTCACTTAATATTCTATTATGAAAGTATAATTATTAAATTCAAAACTACTCAGATTTAAAAGATAATAAAAAAAAGAATTTTTAAAAAATTCTAATATATACACATTATGTTACACTAAACAAAATTTGATTAAAAACAAACCCTATGCTGTATTTTTATCAGTTCAAATTAACAGCAACTTTCTCCTAACAGGGTAATTCTAGAATTTCAAGTTAACAAAAGCGTAGTTTTATAAATTTAAAAAAAATACAGAGAATACACCACTTTGTACAGTGCTTGTAATGTTGATGTATTATAAAAAATAAATTAAATAACTGTTTAACTTTAAACATCCGTGTCAGTACAAAACAAAATCTTTAACCAGGAAGATTGTTTAAAGTCTACAATAAATATGTTGAGTAAAATTTAAGCTTTCTATTTCAAATAAAAACTCATAAACTTCATAAACTCGAAGATACTTACAAAAAATGTAGCAATGGTTTATCTTCAGTTAAAGTAGATTAAAGTAACACGATATGATGATTTAAACAGTGCTTCTATTTAACTTCAATCACTAGCAGGAAATTACGGGTCGACAAATACTTTATTCTTCTACCTACTAGGATTTACTTTATTTTATCATGCTTATCTTGTGAATTTCAACTTCTTGTTTCTAAATATCAACTTTGATTATAAAAACACATAAGTAAAACAGTGCAATCATTAACTATCATTCAACTACACAAAGCTAAAAGTAAAAATAGGACTATATTTCTTATATGAATGTAAACAAATTTAAAAACATTATACATTCATGCGCAAACTTATAATGATGAAAAGTGCGTATATTTACCTTTGTTACTGATCGGTTTCATTTTTACCTGTTATCCACAATATTATGTTCTGATTCGAGCGTTAAATCTTCATACATATCATTGAATTTCTTGTTCAAGTTTAAAGAATTCTGGTCTTCTTCACACACTGCCATTGATAGTTTGTCTGGGTTGTTGAATATGTTCAAAATCTAAAACAGTATTTATTACAATTACAATCAGAGATAATGAAAGAGGATACAGAGTTTGAGTTATAACTTTGCAATCGATAGAAAAACATAACATATTCCAAATTAAAGCCTATTCTGTTTGACATATTTTAGTAAGAACTTTCTAAACAGCAAGAAACCATTTTCATTAACAGAAAACAGCAGGAAATCATCATATTTTTGTCCTTTTTTTTTAGTATACAAAACTATAACAAATCAATTTTATAAAATATGTAATAAACATATGTTAATATATATATGCTTATACTTACTTTCATACAATTTCAGAAATTTTTATGGCAGGAATGAGAGTTTAAAAAAAATCTGATATCCCGTTATTAGTAATAATATCAAAATAATTTTTTGATAGTAGTAAACAGTTTTATAACCTTAATTTAAAAAAAGTGTTCATCCATAAAATTAAAATAATAATTTTTGTCAAGAGACTAAAAAAGATATTTTTAAAACTTTTGTTTAGACTCTGAAGATCGATCTCATAAGGGAGTGAGTCAAGTGCAATTGACCATATAAATTACTTTATTTCATGCGATCACATAAAATAAAATAAATTTTTATTCTGATTGGTACATAAAAATACATTATATGGATCACATCAAAACAACAAACAACAGTCTGCAAACATCTACTAACCTACTAACACCACAATCAAGTACCATTTTCAAAAATTAATGCTTTGCTTTTACGAAACCGTGATACTTTAATATTTTAATCAGTAGTCTAAGGAAATTAAGATCGTATTTACCAATGGCAATAATGCAAGATTTGTAATATGGAGAAATTAGACAATTAATTTAGTTACATTTTTTACTGTAGCTTGCTTTTACATTTGCTATACAGAATGTTCTATAAGTTATTAAATTTTTACTCCAAGAGTCTTCAGTAACTAAGTAAAATATTAATTTTTTGCAAGAGATGTTGACACTGCTATTACAGTGATATATCTACTTTATTATCCTTTATATGAAGTAAATGTTTGCATATAGTCAATAGTATTTGATAAACTGGGATTTACTTTTTAGCCGTTTTAAAATATAAACATCATAACAAATCTACCTGCAAACAGCAATCAAATTTTCAAATAAACTTCAACTGAATTTTAAGGTTTTTTAATAGAATAATATAAGGTAAATCAAAGCAGGCAGCCATTAAAATTAGATTTTTTAATCAACAGACTATTTATGTTATAAAAATACATATATAAAATTGTTGAAAAATATAGTTACACTAAAAATAAATTATAAAAAGGAAGTAAAAATATTTTATTATAAAATAAAATTTTATTTTTTAAAATAAAATAATAAAAAGTGAATAGTGAGAAAATAAAAAGTGGTTATTAATGTTTTTGTCACCACAAAGTCATTTTATTTTTTGTTGGCTGGGCTATGTTGGCACAACATAAAAATTTTTAAATGAATTTCTGATCTCATTGGTACCACTATTCTCAATAACCCGTACCATGATACACATTTATAAAAAATAAATAATATATTATTTCTCTGGTAAGTTTCATTCTGTTTTGTTTTTACTTTTACTTTTCTGTTTTTTAAACATTTCTTCATGTTCAGTTGACATTACACAGAATTAGATTTTATTAATATTTTGTCAAAATTTGTTTATCAGCAATTTTACCAAGTTATTAAACACAAAACATAAAAAATATATGTTTCATGACACCAATTTTTTTGTGTTTTACAATAACTTTCTTAAAAAAATTATTAATAATCAGTTCTGGGACCGGTTTTATTACATTTTCATGTTAAAAACCATTTGAATCATCAAATTTACCCCTTAGTTTAAGTTCCAAGAATTTCATTATGATTTGCAGCAAAAATCAGGGCAAAATGTTTTACAAAGTATAACTCAGAAATAAAGCATTTCTGGTCCCGTACTTATTTGAACTTTTTTCTTTACACTTGTAACACGTCTTGAGATTCCTATATAAAACACATTGAGGATCACTTGTAGAAGGATTGCTAAGGTTAAGAGAGTAGCACAGAAAGAAATGGAGATGTAAATAAAACTCAAACTTACTTACTAAATACTCATTTCAAATGAAAGAAAGTGCCTTAAAAAATTATAAAAAAATAATTTTCTGTGTTCAATTTTAACATAAAAAATTGAATAATTGATAAATTACTTTTTATTATCGGTTAATAAAGAATATTTTGCAAATACTATCTGTACTGTCTGTAGGAATACTATCTATAGAAGTAGATTATCTGAAACTAATTTGCTATTTTATGTTCTGTTTCATTTAAGCAGACATAATATGGTAACCCACCGGGTTGGTCTAGCGGTGAATGCATCTTCGCAAATAAGCTGATTTTGAAGTCAAGAGATCCAATATTCAAATCCTAGTAAAGGTAGTTACTTTTATATAGATTTGAATACTAGATCATGGATACCGGTGTTCTTTGGTGGTTGGGTTTGAATTAACCCCACATCTCAGAAACGGTTGACCTGAGACTGTGCAAGACTACACTTCACTTATACATATCATCCTCACTCATCCTCTGAAGTAATCACCTGATGGTGATTCCTGGAGGCTAAACAGGGGAAGAAAAAGACATAGTATGGTAAAATACATTTTAAAGGTGAACTGTTTACCCTTATGATCTTCAATGTCAATTCTTTTGCGTTAATTTTTAAGCAACACAAATGGATCATCTAGAACGTCTAATAACATGTATCTTATAACCATTACCAAACTGTGTCATTCATATTACATTTTTGGAAAATAATGCACGAAGAGCAAAAAACCCAAACTAATGATTAATTCAAGGCCACGTCATTAATTCATCTCTTAAAATAAAAAATTAGCTAAACAAGAATATACAACTGAATTTTTGTTATCAGCCACCACCCTGAAATGGTAGAAATTCTGTGGTTAGGTAGCTGATGAAGCATTTGCTTTCTTGGTGAAACTTAATGTAGTAGTGATTCACTATCATCTTGTCTGAACATTCTGTTTTCAATCTGATGATTATATAAAAGGTCAAGTCAGCGGCTGAGGTGTCTATGATGTAAAACCGCACAAGCTAAATTCTTTTACAATTTCTATAATCTAAATTTACTTTCTAATTTGACCTTCATATATCATAATGTCATATACTTTAGGTAAGAATATGTTGCACATATTGATGAATATTAATGAGACAATCATTTAGCATAACAGCTGACCATCATGACATTATCCAAATAAAACCAGGAGCAAAGTGCTAGCACAGAAAACTAAACTTTAATTACTATGAGCCTTTATTATAAAAATGGTAATTTCTATAATTTTAATGTAATCAAAATATTTTTTCCCCACCTCATCAAGTCCTTTACTGTGTGCTAAATCTACTGCTGTCTGACTACGGCGATCTTTTATGTCAGCTGAAGCTCCAGCTCTGATCAAAATTTCAACAACTTTGGCTTTCCCTTGGTTAACTGCCCAAAAGAGAGCCTGTAAAAAATCAAAAAGTGTTGCTTTTAAATTATTTATTTTTCAATTAAAATTTTATTAAAAAGTTTTTATTTTTTATTCAAAAACTAGGTAAACAATATTTAATAAATCACTATATTTTATATAATTTCGGGCTTCATTAACAGTGTTGAATGAAACAAACATCTAATCAATTAAATAAACAAATTATAAAAAAAGTGGATATCTATTTAATTTAGATATGATTTTAGAGATGACTGGTATTAATTATAAGTTTGTTACATTTTTATCAAATTATTTATTTAAATGTTCATATTTTGCATTTGGGGACTCAAAATCATTTAGGAAGCTTGACTTTCTGCAATGAAAGTAATGTCTTAGGATCAGCATTGTGAAAACTGAAGAGGGTAATATAAAAATAAAATTTAAACTACTGAAGTCACATTTTATAAGATGATTTCCAATAGTACACCAGTGTTAAATAACTCTGGGTATGGTTTGTGTTAAATAAATCTGGGTATGGTTTCCCTCATAGTGTTGGGATTTATTAATGGCTAATGGCTTTTAATGAAAATAATAACTGATCGTAAATTACTGAAACGATTTAAATGATTAAAAAAAAAACTGAAAATCTGTATAACACTATACAACTTGAAAAGGGAGAACAGCAGAAAGGAAGTAAGATCTTAATGAACTACGGTTAAAGGGAATATACGAATACATTACCTGGACTCTGAACCAGTACTTCATTCTATTTTTAAAACTTAAGAATTTATTTATAAAAATAAAAAAAAAAATTATTAAATATTCACAACACTACACAATTATCTCCTTCAAAGTACACATACCTCCTTCCTGTTGTACACATTTTTCCTGACATCCCTTCCACTTTAAGAAGCAGCACTAGAATGCAGTTTTTAAATAATTATCAGGGCATTCTGCAAATTTTCTTTTAGAGACTTCATTACCTCTCATCTCAGCCTATAAATTTTAATTCTGATTTGAAAATAAAAACCGAAGTCAGCAGGAGCTAGGTCTGGTAATTATGATGGGTGAGGAATGACATTGAGTGAATTTTTTGTACAAAACTAGTGAATTAGAAGTGATCTTTAGGATGTTGGGGGAAGGAACCATGTGTTAACATCAGAGTTCAGGTCTCTTCCTCATATTTTTGCAGAGTCATCTGATGACTTCTACCTTATAGTGGCAATTGGCCGTCTGCTCAGTGCAGGTAAAACTTCTATTGAACAATGTCTTAATATCAAGAAAGACTGTCAGTATCATCTTTGTGTTTGAATGACTTTTATGTCTATTTTAGTCTTAGTGATGATTTTCTGAACCACTGCAATGACTGAGTCTTAGTTTCCACACAATACCCTTACACCTATGTATCACTGCCAGTCATTATCATCGACAAGAATGTTTCAAAATTATTTGCTTGGTTCAAAAGTTACTGGCGGATCACTACATGATTGTCTTTCTGCTTGTGTCAAGAGTTTAGGACTGAATTTTGCAGCAACATGACGCACACCTAATTTTTCAGTTAGGATTTCATGACATAAACCCACCTAAATCCCAGTTACTTTTGCTGTCTTGTGAACTGTTAAACATCAATTTGGTCTCCCAGATCATTCACTCGAGCAATGTGGGACATGTCTGTTGGCCTTCCAGGATGAGCAACATCTTCGGTAGATACTCCACCGCTTTTAAAATGCCTGAACCAGACGTAGTATTTTTGCAGGTCAGAGGATCTTTCCTGTAAGCCTCTTGATTCATTTTGTGGGTTTGGAAAAATTTTTGCCAACCTTAACATAAAATTTCACTGCAACTCTTTGTTCATGTTATCACAAAAATTATAGACAACACTAAACAATACTTACTTCAGTGAACTCTATGTAAAAACTAATTGTCATAGACACATGGATCGTGGGAGGAATGTTTGTGTTCCAAGGATATACACTGATGCTGACTGCATGTCTCAAAATATTTCTATAAGCATCAGGGAAGAAAAGGTTTGGTTATTTTTTAACTGACATTCCACATGAAACATTATAGAAATAGAAGCAGTTTATGAATGTATCTGATAAAATTAATAAATAAGAGGTATTGTTATTCCTTATTTTGGAAAAACAAGAAATTTATTTGCCAAACCATACTTTTTTTTCTGCTACAGTCCTAAAACATTTAAAAAAATTGCGCATCCCTGTCAAACATGAAATTATAATGTTGTATAAGAGTTAATTGGTGTAAAAGAGTATAATTCTTGTCATTATCATCATAACTGTGTAAATTACACAAGAAATCAATATTGATGTTCTACTGAATAAATATAGGCACTGACTGTACAAATAAGGGTCACTCATTATAATTCAATTTCTATGCCTAATAAGGGTCTATTGGCTAAGTGAATTTTATTGAAGGTGTCATTTAATTTCCTTTCTTACAAGTGGTAATATACAATGTTAATTGTGAAATGTTAAATAATTAATCAGCAAGCTTAAACCTAATGAAATTAGAAACATATTATGTAAAATAACTATATAACGCTCTAGTACTGTTTATATAGATTTTGATTGTTAAACAACCACAATCATCATCAGTGTAGTAAAGAAATTAGAAAAAAAAACGAAAAATAAATGAAATAGCAAAAACATAGTGTTGCAGAGAAAATCCGCCTTTATTCACAAAATAAAACAAAATCCATCAACTAAAGTAATAGTAAAACCTCAATGTGAAGAGTCCAAGTTGAAAGCAAAAGATCAGCTTAAAAACTCACGATTGGTCAGTCCATGAGAAAAAAAAAATAGACATGAACTGATGTAGAGCAATACACTATGTAAGAAATAGTCTGAACACCCAATAAAACCTGTAGATTTGGGACAATAAGTCATGGCTTAATGATCTTGATGAATGAGGCATAACAGTCTGAAAATAGTGTGAATTGATTGACTAAAGCCTAGCCAGTAACAATAATCAGTGCATAAATTGTCATATTTTGTTAATACTAGAGCCCTGGATCCTGGTTACTTTGTGATCTGATCACGGTGAGGATTCATCTCTCGCTCTCACAGATATTTCTATACCTGGTCTATGTATTTGTTTTTTTTTTCAATCTAAAAAAATCCTCATGGAGCATTGGACAAGTTATACAATCCCATTCTATGTTAATTTTATTGCATTAAATATCAAAATCACAATATAGCAATCCTTAAATTTTTTCAGATGGTTTTTCCAATCTTACTGATTTATAATACAAATTTAAAAGATAAAGATAAAATTGAATTTTCAACATTATATCAGTCACTTACTTAAAATTCAGGTATAGAATAGAATACCTTTTAACAAAGTATAACTTCAGTTTTCTTTTAAAATCATTTATTTCTCTTTTTATCACCAAAATTTTGACAAACTGCCTACAGCGGCAAAATTTAGGAGCAGCAAAACTGCCTGAACTAGAGCACAAAAAAATAAACACAACCCACAAAAATATATTTAGATTATGTGAATCTAGAAAATAATACTATTTATTAGTAGAATAATATTATTGTTGTACTAGTTTTTTTGTATATTGTTTTAAAAGTATATTTAAATTATCTCTGAAAATTGCAGAAACTAGTTTTAGTTTGTATGTTTGTTGTCATTAGCTTGTTAAAAATGTAAATTTTGTTTTTCAATAAAAAAAAAATCTGTAAATTTGTATTAGTATTATTGCCTTAATTCAATTATATGTCATTTTTCTGGTTAACATGCTTCTTTTATATTCTGTTTTTTTTTCAATTTTAAAGTTTTTTTGAAGCTTGGGTGGTGGATTTATTTGGGTTTACTTATGGCAGCAAAAATGGTAGGGCTGGCCCTATATGTATGTAGGTTTTACTCAAAACTGGAAGACTTATGACACTAAATGCAATAGGTTATGATACTGTGTATTGTATTCATGTGCTCTTTTCTAGACTGAATTATCCCTCCCTCCCCTTTATTTTCACACAACTGACTCCATAATTTATAAAGTCACTTTTCTAAGCAATCCCGACTTTCAGAATATCTCTCTATGTTGATCATTTAGGTTTGTATGACCCAAATGATCTACATTTCAATTGATTGAATTTTATTTGAAATTACATGTTTCCAGAAAGCTGCTACCTGGAAAATACAACATATTCATAATATCGTATTCAATATGAGGCATATGTACACACCCTTCAAGAATACATGCAAACTGCTGTCTTTGCTTACCATACTTGCTAGTTATTACGCTCTTTTTACAACTCAAACTTGTAAGTTTGTGTACATTCTTAAAAATCCACTTATTAATTATGTAAGCATGAAAGTAGCAGGGGAATTGAAATATTCTTACATAAGACTCCTGTAATAATAATTAGCAATTATCAAACTTTGCAAGAAAAAATCAAATATATTATAAAATGACCTTTAAACAATTTTATGGCAAATCTCTCATTAAAAAAAAAAAAATAATAATAAAGTAATAAAGGTAACATGTGGATAAAAAAAACTGATGTAGATTTAAAATCACTTCCTTTTATTTAATTTTTATCAACAATAAATGGATAACTTTCTATCACAAATATATAATCTTATTATAATGCTTAAAAAATAAAAGAATAGTTTTGCTAATTATCATTATCTGATATCTATTTTTTTTTCTACCAGCAAATATATTTAAGTAAAGAACATATAATTTAACATTTTAAAATAGAATAATTAGACATTTTTATAGAAAATAATGCCTTATTACAAATTAACATGAAATTAAAAATTCCAATATGTATTTTCTTATTATTAACACTAATTGTACTATTTTGAACAAAAAACTTCTTATTAATTTTTTGTATTAAATGGAATAAATAATATCTGTTATAAAAAGCAAAGAATTACTTACAATAGGCTTTTTTTAATACATTAACCTAGTATTCTTTTTTTTTGCTTTTATAGCTTCATTAGACCACTGTTTGATTTGCTTCTTAATTTTGGGATTTTTAGTTTGATTCCCAATACTTTTTCATACTATTAGCTCTTACTTTTCTTTCTGCCTCTGAAAAAACCTTCTTGACCAATCCTGATTTGTTTATCTTTGGTTGAAATCTTATATTCTTATTTTTCAATTTCTTTGTTTTCTCTCTTAAATCCTCTAGCGTCAGATCCAATTCTTTCACGTCTTTTTTGACATCCCTAATCCAAACGGGTGGTGTTTTCTGTTTTCATAGTTTTTCTATTATCTGTCTAGTCAATTAATATTCTGGCATTCTCATCAAATCCTTTTCTTTTTCATTGTGTCAATTATTGATTCTATCTCTTTATAAACAATTTCATTCGGTAGGATTCACCAATTTCCCTTTTCTTGATTCTTTTTTTACTTATGTAAGTTCTAATAATTTTTTCTGTTTTAGATATTTAGTCTGTTCTGTTTTTCTGATTTAGTTTGAAAAGGGTTTCGCTTCCATAAGACACTTCCGATTAGACAACCATTTTGCAATGTTTGAGTGGTGGGAATTGATAGCCAATTTTTATTGTATGTTGATTTTGTTATCTGTTGAGCTTTTTATAATTTCTTTGTTCTTTCATCCCAAGCAGCTTTCTCATTTACATTGTAAGTTATAATTTCCCCAAGATGTTAAAATTATTCTACTATCTCTACTTTGTTTCAATTCATCATAACATTACTTATTACTTACTAATGGGTCAGTTGCCATTATTTTTGTTTGTATGAGATTTTTAGACCAATTTTTCTAGCTGTGTTTTCTAAACTAGAGCACCTATTTTTTGTTATTTAAATTAAAACAAAAATATTGCATATTATTTAATATTTTATTCATTTTTATTCTATTTTTAATTTTTCCCATGGATTATCTACTAGTTTGTTAAATTTTCCTTTTTTTATACTATTTACTTCCAGAAATAGTAGAAAAAATTAATTTATAGAAAATTTTTATAGCTTCAGCTAATTTAAAAATGAAAATATGTACATGATATTTCAATTATAGTAAACAATAAGTTGTCACATAACTTAAAATAATTTAAGTAAATTATTAATTTAAGTTAATAATTTTTTTTTGACATTTTGGAAAAATTTGTTTATTACTCATTTTTTAATTTTATTCTTGACCTGAACATTACATAAAAGCTGAGAAAGCTTAAAAAATCTGATGGAATTTATGTAAGGGGTGAGGGGGTTAAATAAACCATAATTTTATGTTTATCGGATGATCTGTAATCACAAAAATCTTTCTTGATAGTGTTTTCCTTAATCCTTTAAAATACTCCTGGCAAATCAGCTTATTTTATTTCTTAACAATTATTAATTTGAGGATTTTTATTACATTATTTTATTTATTTTTTTTTTAAATAAATAAAAATAAAACACAATAAAGATTTAGCTGTAAGTTCCATTAAAATAACAAAGTCCAGTTTTCTGTTGATATCAATTTCCAAGCTTCCAGTCTTCTCATCAGAATCTAACTCTGCATGTCATCTGAAAAGTCAGTTACATTACTAATGAACAGATGATTTCACAATATGTCCCCAGTGATCATGAAAAGTAGCAGTGGTCATATTACTGATAAGAGACTCATGAAAAATAAATTAATTTTGCTTCTGACTTTACTGCAACAGTATACTTTTCCTGCTCTTGAAAAAAAAATCAATTACCAACATATTATTGAGATAGAAAATTGATACTCTGGTGTTTATTCTGTAATCTCTGAGTGGTAGAATAATGTGTCTTGTATAACAACTTAATTTTTAAATGATGAAAAGCTTTTCATAAGTTCAGAAACTGACATGTGAATAGTTCCTCTTTCTCTAGGAAATTTATAATTTCTACTGGTGATATTAATGTGGTAGAAATTGTTTTTATCTAGATGCTCGATTATTTACTTGTTTACAACTATTGAAAATAGTAACATTAAAGAAGTCAGACTACAATTATTGTCGTATTTCTTTTTCCTTTATAAAATGTAATCATTTTTAAACAATATGACAATTTTGCTGGCATAGTCAATTCATGTAATACATCTAAATGTAAGGGTTCACTTACTTCATTAAAAGATTTATTCCCAGTACATAGGGGATATTTAAATTATTCTAAATTTTTTTAACCTACAACAATATATTTCAATTTATTAATTTTTACTTTTTTAATAAAGTTAGTTAATATGTTACTCATTTGCTAAAAATTTTGAATAATAGAATTTCTTCTATTGAAAGATCTTAGGGATCTGGTACACAATTTTTTGTTATTTTTATCCAGCTACTTGGAGCACTGACACATTCCTTACATAGATCTTTATTTGACTGTCAACTGATTTGCCAAAATTTCAGATTTGTCCAAAAGTGAAAAACATAATTTATATTTAACAATTTTAATAAGATACAATCATAAAAAATGTATTTTCATACCTTTTTTGTTTTCAGTCACGTATACTACAAGTGGTTCTATTACTACCTCATAATTTGCATCTAAACAGCAAGTGTTGTGATATAAATCAGCTTCTTTTGGTTTTATCACTACTAGTAAATTATTCTACTAGACAATTTTTTCTTAAGTAATATAAAAAAATGTCTAAAAGCTTAATTCATTTTATGCTTTTACATCATTTCCATCATAAACCTCTGGACCATCCTTCACTTCTAAACTCATTTTAATGTTTATAAATTTCCTTTTTAATACATATTTTAAACTGTCATTTTGTTAGAATCCATGCCACTTTATAGAGGTAAAGAGTATAAATCATAATCATTTTGCTGGACTGTAACTGTTTTTGAGCTTACATTGATTAATCTATTGCTATAGCAGAGCATTCAGTTACTGTCATTGGGATATTTAACATAACTTTCAAACTGAAATTACTGCTACAGTTTTTAGTCAGTTAGTACCATCATTTTCTTTTAAAATTTCTCTATTAAAATCACCCACTAATATTATTTCCTCTGTTATCTTCCTTAATTAATATCTAATAAATTTAATATTGTAAAAATTAATTTAAATACTATTTTACCTATAAAAGGTTATATTTTTCTTTTTAATCGGTTACCCTGTTACGTCCAATTTACTTCTAATATTTTTCTCTACATTAAATCCATCTGCGTTTTTAACTTATGTAATCATAATTACATATTTATAGTATAAAGCCACCCATTACCATTACCCACAACTTTTATAAATAGCTGATACTATTCGGATTAAAATTTCTGAATTACACTTCTGTAAAATAAAAAAATCAAATACAACTCGCTTCCTATATATAGTTACGGAAGTACTTCTAAAAGATTTTTCTAAAGAATATAGTCAAATTCCTTCCTGTTAATGACACTTGTCTTAAAAAGATTATGAGTCTTTTTTGTGATTCAAAATAATGATAAGTCCTGTTTCAAATCTGATTTGCAAAGGTTGATTTAGATGTATAACCTTTTTTAATCAGTAGATGAATTTATAAATGATTTTGATAAACAATAGTATTTATTTCAGTTATTACAGTTTTTCTGAGATAATGATAAAAGTACAACATAATGAAAACCTATTTTTACATTCTGCTGGAGACCCCCCCATCAGGTTTAATGTACTCTTTACAACAGGTTTGAAGCTAATTTTTCCCATATGAAAGCTTAATTCCTGATTGTGACTAATTTATTAAATGTACTTTTTGTTCTACTTAAATGCTAGATCTACTTATTACAATGAATTTGGTTTAATTTTATGAAACATATAATTTTTCTTATTTTAAATGGCTACAAGTCACTCTTTATTATGATTATTTTGCAACTGTATCTTTGTTACTTCAGCAAATGATGTTACTTCAATCTATGTCGCTTTTTTTAATTTGTACTAAATGAAATTATTTATTCAACTTTCATCATTACTGAACTTAGTCTGTATTGTAATTGAATTTGTTATCATTCTACCGAATAGAGTAGTTATATATTCTTGCACTGAGACGATTTCATATAATGTAATAGCCTATTAGACCTAGCTGGGATTCTTTAATAGGCTTAGAGAATTTACATAGATTTTTTCGTTTTTACTCACAGATCTTCTAAATTTATTTTTGATGATGATAAATATAATAATATATTTCTCATAAAATTTATAAAGTATTTGGATAATAGATTAAAATGAAATATTTCTTATATTCGCACTGAAATCATCATGTATGTGGAATTTTCATGGATATCAACAGAAGTGGACTTGTCCAACAAGTGTTCACTTCTTCTTTAGCGTGGGATTTCAAGTATAGTATTTTCATTTCAAGCTCAATAAATCTGTAAAGGAAAGCATTTTGTTAAGCTTTTACTTTTCATAAGTTTTATTTCAATAAAGTAAATAAATTTTTTTTCTGATCAGTATATGTATTAATAATATATCAGAAACGGGTAGATATGTTTCTCCACAGATAAAAGAAAGGAACAGCTCCAGCAATCGTCTGGTGAATTGAGGGAAATCATGATAAAAACCTTCATCATAGTGGCATCGCAAAATACACGATTAATTATATAATAAAAAATACATGAATAAAGTCCATATTAATTATTTCAAATATAAACACATGAAATACTGTTAACTTAAATAGGTGTTAATTAGAAACTCATTAAAAATTAGAAGGCTTTATTTAAAAATTCATCAATTGAGTGATATTGTTTTTATAAAAAAAATAAATATCTTTAGATATCTTTTAATAGTATTTTAAATAAATCAGTGACGTGTGATATTTTCATAATCTAGAGGGACAAAATTGAATTTTCTTAACTATCTACGGAGGTTAAATTGATGTTTATTTTCAAAGGTAACAAGCCACATTACTCGAAACTAAGGTTTACAATTCAAGAAACTTTGCAAGACAATAGAAAAAAGGGTCGGACCGGTCGACTACAGGCACTCTGGCCAGTGAAGTGTTCCAAGAGATCGTGTCATTTGTCTTTGGTTGATGAATATCCTGTGTTTCTGTGTGTTAGTAGTGGTTATGTGTTATTATTTTTCTAGACGTATCAAGGTAAGTTTACATAAGATTTTACTTTACTGTTTGCTTTAATTTAATCACGAGCATCACAAGAATTGATCGTTGTTTTTCTGTTTGAGAAAAACATTTAAGTCAGTTTGAAGTCGAGTTTTAGTATATTATATCGCATTATGCTAGTGTGTACTGTGTTTTCTTAAAAGAATTACTTGTAACCTATAGGAAATATTTAAATTTGCTTGCGCATATTTGCGATTCCCAAACAAGTTTTCCTTAATTACAGATGGCTACACAAATTTCGCGTCGAAGCTTTTTCAACGTTTGGTTTGCTAATGACAAAGAATCAAGAACAGGTGTTTTGTTAAGTTATATACTGCAAGAATTTGATGTCTCGTCTCTTTCAGAAGACAGTTTAAAAGCTAAAATCAGAAGCGTTAGCCAAAAAATTGAACAAAAATTGAAAAAAAAAAAAGTTAGGTAGACACAGGCAACGCGTCCTGAAAACGAATTCTTTGTGGTTAGATGAATACATATCATTTCCTGATATTACCACTGAAAGTATAGAAACTATTTCACATCCTGGATGGAACAGAAGAACCGGCAAACCACAAAAAGACTTCGAAAGTTGCAGAACTGCAACAAAAAAACGGCAAATTCAACACACCCTGGAAACATCGAGTCAGGAAGAGATATTGATCGTGGCTGAAGTACAACTTTGCAAGGCAGGCAAAAGAAATTCAGCAGCAATTGTAAAAGAACTGTGCCATTCTTCTCCCAGAAGTACTACAGTAAAAAGAGGAAGATCTTTTCAAACCCAAAACTAAGTGGTCTTTCGGAAGACCAAGCGCTAGTTTTGATGGTCGACGCAAATCTGTGAACATATCAATATAATGTAATACGGCAGCAAAAAATAAAATACATTAGAACATGTATCCAGCTTATTATAAAATTAAAGCGGCAAAACAGCTGTACTATCAGAGTGACGTCAATACAACAGAAACCTTTGCAGAAATAAAATTGCAATCTCTGATGGATCACACTATTAAGCGATTGTTTAAAGTGCAAGAAGAGGTTCTAAAATCTATAAGAGACTTAAAAACTATGGACATAATTGTTAATTGGGTTGTGATGGGGCAGAAAAAAATAGATACAAGTGGAGATTTTGACAAATGATTTTGAGAATTGCTATGACAAAGTTTATTTAGTATATCGATGGTGCCTGTTCAGTTATACTCAGTGAATGAACAAAAAATTAAAAGTATTATATGGCAAAACCCTTTCTCATCTTCTACAAGATATTGATGTCCCATCAAGTTTATGTTTACCAAAGAAACTGTGAATGTTACAAAGACAGAAGTCGAGAAAATCAAGGAGCAAGTAACATCATTATCTACTAAAATCAGTATAAATGACATGAAAATCTTGGTAAAACCAATGTTGATATTCTGCATGATCGATGGCAAAATTTGTAATGCCATATAGCTGCATGTGCATCAACACAGACTTGTTACTTGTGTGGTGCCAAGCCTAGTGAGATAAAATATGATGACAGTAACAGAACAGTGGTCTTCAACAGAAGCTATGAAGAACAGATCCATTTAGTACAGTAATATTCAGCATACTAAATTTACATAAAGAGTAAATCAGAATCATTAAATATCTTTTGTAAAGCAAGAATGCTGACTAAAGATCTCAACTATGCTGAAGGAAAACATTTGATAAAATCTAATAATTTTTTTTCTTTAAATACCATTTGAATTACTAGAGTACAATAATGTATCTAGGTTAATTAAAAATTTAAAAGGTTAATAAATTTAGGTTAATTTTAAATTTTATTCGCTTAGCAAATTTTAAGCAGCATCAATTGTTAAGACCATTAACCTCTAATAAATGCCAAAAGTGGGAATGAAACTTTACCCTACAGCATTTAACTTTTATGGCTACAAAAACTTGAAGAATATCTGTTTTTTATCTAATAATTTTTTTATAATTATAATTTTCTATTTATCTTATTTGTTTATTAATGTAATATATATATATATATATATATATATATATATATATATGTTTTTATGTTCCGATCAGAGTAAATATTTATTTAACTGGTTTATTAAATATGGTTTAGCCACTGGCACTTAACCTTACTTCACAGTCATCAATGTTATTATCTTTTCCCTGAAATATTTAAGGTTGAGTCAACTATCAGAATGTATAGGATGTAGTTTACCATATTACCTAGAACCTGAATAAAATTCATCTTAATTTTGTTTTAGGCACTTCTCATTTAAAATACATAATGGATTGCCATTAAAATATGGTTGATAGGATTTATAATTTCTTTTATGCAATTATTAAATTTAATATTAGCATTAAAATTAAAATACAGTGTTTATTAAAAAAAATACAGATAATGTAGTTCAATATAGTATATTACACAGTTTTAACTTAAGTTCTATACAATAGCTAGTTGCACTATGTACTCAACAGGATTATTCATAAAAGAAAACTTATTCAGCTTGTTAAGTCAAGTTTTACTATACAAACAAATATGCTTCCAAAAGAAAACTTTTAGAAAGTATAACATAACTGCAGTAAAATTAAATATATATGTAAATTATATTATATAAAATCTTAAGTTTTGTCCGTAAATACTTCAGAATGCCTTATATAATTGTTTCACACAAAAATGAAGCAAGTTATTAGTTTTAATGCATTTTTTAGGATGAATTATCTAATACTGATTGATATTGTGTCTATATCTTAATGTAAAATGTTTACAGGATTCTCTCTTTACAGAGGGTTTTACAGTTTCCTCTTAATAGAAAGTAATTTTTAGAGTTTAACAATGAAGGATGAATTTTTAAATGAAAAAAATTAAAGCTTATAAAATTTGCTATAACTTTTGTAGGAAATATTACTTCAAATCTGACCCAGAATGTTACCCTCCTGATAATAAATAAACAGAATAACACCAGGCTGTTATTGCCATAAACTTAAAAACAGTCTGCAGTACTTTGAAATCAGTGCACCAACATGGTCCATAATGTATAACACTATGACTGAAGCGAAACCCTAAAAGCAGGACTCAGGCTTTCAACAAAATATATGACATTAGACTTACATGTTTGCATATGACACAAACTGAAACTACTTTCACAAAAAAAAGAATATCCATAAAAAAAATAAAATTTAATAATTTGCCGATTGCTAATTACAAGTCAAGTTTACACAAATAAAAGCAAACTCAAAACACACACATACATACAGTCCATCCTTGGCCATCCTGAAGGTTGAGGGTGCAGTTGCAGTTAACAAGTTTTGATACTATCTTAGCATGACCTTCTTTAGCAGCAAACATTAATGCTGAGATGTGATGTCGTTCAGTTGCATTTACATCAGCATTATATTTCACTAACAGATCAACACATTTCACTAACTTGTCCTCATTTTCTCTAGTTGATGCACAAGCAGCCATCAATGCCGTAAATCGTTCTGAAATTTAAAGTATTAAAATATAAGTTTTGAATGTTTTACATTCAAGTTGAGTCTGCAACTACCTTAGATAATTCTTTATCATAATACAGCAGTAATTGTTTAAACAGACAATCCTATTAAATAATTACTCAGAATAATTGAATTTAGAATAACTGTCATACTGAAACAAAAATTTTCAACAGATAATTTGGAATGTTTTCTCTGCAACTGCATACTGTAAATCTTTCATCCATTCTAGAGTAATTTATTAACATTTTAATTTCATGCAATACATCTAAACTCCTCTGATTAAGGTAAACATTATGAAACCAAATACAGTAAATATACTTGTTTATCAATATGTTAACAAGTAAAAAAAAAATTGAGCAACTACTTTAAAACTAAATAACTTATTCAATAAATTAATGTTATTAGAATTACTATTAATTAATGAATTTAACCTACACACAAAAGAATATAACAAATGAATATTCTTTGAAATAACTTATTAAAATAAAATTATTTTCCCATTTATACAACTAAAGCATTAAAAAAAATCCAATGGAAAAGTAATGCTATTAAATACAAACTTTTTACTGTTATTAAGTATTAGTGTCATTAACCTTACATATATCATCAGATTACATAATAAATTAAATTTAGTCAATTATTCATGAATGGTATGATGACATCCAAAATGAAATACAATAAGCTGTGTTGTTTTGAAGTAAATATTTTCAGTTTATCAAATGTTGTATTTTTAGTTAACCCTAAATCTAGGGTTAATCTTAATTTTTGTTTTAAGCAAAAAATAAAAAAACTCAAACACACGGGTACATATAAATTTACACACACTGATAATTAAAAAAATGAGGCACCATTCATTGATTTCATCAGACTAAATCAATCAATCTTTAACCAACTATTCAAGTTTTTTAGTATTTTTCATAATTTCAGTTCATATTTTGTAAACATAACTAACTCAATTAAAATGATATTTAACTTTCTAATTAACATATACTCAACCTGTATCTGATCCACCTTTTTTACAATAAACATTTGACTGAAATTAAACTCATTATTTAATTATTATACTAGCAGTCAACTCTTGTTATTTGAAGATTACAATTTAACTAATATATTAAGCTCAATTAAGCTGTGTTTGAATAATAACAAACACAGTCTTGTAGTATATAGTACTACCATAGTACTGCAGAGCTGGGGCTTATCAATAAAACATCTTTCTTTCACATTGTGTTTTGTGACAACTGATTGCTAAATGAACAATTTAAATATATATAAATTGATGGATTATAATATTTATATTTTGTTATAAATAAGAGGAACATGTCTTTTTCTGACACAGAAAAATCAGCGGATCGTTCAACTAACAAAATTACATTTATGTATCCTATCATTATCAATATGAACAAGCCTGATTTTTTTATGCTTACTTTCTGTTTAACTGGGCTCTAGTATGGAATAGTTAAGCTTGCTATGCTACCTTTGATACCATTAGAAAGATTATGTAAATCCTAACAGGATAAAAATAACAGACACAATAAACACTGCTTTTACTTCACTCGATTTTCATCAGATGTACCCAGAACAATCAAATTAAATGTTGCTCACTGGATTTATTATAATCAAACAATATGGATACTGAGATTAATGAACATTTGTTAAATTATTACTCAATTTTAAAAATAATTATAAATTAATCTCAAAGAAGTTTTAAACTGAAACAACTTAGAGGCTGTGTGATTTACTATCATGATTGTTATAAAATAATAAATAATAAAATGGGAGCCAATTGCTTTGGTTTTGTATACACAGTAGCAAAATTATTTTTAAAAATCTAATTTTACAGTATTCAGTAATCACAAAAAGTATGTATTTCACAATAACAGTAATCACAAAATTATGTAACAATTAACATACATAAATCATCTAAAACATAGTTATAGTTGTCAGTGAAAAGTGTAGCATGCATTGTTCTAGTACTCTGCATGAAGTGTTCATTTAAAAAATATTCCCAACTTTTTCAGTTGCATTATGGCCAATTTATGTTAGAATTATACATTATATTAATAACACATACTACAGATAGATCTATAAAATTAGTATATTATGTGTAAATTGTTTACTTTACCCACCACATTTCAATTAAAAAGATATTCTATCATAGCTTTAAGATAAAAAAAAAATCTTAAAAATTAACATTACATTACAAAACAATGATTTCATAAAGCAAAATAAAACAGAATAGGCCTATTGAATTAACTCAGAATAAAACTCTCTAACTAAATTCAATTACTAAAACAAAAACATTTGTTCCATTAAACAAGGACTTTATTGTGACCAGCAAAATTAACTAGATGGTCTAGAAATATGAACTGAATTTTTATTGGAAAACTCAATATATTGTACAACTAGGACCCATTCATACTTTTAATCCAGAAATTACTCATTACTCTTATTGCTGTATATTTCATTCTGCTCAAAACCATTTATGTTTAGAATAATTTTTTATGACAGTAAAATTAATCATTTTCACATAGCTAATAAATAATCTTAGATATTTTTGGAGTATTTCAAATAGTATATAAATTTTATTTTAATAGGTAGATGAATATACAACAGTAAATATGATCATAGATATTACTGCGTGCAATGACAAATTTACTTAAAGTACTGTTAAACATGTCATTTTATAAAAAAATTGAGATAAAAAGCAAGTGGCCTAAAATGAAACAACCGTACTGGAAATGTAACTCAACTAACGTTACTGCAAAGGCACACAAATATTGAACTCTATTACTCACTTCACCATAGCTATCTCTTTTCACAAGTGCTGAGCCCCACACTACCTCTTGTATTTTATTTAAAATCCATATTATATAAAAGAGAAATTGCCATAGTTTAACTGATATTCTTGGTTTTGAGGTTAACGTTTTTAAAAATCAAAGTTGTTAACAATTTACAAAATGTTTTCTTAATTTATGTAAAGAAATTCATGATTAATATGGCCTTTAAAATTACCGAGTTTTATCCACAGTAATAGGTACCGGAATGTATTCATACATAAAATAATATACTATTTATTCATATATTCATTTATAAAAGTTTATTTATAAATTCATAAATATTAACAAGGTTCATTTATAAAGGTTTAAAGCTTTATATATTCATAAATAAAGGTTCTAATAATTTATTAACACCTTGCAAGCAAGTACATTAATACGTTTTTCTAGATGTATTTATCATGTCTTTTTAATAATTTTTATAAAATCCTGCACAATTGAAGTGCTATAAAGTATATTCGAATGATAAAAAATTCAGAATATATTGGGAAAAATGCTAAAGAGCATCAAAAGTTTTTAAAATCTATTTAAAAATAACCTGCTTTTTTGTTATAACTTTATATATTAGATGATTACAAAAGAGATAAACAAAATTACTTGTAACATAATCATTCAGTCATAATATTACTATATAACCTCTATATTAACAGAATGAGAGAAAAGATGCATAGATGGAATAATATACCACCGTGTTGGTCTAGTGTGAACGCGTGTCACAGTCAGCTGATTTCGAAGTCAAGAGTTCCAAGTTCAAATCCTAGTAAAGGCTAGACTTTTATACGGATTTGAATACTAAATCGTGTATAACAGTGTTCTTTGGTGGTTGGGTTTCAATTAACCACACATCTCAGAAAAGGTCGACCTGAGACTGTACAAGACTACACTTCACTTACACTCATACATACGGTCTGTAAATAAAGTAATGAGTATTTTTTTCTGCAGCCGAAGTGGCAACACTGTAAAGTTACGAGTAAACATATTGTTATATGAACAGCTGATTTATATTAGGTATTAGTATTTTTAATCTATTGTTGCCACGTAAGACGTAAACAAACTTCCTGAAACGAGTTTTTGTTGTGCGTTACAAAAATGAGTGATACTAATTATGAGCAACGTTGTGCAATCAAGTTTTTTTTGTTAAATTCGGTGAGAATGCTACTGAAACTTTTTCAAAATTGAAAATGGCGTATGGTGATGAAGCTCTGTCACAAGCCCAAGTTTTTAGGTGTTTTAAAGCATTATCAAATAGCCGGGAATCAGTTACGGACGATCCACGCTCTGGAAGACCGTTAACGTCAAAAAGTGACTACAATGTTGAGCGAATCACAGACTTAATACGGTACGACGCGATTAACTGTCATAATGTCTGCAGAACAATTTAATTTGAACTGTACCACAGTCCATCAAATTTTGACAAACGAATTGGACATGAAAAAAATTAGTGCAGAAATGGTCCCAAAAAACTTCACTATTGAACTGAAAAACAACAGGGTGGAAGTGTGCCGCGATTTTCTAGGGCAAATTGAAACTGATCCGGTTTTTTTACAAAAAATGTTATTATTGGTGATAAATCTTAGTTTTTTAAGTACGACTCAGAAAAAAATGCCAGAACAAGGAGTGGGACACTTCAAACTCACCACATCGCAAAAATGAGCAAATCAAAAATCAAAACCATGCTAATTTGTTTCTTCGGTAGTAATGGCATTGTCCATAAGAACATTTTGCTTATAGGTCAGACTGAAGTCAGTATGTTTACTGAGAAATTCTTGCAACACTGCAGAAAAGAGTTGTCCAAGTGAGACCAGCCATCAAAGATAACTGGATGCTACAACATGACAATGCACCTTGTCACACTGCATTCTCAGTTAATGAGTTTTTGGCAAAGAGAACATTTCTGTAGTTCCTCAACTACCTTATTCACCTGACTTGAGTCTCTCCGACTTTTTCCTGTTCCCAGCTTTAAAAACAGGACACCAAAGGAACACCATTTTGGAATAATAGAAAACATAAAAATAAATGTAACCAACTATCTGAAGGATATTCAGTTTCCGAGTTCCAACACTGCTAAGAAGAGTGAGAAAACCATTTGAAGTGTTGCGTGGCTTCCCAAGGGAACTACTTCAAAGGTGATATGAGCCTGTGTATAATTGGATTGTAAATAAAAAGTTTTTCTGAACCAGTCTCATTACTTTATTTACAGATCTTGTTTCATCCTCCTTCATTCATCCTCTGAAGTAATAATCCTCTGATGGTGATTCCCAGAGGCTAAACGGGAAAAAATGGAATAATGTATATATATATATATACTAGGAGTATAGATATACTCTAGTGGAGTATACATATAGACCACACAGATCACTTCAAGTAATGGTCTCTTACTGAAAAATAGATTGTTCTGCGGTAGGAGTATTTACTAATTTTTTTTTTCATGTTTCACTGTCAAGCAGTTGTTTAATACTATTCACTGTCGACAGTATTGACCACTTTTGAAACTAGCTGCAAAAAATATTAATAGCAACCATTTTGATAAGGATTTTGTAGCCTACATTTTTTTAAGTCAAAACATTTTTGTTTTGACATAAACATGCCCTTTAAAATGATTAGTAAAAATTCTATCTTTCTATTTAAATGTTTTGAACTGTTCTCATTGGGCTTTGGGTGTGGTGGTCTTATACAGAAAAATCAATTGTTTTGAGATAGGAGCATTTGCTAAATTTCATTTTCTGTGTTTAAAAGTTGTAAAGTTAGTTAACGGTTGCAATACTTTATTAACAGCTTGTATGTAAATAGATTAATATGCTTTCCTGGAGGTGTTTAGCTTACCTTTTTTATAAAGTCCTGTGCAAGTGAAGTGCTATAAAGTGTATTCTAATGATAAACAATTAACTAGTTCAGAATACGCTTTATGTTAAATAATGCACTCGATTTTAATCTACTAAGAAATTGTTCATTAACATTGTAAAAATGAATTTTAATTGTTTTTGAATTACTACTACAAAAAATCACATAATCAAGTCAGTCCAAGTACAAATTGATGTCAGAATAAAATCATTATTGACCTCTTGACTTCATTCTGTAGATATGAGTTTTAATAATAATTATATACAATTATGCATACATAATACAGTTAGTATGTAGACATATATTATTTTACGTATGAAGACATTCTGATACCTATTCCTGTGCAAACTTGCTCAATTTAATTGCCGCATTAATCATGAAACAGCATCACTAATTGTACTTAATTAAGATGACAAATAGGTTGAATATTAAAGCATTCAGAAACTTTTAAAAAATCGACAGTCACCAATTATTCAGTATTATAAAACTTCATTTTTAATTAAGATATTAATTTTTTAAACAAATTAAGGAAAAATAACATAATAAATAATTTTTATGAAAATGATGTAATTTCATTGCTTATTTCCTAAAACCAACACTTACATAATATAATTATCAAGCAGTTTTTATTATAATTAGAATTCATTTATTTCTTAAAAAACAATAACAGTTCTCAGTATCAGCAGATAGTTCAAAGTTAAAAAAAAACTGGTGAATAAGCATCCTGCATTTGACTTCCCACCACACAAACTTACCACAAATGATACATATACAATATTTTCTATAGAATGCTTTTCTCAAAGATTTACTAAGCGAATACACATTTAAAATTTTTAAAAATTCATATATTTTATTTATTATGAACACAAAATATTTTTTCCTAGCCACAAAAATGACACGATAAAAATAGAAACATTTACACAGCTCAGTAAAGTAATACCCATATATAATATCTAGTAAAATATTCATTCAGCATTTCATTTTTTAGGTACTGTATCTCAACAGCTATTAACAATCTCACATGAGATACCAATCACAGCAGAAAATAGAACAGCCATTGTTACAAATAGCGAGCACCAAATGCCAAACTTACTAAGGAAATTAGGAAGTTTTCTATTAGCTTCTTCACTATGCCAAAAATACTGTTCCCAGAATCGCAAGCCTATCTAAACGTGGGAAATATTCAACCCTGCAAGTGAAACCTCCACTCTGTCTCTACAGGGGCTGGTTGTATGATGAACATTAATACTCTGAAGGAAAGCAATTTTAATTAACGCTTATAATTAGTACAAATGTCAGCTTATATGTAAAGTGCTTTACAAGTCTTAGGAACATAAGATTGATTAAGATAATTTGTTTAAAGTAACAAATAATAATTACTTCTTTTTATAATAATATACAAAACGAAAACGATATATGAAACAAAAAGGATATATATAGGTGTGTGTGTATATATATATATATATCCAATCAGTAGTAGCTATTTATACAACATAAAATACAGATTATCTGTATCACAAATAAAAAAAAATGTTAATTTAATCATCTTAAGGTAAAAGATACGTAAGCAGTTATAACTCACGGCTAGATATCTTTTTACACAAAAACATTTGTATTAAAGTATTGAAATATTGGTTAAATCTGAATTGCATTATATAAAAATAATGTTTGTTTGTTTGGAGGTAATCTCAGGAACTAATTTTAAATCTTATTTTATCAACTTAAAAGCTTACTTCTTTCCAAACGTCATAACTTGGGATGATACAGTAACACGCAAATTAAGCTAAACGCAAGAAATTTGTTTGCTTTTTTTGTGTTTAGGCTGTAATGTTTGACCACATTTTCTTTGTTCTCATAGTAACAAGAGGCTACATTCTTTATTTAATAACTGGCAGGCATTAAACAGTGTTTTATAAAAATTAAATTTTCATAAAACAATTTAATTTCTATTTTTTTTATCTCCAATTTTGTGCTAGTTAAACTAACACGACCTTGCAACAGCACGAACTAAAATGTTGTTTGTAAAAATTGGAAAGAAGGATAATGTTACATACACATTTATTACTATTTTTAGTCAAATAATAACCTCTAATGGACCTCTACTGACATATTTCAAGGACAATTTTATTATTCAAAATACTCTCAAAGAAACTGTAGACTTTAATAAAAATGACTGTTTTGTTATAATTGCTAGCAGGAATTATTTAAATATACTAACAACAATAATGTAAAAAAGAAATGAAAAAATCCATTATCTGACTGTTACATGTTTGTATAAGTACATATAATATTTGCCAGTCAGTAACGCATTGTGATTATTTTTTAAATTTATAATTCTTGTAAGTTTTTGTTACATAGCCGCTGAAATAGGCAATGCACTTTATACTTTGGGTATAGTTGTTATCAATTAATGGTTCATTAATTGCCTTCTTTTCAATATATATAATCTACCATGTATCTGGCATATCTTTACCGCAGTATATACTGACATATTTAATTAAACAAAAGTTTAATTTGAATACAATTGTTTGTGTACTAACTGACCTTTACGTTTCAGGTGATCAATCTATTTTAATTTATTATTAATTTTAATTAATTCATCACCTCCCCCACAACAGTAACCATTGTAAAAAATTAGAGTTCTTATTATAGCTTAATTTTCTAAAAACAAGTGCACAAAACAACCAAAATGTATTTATTGAAGTAATTAATTGAAAAAAAAGGACAAAATGTAAAATAAAATTTTGCTACATTTCACAGTAAATACATCAGTTACCTTTATGAAAGTCTGGATCAGCACCTACTTTTAAGAGATATTCTACCACATCTGGATGACCCATTGAACAAGCAAACAGTAAAGGACTCCATCCTCCTTTCAATGTCTGATTGACAGATATTCCTAAAACAATTTTACATTTAAAAGCATCTTTTATTAAAAAAAATTAGTACTTTGTTAAAGCAGAGTTCTGTATGGTACAAACAAGAAATATAAGTATTAACCGCTGAATATTACACAAAACAACACAATTAAAAGTATACTTTATTATGCACACGGAATGCAGAAGCTAATTAATTAAATGCATTTTTAATAACAATTTTGTAAGAAGATTTCATAAATAGATCGTAAAATGTATATACTTATTAAATTTCGCATTTTTAAACAGATACATAAAACAACAAAACTGCCGTGAATTGTAAGTATATAATGAAACGACATACGCTTCTAAAATATAGACCTAAATAAACAAACATATGTAAATGCTTACATATGTTCTACAAACATACGATATGCTTGTAGAACAGCAAAAATTTAAAATTTTAGATTAATTGATACGTGATACACTACAACAGGTAGTGTACCTTTCAATAATCGTTAGTAAAGTTGTAGAAAATTAAGTTCATAATCAATATCGTAATTTGAAGTTAAGTGTTCTGACTTGGTAGGGAATTTGGAAGGTTACAAAAATATACACTCACGCATACGACTAACCTAAATTCAAATTAATATTTTTTAGAATAAAATCATTATTTAGTAGACTAGTGAACCGAGCCAAAACTGTCCCAATATATAAAACAGACCACATTGACAGTTAATTTTGGTAGGTTTACTGATAAATTTTGTTTAAACCGAAATTTTATAACTAGAAGTCTTGATTAAATAAATTAAACCATAAAACAATATGACTTTCTTCTAACAGTACCTGCTCATCATAAATTTAACAATTTTGTTAGGATTGAAGGTATAAATACGCCAGATAGTGATCCCAAAAGGTACAAATGTCATTTTTTAATAAGGATCAATATTCATGAGTTTCCTTACAAAAATTAGATAACACCGAATTGTTGCATTTCATTTCGCACTTCTTTTCGTTCACTGTCGCTTTATTCTTACCTGCGCGACATTATCGGATTTGAGTGACTGGTTTAATTTTAAATCAGTTGAATAAGATGGAACTATCAAAGGATTGATGTAATAATTACAAAGGAAACATTGTTGTGTAATACGTTCAAAACAACTACACATCAAATAAAACAATATTCTATTGTGGTTAAGTCTCAATTGAAAGCGATCAACAGAAAGATAATTTTAAAGGACGGTGACTATACAAGAGGTTGATGTAATTGACTTATCAAATATATACTATTTATATTATATGAATATGTACTACTTACATTTACAAATGTCAGTAAAAAGAAAGAATTATCGTTCAAAATTTCATATACTTCTTCATATAACGACTACACAGCAAGCAACGGAGAGGGGGTGCAGATGGTACCGCGGGTCTACAGCAAGAAAGTATTATTTGAATGTTGGAATTTACAATAATAAATCTGATATTTTCTAAACTGTATGGTTTTATAACGGGATTTGAATGTGAATCAGCACTACTGATGCGATTGACTTAGTAGAGACTCGCGTGAAATAAAGCCGGTATAAATTGATGCCAGGTATCAGCCTTGACATAAGTGGAGCGTTTGATAATACTTAGTGGTTTACATTCTTAAGTATCTGTTCAATCTGCACTGTCCCCGTGATATATATGAGTTAATTCGTAATAATTTCGAAAACAAGGAAGTCGGCAAATTATAGGAGGAGAAACACTATTAAGAGCTTCGAAGGGCTGTCCGCAAGGGTCTGTTTTCGGTCCGATTTTGTGGAACCTTATAACAAACAATCTTTTAAATACCGATTTAGGAGAAGGGAATATATGTACAGCCTTCGCGGATGATATAATGCCAATAATGGGATAACAGGGCCGATATTGAAAGTCAAGCGTGTGACACCCCTAAAAAAAAAATTGAACAGGAGGAAATACACCAAGCTGCAATTTATGCTTTTTCATAAAAGCAAGCTGATAAGCTTGAAAAAAGCAAAGTAGTTCTCGGTTAGGCGAATAATCAGAGTGGATGGTACTAATCCGTACGCTGAGAAAATTAAGTATGTTGGGATTTGAATTCGTCAAAAATGTGATTTCTCACACAACGCTAGATATCTTTTCGACAGCGCATCTATGCTCATTAATAAATTTGAAAAGTGTCTGTCATAGAAAATGGGAACTACATGTACGTGCATATAGTTATTAGTTATATATACTACGCGCATTAGTTATATATTATAGTTATTATTAGTTATATATTATATATTAGTACGCGCATATTAGTTATATATAACTATTATGCTATAATCTATAATCAATAACTATACTATAATCTATAATCTATACTATAATCAATAACAGCAGTTATACTGCTGTTTTTGATTCTATTATAACGTGTGTAGCTCATAACTGCTGGGAGACGGTTAAAAAGTGGAACTTAAGGGAAAAACTTTTACGTACTCTGCGTCTTGCGCTAATAACGGTGTGTAAGTCGTATAAAACTACCTCTACCGCTACACTGTCAGTCCTGACGGGCGTTATTGTGATTGATTTATTAATATCAGGACGGGTCGAACTATCGCGGCTTGTTGTTTCTTGGAAATGCAAGAAAATAGTAAAGAATTACGGGAAATTACTTTAAGGGACTGGTAAACCCGACGGTATTGCGGTGTTACAGATACTGTTAATTATGGACAATTTCATAAAGTTGAAGAAAGAATGTCACTTAAGTGGCAAGACTGGACCACTACACAATGCAACTGGCTACGGGAATTTCAAAAAAAGCTTATTTGACCTTCGGTTAAAACAAAACTCGAATTGTGATGAGTGCGGAGTAGATGAGATAAGTTTTCATGTCCTCTACAACTACGAAATACGATGTGATTTGTTATCACGCGCGTGAAGAATACTCGCATATCAGAATTACTTAGGACAGATCCACGAATTGGTTAGCAATAAGCCAGCGTGTAGAATTTTCACCGAGTTCATACGCGAAATCGGAACTCTGCGTGGTTAAATGGCTATACTACTGCTGTTCGTTATTTCCCTAGTTATAGTTTTGTTTTAACTTTACGTTTAATTATAAAAGTCGTACATAATAGCCAGTTGTTACATTAACACGCAATACCGGGGACAAAAGAGAGGGGGTTAAAACTAGTAAAAAAAAAACTCCCGGCGCACGAATTTACCAAACATTCACACAAACTTATATAAGTAGTACAGCCTAAGTTAGAACTGCTGAGGGAGGGTGATTGTAATGACCACGCTCCCAAAGTGGACCAAATCTGGCCATTAAGGAAACAATAATTAGACACACGTTGGTTTTTCTGTTTTTCTTGTTCAATTGCCATAAATAAATAGAATTAAAAACACCGTCTGTCGCAATAAAAAAAATCACAAAAACGCACACACAGACAGAGAGAGAGAGAGAGAGAAACAACACATGCATGTATACTCTCTTATCTTCGCGATTCCCCCCAAAAAAGAAAAAAAAACTTATTATACACATCAGCGCTCGGTCACAAGAACCAACTTTGTAATTTCTTATTTTGTTCTCTTTTTTATTTACTGTTTTCTGTTCTTTTTCCTACCTGTCTGCTAGCTTTCGTTTCGTTTTTCCCAATTTTCTTTTCCTTTCTGAGGCTCTTGCCCGTTCTCGAACGGACTGGTCTAATCAGGAGTCCATGGGGAAATTTTTCCAAGCCTCTGGTCATGATGAAGAGCACTTCCACGCGGTTCCTGCGCTGGGCAACGGCGTTTATCTTCCTATATGTAGTTTCGATTAAAAAATAATTGTTTAATGAGTTAATTAAAGAAGGCTTAGCAGTCTTGTATTCACTAGCCAGTAAATCTTTTATCTTTATAAGTTGTTACCTTTTTATTTTTAGTACTGAATTATGAGGAAAGTTTTAACAAAATTAGAAATTTTTATGAGACGATGGCTTAGCTCTGTTGATGCACGACCAGCGAATTTCACTGGCGTTCGCTGGATGAAGTGCCGTATCCTCGACCTGATGCGGGATATGGGATTCGTGCACGAGTGTCTTGGATGCGCACCAGGTTGTATGTACACTGTGTACGGTTTATCTATGTTAACTAATGATTTTATCTTTATCGAGTTAGAATTTATTGTAAATCCCGTAGTATGTCAAAAGGACCTAGGGATCCGATTATTTTTTATTCGGTTTATATACAGTCCGGGCTAAAGGTATCCAAAAATAATGAGTCATCGTAGTCTTTTAAACGTAGGCTCAATCGACAGGAACCCACCGGGTTGGTCTAGTGGTGAACGCGTCTTCCCAAATCAGCTGATTTGGAAGCCGAGAGTTCCAGCGTTCAAGTCCTAGTAAAGCCAGTTATTTTTACACGGACTTGATTACTAGATCGTGGATACCGGTGTTCTTTGGTGGTTGGGTTTCAATTAACCACACATCTCAGGAATGGTCGAACTGAGAATGTACAAGACTACACTTCATTTACACTCATACATATCATCCTCATTCATCCTCTGAAGAATTATCTAAACGGTAGTTACCGGAGGCTAAACAGGAAAAAGATAGAGGCTCAATCGACAGGAAGTATCTACAAGATTTGTTCTGTATAGTATACTCTCAAGGTCAGCGGAATACGCAACGCAGGCAAGCCGACTCGCAATGTAGTTGTAATCCCTTTCATTTTCCATTACTGTTTAGGAGTTTTCAGTATCCAAAATTCGACAATTGTGTCTGTTAAGTTTCCCACATATATATAAGGTTGCCTCATCAATAAATATCGTATCAAGAGTTGTTTTCGATACGGTGCAGTAACTCTGCGGCAAACTAATATCGTAGGGGGTGATCATTTGGCTTAATGTGATGAAGTAGCGGTAACTTGTACGCTTGTAAATGGAGCCGCTTGTGAACAATGTCGCGAAGAGTGGAAAGAGGAATTTACAGTTAGTAACTAGCTCGCCTATACGAACCACAGTCTCGTCACTAACTGAAACCTTTGGATGATTTCCAGTTTGTGAAATCAAGCTTCCACTCTCTCTTAATGTCGTATCCCACTGACGAATAGAGTTGGATGTAGGAGAAGATATATTCCATTCAGTTCATACACGCCGTTGAACACGCATAACTGATTGAAAATCCACTGACCAAAGCACACACTGACTCTTCTGTTGTGGGGTCACATCTCGACTGACTACTACTGCATTGTACTTGTGTCTCGAGACAGGACGGTGAGGAGCCACGAACTCGCCACGCGCGTATTTCAAATTCAACTTCTAATAAAGAAATGACGACTTGAACGTGAATTAAATTGACGGCTTTTTGTTTATAATTTTAACATTTAAATAATTATTACTTATTCATAATTTTTAGTTTTACTTATTTATGAACAAATTATTTACAATTATTTTTGAATAAAAAAATAAATACTTGATTAATTATAAATGTATTATCTACTTCATTCAAGTGGTGGGGAAACGATAATAAAAAATTAAATTTTGACGATATTTCTTTCTACATACTCAACATTGCAATGGAAACTATTTTTTTTTTCAAAAATCTTTTGTCAAACGTAATTGGTCTCTCAAAAATCATATTTAATCTTTTAATTTTTAATTTGATGAAAGTTTTTAATAAAAAAATTTGATCTCAATTACACGGTTAAAAAAAAATAATTCGTAATTCTATTAGGCCGAAAAAGTTTTCGCTGTTTTTAATTAGAATTTAATGCTGGGTAACGAGAACTTTTCAACGTCCTAATAGATTAATAATTATTAATGAAATAAATAACAAAATTTTATTGATTTTTGTCCGCCATTTTGAATTTTGAAAAACGAATATAAAATTCGTAATATACGACTTGAAAAACCCTTGTATAACGAATTTCATAAAAAACAATGCATTTTTTTGCCCACCATTTTGAATTTTGAAAAACTAATTTAAGATTCGTAATAAGCGAATCAAAAAATCTATTGGCACAAATTTTCGTCGAAAATGGACTATCAGAAAAATGTATTGGGTGAAAGGGTTAATGAAATAATAAAAAAATAATCGAAATAATACATTTATAATTAATCAAATATTTATTTTTTATTCAAAAATAATTGTAAATAATTTGTTCATAAATAAGTATAACTAAAAATTATGAATAATTAATAATTATTTAAATGTTAAAATTATAAACAAAAAGCCGTCAATTTAATTCACGTTCAAGTCGTCATTTCTTTATTAGAAGTTGAATTTGAAATACGCGCGTGGCGAGTTCGTGGCTCCTCACCGTCCTGTCTCGAGACACAAGTCTGCATTGCGAGTCGGTTTGCCTGCGCATGCCTATTCCGCTGATCTTGGGAGTATACAAAACAAATCTTGGAGATATTTCCTGTCAACCGAGTCTACGTTTAAGAGATTACGGCGACTGGTTTTCTAAATATAGGCCGTAACGCTTGAATACCTTTAGCTCGGACACTGTTGTATTATTTTGTCCTGTACTGTAAGCTGAATGCTCGTTACTGGCTACAAGCCATCTTCCGGATTGCGGATAACGGAAAGAGGAATAGTATGATGGTTAGTTGCGAATAAGGAAAGATTCAAATTAATAGTCGCGGATAGGTACCAGCGATATTTGCGGTGGGGTGGGGTACTGTCAGGGAAGGAAAAGTACACCTAAACAAAGCCGTAAGGATTTTGTATCATAGACCATAATCGGTTAACCCACCGGGTTGGTCTAGTGGTGAACGCATCTTCCCAAATCAGCTGATTTGGAAGTCGAGAGTTCCAGCGTTCGTTCTTGTAAAGGCGAACGCTGTTACTTCTAAAGGCGCTGTGTGAGTTACTTTTATACGGATTTGGTTACTAGATCGTGGATACCAGCGTTCTTTGGTGGTGGGTTTTAATTAACCACATATCCCAGGAATAGTCGAACTGAGACCGTACAAGACTACACTTCATTTACACTCATATATATCATCCTAATTCATCCTCGGAAGTAATACCTGAACGGCAATTCCCGGAGGCTAAACAGGAAAAAAAACAGGAAAAAGAAAAAGATCATAATCGCTTGCAAGGAAATAAGTCGAAACAACCCTCGTGCAAAACCTTGAGAAACGAACAGCCACATTCATACGTTTTGTTGGCAAGTGCTAACGAAATGGATCGGCATCTGTGACAAAGAAGTACCAACAATCTTTTTAACAGCTGAGGTGGGCACCAATTAATCGATTGTCGATACAGCCTGAAAAACAAATTTGAAACTAACATATTTGAAACTTTTAGTACTGCACAACGGAAAGGTATCGAAAAATGTAACTCAGTTTTCCAAGGAAATGTTTTCTTCATATCTTCAAAATCGGTAAACAAAAGGCACAAAAATAATTTGCAAATATGTTACTAGAAATTTAAAACTGCATGGGCATTTTGATTGTTAAACAAAACATCATCAGTAGAAATTGAGAAAATATATTAAAAAAAGAAGATAAATTAAATAACTGACAAAGAATAATAAATAACGATAAATGTCAATTTACAGTAAGTTTTGTTTATTTGTTATTATTTCTTCGGTTTTCATTTATTATTTTTTTTCGTTTCTTCACTGTCTATCGATGTTGATTCAGCAATCAAAATGATCATCTAATTTTAGAAATTAAGTACTCTTTTTATAAATGGTTTTTTTTTAGTATTTTATTGCGTTCTAGTTTATTTTGATAAGTATTTAGCATAGATTTTTATTTGCATTCACTAATTTTTTTTTTTTTTAAACCAGTATAATGATGTTTTACGTTATACGTAAAAAAATAGCCCTTTCATAAAAATCATTAAAGAAGATACCCACGAGTAGATTGAGGAAACAAAAAGGTACAAGATAAATAATGTAGTGTTTAAAAAGGGATTATGAAACCAAATTATGATTTTTAGGACATATAAAGCTTCAAATACTAATTCCGGACACTATTTACTTATAATGAAATGCAGTTTACGAAGTAACGATCAAAAAGATGGACGAGGAGTTAGTAAAACAATAAGGACAGGAGAGGAGATTTTGGACTGATAAATTTTTATTATTGATAAACCGAATTATCAGTCTAAAATTTGATGTATTGTAAATATTTACTAGGACAGCTCACGGACGAATGCTTGGTGGAAAGTATATTAGATGAACACCGGTTAAGTTCCAAAAGAATAACCTAATAGATCTGAAGAAGACATTGATAATGTAAAATTAAATAAAAAGTTTAAAATTTTAAGAAAGATCAAACTGAATTTTCGTTTTTAAGGAAAAAAATAATCATTCACACTGTAAAATGATCAGCTGATAGTTATAAGAGTAGGAGATGGCAAAACGAGTTGTGAACGAGTGAGAAAGTATGTGTATCCTGACCCGATCGCTTTTCAACTCTTACTGATCACCGATTCAGGAATGGAAGAACAAATTTCACGGAGAAATTTTTTCAACCTCAAGGAGAAAAAAATTGTTGAAATTGAAGCGCTCTATTAATAAATAATAGTAAAGATTCATGCAATGAAATGCGTTATAAACGAAGTTAAGAGGAATTATTATATTAAGTAAGATGAACGTAATATATCTGAACTTCAGAATTTTGTTGTCCGGTTAAAAAAATTATAAAGGATTTGTCAAGTAAGAGAGGCATTAAAAGAAAACTGCCATAAACAAGGAGAGCTTTCTTAAAAAAAAAGGATGTAAGAATGCTATTACCTAAACAGGGGTATACGATATTGAAATAATCATTTTAAATATTTGTCGCTCGGTCTGAAGGGGAATTACGTCGGGGGCACGGGTTTTAAAAGCCTAGCCTCCCGCGGTCGGACCCAGAAATGGGTTTGAGAACGCTGGTCCAAACGGATATGGAATGCTAATCTTAAATCCGTCCATAAAATTTAGTAAAACTTAAAACTTAGACCCGTCATTAAAATAAACCCTTAAACACGCCCGATTACAGAATCATACAGCAGCAAGGGACACTGTCCAGGCTCTGTGATTCGAAAGAAGAATTTGCGAAACTCCCGCCACATTTGCATTCCATTCCATTCCAAATATTTGTCTTGTCGTGTAGCGTTTTATAGTAAGTGAAATGGCAGGAAAAACACAAAGGAGACCTTTGATATGCGATGTTACAGAAGGATGTTGAAACCAGGTGCGTTTATAATATAAAAATAAAGTCTTTTAAGACTTCTTCATCTTAAAACAAGAACAATTTTTGGCATCTTATAAAGAGTTGAATTGGGTTGTCCGGCCATATATTAAGAGACATTCGGTAAAAGCTGTAAAAAAGAAAAAGATCGGAATACATGAAACACAAAATTAAGTATGTAGGATATAGTACAAACACTGAGATTCAGTGATCAGTATCGAACAAAGAGGAATGGAGGAGAATAGTATCAGATCGAAGTTGTACAATGAAAAAAAAATTTTAGTCGGTAACAAATTTTTACAATGTACTAGTGAGATAGCCGCTCAGTAATAGTAACGGGCTCGGATATGTAATCCGTTAGATTCGATCATTTCCAAGAGAATTCGCGTATTATCTAATCGAGAATGTTACGCACGTTTCAATTAAGAGGAATGACTTTTTTTGTTGTAATAAAAACAAAAGATCGTTTTAATAACTTCCGTTTTGTAATTTGTATAATTTATGAAAGAATTGGTTTCTTCAATCTCGATGGAAAGGCATTCACTACATAAGTAAGGCAAATAGTAATATATTACCTGGATTTTAGAATAGCCTTTCATATTTGTTTCCTTATATATTGATGCCGTCAAATTTTTGATCGGTTTTTTCTTTGTATCGGCTTCTTTTATTTAGTCAGTAGTTTTTTTTGCTAATTTAAGCTTTTGTTCTCTTTCCGATCCATTTCAAACCGTTCTGCTGCATCCCCCACTTTTCTAGCCGACTGTTCTACTTCATACTCGGGTCTAGGTCGGTAGGTGGTGTCTGTCAGAATGAAAAAAATATTTATCTATTCAATTTCTGTTATCGCGATAAAAAGAGTAAACTATCTACTAAATAAGAAACGAATTCCAGGGCGATGAAGTTTTAGTACAAGTTAAATTTTGTTTGGATTATCTAAATAAAATCAGCACAGCGTTTTAAAACTTTTAAAATGATCTTTAATTCAGGATCGTCTTTTATAAAAAAACAAAGCTGAAATACATTATCTCGACTAGTTTTTTTCAATCCGAGCGAAGTAGTTCACTTTTACACTCAATCTTTTATCATAACAAGGTGCCAAATAACGAATGAATTTATACGTTTTCACGATTATTAAATGTCAGAAAGCAAATTATTATGAAAAATAAATAGTTTACACTTTGAGAAGAATTTTTTCCTGTTCTAACAGATATCGATGAGAAAATATTCTTTTAGCTCGCTGTCGATGAACTTTTTCATAACAAGAATTCGAGGGTTAAAAACTGTCGATCTAAATAACAACCCGGCAGAATTTTTTTTTTAACATCAGGTTTACTGCCGTGTTTTCTCTCAAGTCAGTGAATAAAAATATGACATTAAAATAGAAATTCGACAACTACATTTTGTAGAAGTTCAGATTTTGTTTAAGGTTATTTTTTTTTTATAATCATAATCGGTTACGTAACTCTGATATTTTTTTTTATTGGAATATTAAAACCGCTCGCTCTGATAACTCAAAACATATTCTTCTCTCTTTAAGGTTCATTGAGTCTTCCTATGTTTACCAAGAATCACGGGTTGAATAGTTATTACGAGGTATAAAAAAAGAGTAAAAGAAGCCGTTTTTTCTCTACATTATACAAATAAAATTTATCGTAATAGTTCTATACGATCGATTTCGATTTCAATGTATAAAATGATTAATTATTATTATTCAAGACAATTTTATTCACAACGTTTACTTCTTTTACAATCTCCGTAAAAAAAAGATCAAGCTTTTATCAGCTTTAATTTAACTTCAATGACAATTTTGTGTAAAATGAATACCTTTTAAAGCTATTAAAAAAATAAATTTTATTATCTGCTTTTCTTTAAAAATTAAAAAAAAAAACGAAACTGAGTAGGCATACATAATTTTTAACTTTATTTTCCATAAAAACAATCACATTTAAAAAAAATGTAGACTAGTTAACTATATAGATTATAGAGTATTTCATTCTAATCGCCCCAGGCGAATTTCACGTGAACTATGCACATACAAAAAAATGACCAATAAAAAAGTTACTTAGATTGGAGAGGGACAACTATTGGTGACCTTAGATTTCATTTTGAACTTGACCTTATTTCAAGATTAACACCGCTTTTTAAAATGGAATGACCTTTTTTTGACGCCACCAATGAAAAGAGCAGAAAATTTTACACTGAAATATGTAGTCACACATATGACCTTGGACCTTTTTTTGAAGGTCATACGGCTAACCACCAGAGATAGTGTTGTACGATAGCGTAAGGCCATTTTTACCTAAAATGCTTCGTTTGCGAGTTACGGCTAGTGAAAGATTACGCTCGGATTTCAGCTATCTTGGTGAAGTGAGGTCGTACTGAAATTTTTAGTACGTTAATTAAGGAGCAGAATTATTGAATTTTTATGGGGTTTTACTTGAAAAATCGAATAAGATTAGTCACAGAACCGTATCTGCAGTAGTTTTTAAGAAGTATTTGGTGAAAACCAATAAATTGGGGTAAAAAACTCTTTTTTTATGATTGGCGTACAATAACGTTGTTAAATGAATAATAAACACATAAAAATTTTAAATAAAACTTGTAGAGAATTTAATTCTGAACAAAATGATATAAGATAAGTAGAATAAAACAAAAAAAGTTAGAAAAATTTTAATTTTATTTAGAAATAGTACGTTAGACCAAAGTGCATTATATGTACTGGTTTATTTGGTTTTTGTTTACATTAAATAAGTACTTTTCTGACAAATGTATTAACGTACTGTTTCTAAATAAAATTCGAAATTTTCTAACTTTCTTCGCTTTATTCAACTTATCTTATACCATTTTGTTCAAAATTAAATTCTCTAGAAGTTTTATTTAAAAGTTTTATATGCTTATTATTCGTTTAACAACGTTATTGTACGGCAATCATAAAAAAGGGTTTTTTACTTCAATTTATTGGTTTTCACCAAAGATTTCTTAAAAACTACTGCAGATACGGTTCTGGGACCTATTTCACTAGATTTTTTGGTCAAAAACTATACAAAATCACTAATTCTGCTCCGTAATTAACGTCCTAAAAATTTTAGAAGATTTTACCGAGGTAGCTGAAACTCGAGAGAAATATTTCACTAGCCGTAACTCGCAAACGAAGCATTTTAGGACATATGCTTATATGAATTTTTTCTATTATTTTCATGAGTAGAATAGGTTATGAAATTCCTGGGAAAATTTCGTGATACACTCTGTATATTTAACTGCACAAACATCATAAATATTTGGTAAATTTTATAAATGAATATAATGGAATTTTGATTCAAACCATCAAGACATTTTAGGCCAAAACTATCAATTCTTATCGTAAAATAACGTATAAAAGATGAAAATATTTGATAACACCTTCAGTTAAATAGATGGAGTTTCCATTCTGAATATTTCCTCTGCGGAGAAATAAGGTGAAAGATGAATAATGTTAATCAGACGAAAGAAAGACATAAAAAAAAAACACTTCGTATTTATTGTACAGAAATTTTTTAAATATGAAGAATTCTGGTATATCACAAAAGAAAAAAAATAGTTGAAAAACGATTACACGCACAATTTATAATAAGATATAAACTTAACTAATCAAAATAAGAAACAGTCAATAAAAACGGCTTAAAAACTAACGTTAAACGGAGTTAATCTGTCGCCCAATATTATTTATTTTTCTATAGAGTGTTTATGAAAATAGTTATAAGAATTCAGGGGATGGTACCCCACATCGAAATAAAGAAAAAAACTTTTTACCAACATATGTCTGGATACGCTTAGTTTACCGGCTATCCGCCAGTTTGTGATTTTAACATAAAAATTTATTCCTCAGGAACGGTTTAATCGTTTCGAGCTGAAATTTTTTATACTTCTAGGGTACCTAGAGGTTTACTTGTATAAAAATAATGAACCTGATCTCTCAATTCATTTAAAAATGGCGGCCATTTAACCTCTTTAATTGTTAATATCTTTACAACCGCTGGTTTATTTAAATGTTATGTTTTTAAAAAATATTAAGAGTTTTATGACAAAGAAAATGACATCTTATTAATTTAAATCTGTTCATAAATATTAAAGGTTTAACAAAAATTCTTGAAGTGAGTCACTTTAGATTAAAAAACCAGTTTTCATTTCTTCCCGAATAAAATGAAACAACTCGACACGATCTCAACTGGAATAATTTTATTAATGTTATCATGTAATAAATAATAATAATTTAAAAATATTGAAAATATTACAATAAAATATTGTAATATTATTATTCACCACAGCAGGTAATGTGAATCATATTTATACTAATTAAGAAATGGCTGATATGCATTTAACGTATGGTTTCTCACGTTGTAAAACTCTTGAGGCGAGACGGCTGCATCAGGAACACTTTCCCAATCGAGTATTACCTTCTCACCCGATGTTTTCATGCAATTATACACGGCTCAGAGACAAAGAAAGCTTACATTCAGAAAAACGTAGTAAATCAGGACCACGTTCAATATGTACACCCGAATTTAAGGAGAATGTATGAGATGAAATCACATCCCGAAAAAGGTACTAGAAAACTATCCTTGGAGATCAATGTTAGTAATGAAACAGTTTGGAAGATTTTGCTTGGGCAGCAACTCCATGCCAATCAACTAGGCAGCTAGTACAAGCTATTCTACCTTGAGATTGTACTCACTGTGTTCGGCTATTCCAGAGGCTTATCCGAAAACGTACTAATCGAATTTTTTTGTATGATATTTCCGTTACCGATGAAGGAAAATTTGCAGGAGCGGCCATTCTTAACATCGATAACACGCACATGTGGTAATTGAAAACCCTGAAGTCATTTCAGAGAACCCTCACCGATATCAGTTTTCTGTAAACGTATGGGTTGGTATTCTGGGTGATCATTTATTTGTTTGTTTTTTACCTGATACGCTTAATGGTAAAATATATTACATTTCTTGACGGCTGATCTTCCACCTTTATTTGAAGATTGCTATTAAACATACGCAACAAAATGCGGTTCATGCTGGATGAGGCTCCGCTTATTACAGATAACAAGTTCGACATCACCTAAATGAAGCGTTTACAAATAGATGGATCGGTCGAACAGGCTCAGCAGTACGGCCTGTCAAGTCTCCTGATCTCAATCCTCTTGACCTTTTCTTATGGGGCCGTTCTTATGGGTTCGTATGGGACCGACACTTGTATACACACCCCGGATGATACCATAAAAGAATTTCTCCAAGAATTCTAAATGGGATTGAGAGGATTGTCAGATCCCTGGCATCTTTGAAAGAGTCCGGTGTCGATGAACAAACGCCTGGATGCACGTATTTTGAATGAGGGCCGCCATTTTGAACAGCTGCTGTAGTTTATTTTATTATTTGATACGATAATTTATTATTGTTAAATAAATTTTAATTAAAAAAAAAATAGTTTGTTTAATATCCAGTGTCTGTTCATTAAACGAAAAACCTGCAATGCAAATTATTTTTCAATATTAATATTATTTATTATTGTAGTATTCTCATACTTTCAATATATTATATTGTAATATTTTCAATATTATTAAATTATTATAATTTATTACACGATAACATTAATTTAATAGATTTAAATAAACCAGCAGTTGCAAAGATATTATAAAATGTTTACATGGCCGCCATTTTGAAATGGATTGAGAGATCAAGTTCATTATTTTCATACAAGTAAACTCTAAGTACCCTAGCATTATACGAGATTTCAACTCGATACGATTAACCATTCCTGAGAATAAATTTTTATATTAAAAATAGAAAATGGCGGATAGCCGGTAAACTAAGCGCGTTTCCGGACATATATTGATGTATAGTTTTTTCTTTATTTCGTTGTGGGAAACCGTCCCCTGAATTCTTGTAATGGTTTTTATAAGCACCTTGAATAATGTTAAAGGAAATATTTTGTCTTAAATAATTTTTCAAAAAATTTATAAAATTCAATATTTCTATTCGGTACCTTATGTAGCATTTGATAGTTCAGATAATAATATACGCTTATCTAAATAGTCATTAACTGTTATACAATAAAATTTTTATCTAAATAAAAAATACATTAAATTACACGAAGCGATGAAAAATGCAATAAATTATATTTTTATAAAATCGCGGTGTAATACAAATCGTTCAATAAGACACACTTTAAAGTTTGAATTAACTAAACAACCGAGTAAGAAATAGATAACTAAACTGCACGGTACAAGTACGTTTAGGGTCACATCAGAGTTCTAATAGCTGATGCAAGATAAATACTGTTACGATACTGCCTGCATTGATGTATGAAGCGTTTGTGCCGAGTAAATAATCATACTTTTGTACTTCCTCGCTGTTGTAGTACGCAGTGGAAAGAACGTGTTGCTGTCGGTCAAATAATTACTCCCTTGGATTTTTTTTATTTCTCCACGTGCTGGTTTCCCTCTAGTCAAAGAAAATACTACTCTTTTCACTCGAAGAACTTTTTAACTTATAATAGACATTCTACTTGTACAGGGGTAATTGCTCGCCAAAAAATAATACCGGAAAAACTGTAAAACCATATTAATTATTTTTTCCGAAGTAAAAATCTTTCAAAAATGAAAAATGTTGAAACCTTTTGAAAAGTTGAAGTTTTATAAATTTAAATTATTTTTACCATATCGACTAGAATTATTTCTTTATTAACGAGAAGGTTAAGGAATAATATTCGACCTTTATTGCAACAGAAATAAATGATTTAAAAAAAGTAATTTTACCGTGGAAGAAAATAGATATTTTCGAAAAATTTATTTTTAAAGAAAATATTTAATTCGGAAAAATTTGATCACCTAATTCTATAAAGTATTGAAATAATTTTACCGGTAAAATAATATTATTTTCATTCTTATTTTGTTATCTAATAAAACGAGTAAACAAAAAAAACTACTGTAGAAAGGTGAAAAATGATATTTAAAACCGGTAAAAGATTATATTTATATTAAGACAAGGAAGTAAAGGTTCAGTGAAACCTTTATCTGTTATTTTTCTATAAATGATACAAGTGATAGTAATAAAACAAAATATTCTTTTAGGGTGAACGACAAAGAATTACTAATTACGATCCCTACGCGATCCTAACACGAATTATATCCGGAATTTGAACAGATTAAGTGGATTTAATGCGCAAATTTTATCGGAAGAAATACTTGCTGACCGAATCGATGCTTTTATACACGATGAATGGGTAAATCGTTGCCTTTCATCAAAAAAAAAAAAATCAACTCGATACGTTTATAAACCGCCTGATAAAATTCCGTTGAACTGTAACGGTGAGAATTACATAGATAAAACAGGCCTGATCTGGATAATGCTGCTTAATTAATTGTCGCTTATTATCTTGTATAATTAATTATATAAATATATATTTTTAGGTCGAACAAAAGTTCTATTTGCGAGTTAAATAAATAAATATTAAAAGGGAAGAACGATCGGGGAAGTAATATAAATTATTATTCCTTCATGTAATCTCGATGAATTGTTATCAGAAAACTAATTCGACTCTAAATATCTCGGTACAACGTTACACAACCGCAAATAAACAGATAGATACGGCCTTTAGTTTGAGATGGACTGAATTCAGTAAAAGGTCGTCACGGTCTTCTCTCAGAAACCGAGAAATAAATGATGTTATTAAACGATCGATTTTTAGCCTTGTTAAAGAAGGGTTCCGTGGGTTAGTTCGATTCAAAATGTAATCTATAAAAGAATTTTGTTTGTTTTTCGGCTGTGCGTTTTAAATGTACTGTTTTTACGATGTACGGAACGTTTCGGTAAGTAAATTTTAATCTGTATATTTTTACAAATGCATCATATTTTTTAAGCTATCAATGGAGTTATTAAATCAGTAAAGTTGATTCATAAAATTAAAAATATATACGCATCTTTAAGTTTATACGTTCTAATCGGTGATATTGACCGCGATAATAGAATATTTTATCCGCACTAGCGATTTTCATAAGACTACAATGGATGATATAACTGCAAAAAAAAATAGTGATAGACAGCTTAATTTTTATCGTTCTTAATTATTTTTTCATCGGAATGATTTAAGAACGCTGTCTGTCGATTCTTTAGAATAGTTCGTGTTTTAGATTTGATTTATATCTTCGAAGATAAATCGTATTAAGCAAAATAATAAAATAAAAAAAAACTTTCTATATTATGTCGTTAAACCGTATCCACAGCTCACAACTTTCATAATTAATAAGAAATAACTGTTGCATATTAAATAATTTAAATTATTATAAAAAATAATAAATATTCCTTATATACATTTCGATAATTAAAATAAAAATCTAATTTTATATCGAAATAAAGTAAATCGTGGATTCAAGCGATACCACTAGATGTCGGCCTCATTTCTGTATCTTTTCTTTATGAATGTGCCCGGTGATAAATCAGAGAATACCTCGAAAATCATGCCAGGTAATACCTCGGGAAACTGTACTTGTTTTTAGGTCTTACATGCATAAAATGATAAGTCTTATCGACAATCAATTTAAGGTCAGAAACTTTCATTAAATTAATTCCCACAGATCTCTTTTTAATTAAAACAAAAACAGCTCATTTAACTTCCTTATAGGTGAAAAATAACACGTAAAATCTTGCGTAACTATCGACAATACTTTGGATAAACGCGTAAGATCACAATCGTTCCGACATCGATACTAATATTAATGTTATTAATAATAATATATTTTTTAAAAAGTGATTTCAAAATATTTTTACGTATAATATTCTTGAAACTGGACGATCCATAAAATCCTGTGGAAATCTGAAAAATCTAGACAAATTTATTTCCACTAGCATCACTGTTTTTACCCCCTCTCCCCTGGGCCGGACCCACAATTAAGTATAATACAGCTCAGGGGAGTGTCCATATACTCAAACAGGCCTCCCTGTCATGCCGCCCGTCGGATCTTTCCTCCGTGTATAACTGTTAGATTTCGTAAACTATACTTTTCTCCGATGCCCGCAGTTTCTTCGATCGAGATTAAAACAACTTATTTTCTGGTTAGAATGCGGGGCATTTTTTTGTTCAATGTAGTTTATGTTTCATTTTCTCGCATTCACCGTCGTTCATTCGAAAGTTTTGTTCAAAAAATGTAACGACTGTTCTTTTCGGTATGCCAAAACCGGATGGGTTTCAACATACCTTTTTGGTTCATAAACTCAAGCCGTTCTGAAAGTATGAAGATTCGACACGATCAAGAAGATAAATAAAATTCCTCTGAGTATTAAAGCGAGTAAACGGTACTGAGATTTAAAGGTATTAAAGCGGAAACAGCGCGGGATAACGGTATCGACAGTGAAGGAGACTATTTTGATAGTTATAATAGCGGGAGCTATTATAACTATCGTCTATTATAAGCGTCTATTTGGGAAAATAGACGCTAAAAATTTATTTAGCAAAGGTTCGGCTGCTTTTTGAACGGATCTCGACTAGTACATATACAGAATTACACGCTCAGAATGGATTTTAGAAAAAATCAACAATTTGCATTAATCAAATTTAAACAGTTTTTCGGAATTTTTATTAGTTTCTTGTCTTTATAATAATGGTATCTCAGCTCGTAAATAAATAATTATTCGAAGAAAACAGAAATAGATTAGTGCTTCAATTTACCTTTTTAAGATTTTTTTTTCGACTGGAATCGGTATGTTCTCAGCATCGAGTCGTATTTTATAGTAACAAATTGGGATTATGATATTTTAATAGTCCATGTTATTAGAATGACTGTATTATTATTTAATTATTGAATAAAGGCCGTTTAATCTCAGTTTAAAGCAAATATATACATAAATAGAGATAATTTCGTGTAAAAGTAAGCTTATCCTCGGTAGCAATACCGCTAATGATATATCATTAAAATCCCAGATTAAACGTATTTTTACTCGTTATTTTTAATACTGTAAAAATAAATAAGATGATCGATTTTCGCTCCATTTTTTCTTCAAAAATTATTTATAAACTATTTTTACACATTTGTATTTTGTATTAGGTTCTCATACGCACTGCTTAAAAGCAATTAAATTTAGTAGTATTTAAAGTTTCAATGTTTAATCTTTTTCATAAAATTTTATGTACGGGCTGCAATCGGTTCTCTCACTGCAATTAGCAAAAATATAATCGTCTCATAGGTATGCGATCCAAAATTCTATAACACATTTTGGGTTAGAATCTGACAGCTAAAACATCGCTCTTGTATCAGTGACTAAAAGTAGAATCCGGCTTAAAATTACGAAAAAATAATTCCTTCGAATGTAGTCTCTAGTTTCGTTCGCTTGTATTTTCCGTTGAAATTATTTCGTAAGTGCACTCCGAGTGAATAAACCTCAAAAAGGTTTCGCCAATAGGAGAAAGAAAGCTCGATTTGAAATTTTGACAAATTTTCTCTACTGAAGTCGTTATCTTAATTTCACCGTTAAGAATTCTTTCCCAAAAAAATTTTTGATGTCATACTTTACAAAAAACTGTCTCGCGCAATCTTTTGCTGCGGTGGAGCCTCTTCAAAATTCTGAAATTTTTTTTACTAAAACTTACCAAATTTTACGGTATAATTTATCTTTTATCATGCTTAACCATATCAAAAATCCAGAAAATTTTTTTATCGTGAGAGTGGGCTACATGAAAATATTGAGACTTTACTATAATTTTAATCGTCGTTACAAAAAATATTCGGTTTAAAAAATAAAAAAACAGTAATATTCTGAGCCGCCTAAAATTCTTTTATTTATTACTTTCAAACTTACAATAATCTATTATAACCCGGGCATATAATATATTTATTATTCTATTCGTATTGAAAGCGAATGAATCTTTTATAATAAACACAGTAACTGAAAAAAGAAATTTAGAGAAAATATTTTCACTTGTTTTAAATAATTTTGAGTAGCTGTGCTGCATTATTTTCGAAGACAAAACAAAAATTACTACTTAAATTTTAAAACTGTAAATTACAAAATTCCGTAGATTAAAAATATAGTTTACAGTAAATATAGTATTGAGAACCTTTCCCTATATATCGAGAACCTTTCCCTATCCGTTAGGAAGACAACTATATTTTCGATATCTAGCCTTGAAATCGGTTTTGTCGTCTACTACAATGTTATTTGAAAATATTTCGTCTTCGTCGACACCTTTTTAACACTTCTGACCGAACACGATGATTTTTTATATTTTGTTATCGACTGTGGCATGCACTATGTAGCAATTCTATGCATAACACCCCCCTCCCTTAATCTTTTTTGAGAATTTCACTGTTTGACCCGATTAAAATTATATCCCCGTTCACTATTTCCCGCCCGTTTAAACATCGATTATTACGCGCAAGTTCTTTCACTTTTGTAGCGCGGCGAGCGGAAAATTATCCGACCGTTCGTATCCATTTTTTAAATCGTCTTAACCATTCAAACACTGTGAATGGTATAAAAAAATTATAGTTATAAATGAACATTAACAGTTTATTATTTCTTTAAGCGTTTCTCCGGATTTTCTTCAAAACGTCACGCCAATACGTTGCTTGCGTTAATCGCTCTTGAAAAACGGCAAAACGACACGAATGATGACTTAATTAAACGGTCAGAGCGTTGAATCTTAACTTGCAAACTCTATTACATTTTTTTTTTTTTTTTACAACGCTTATTACACTGGATGAAGTCTATGACGATAATTCAAGTGAATCGCTGTTACCGGTCGATAGCATTAGCCCCCACGGTGGCTTTCGTTCGAAATCGGTTTTTATTTACGATCTAATACGAAAAAAAAAAAACAGTGTGAAATAAATAATCATATGAGTTTAACTATAATAACAACACTAATACATCAAGTAAACTATGCAAGGTTCGAAACCAAAGTTTAAAATTTTATCGACTTTTCGAAGAAAAGTAAGGTATTATTTTCGGTCGCATGGTGTGAGTAGGGGTGAAAATGAATTTTCTTTACGTTTTGATGTATGAGGAGTACGAAAAACCCTTAACTTAAATTGTGGTTTCCTTATATATTTATTTATTTATTTTATTTATATTTTAGGCCTATGTGTAAAGTTTTGTGGCTCGAAAATCTCCAAAACGACTAGATAAATTTTATTGAAATTTAGATATGCTCTAGTAGTGTATCTGAAGTTGTGAGAATTTGATGAAAGTTGGTTGAGTCGTTCTTGAGTTACACTCAATTTAAGCTTGAAAAAATTTGATTGGGGCAAGTTAGACGATTGATTAGAATCTTATTTTTAAAAAGATAAAACATAAAATAAAGAAAAGTCGATCTTCTTGCGCAGATCTGCGCAAGGATTCTACTCAAAACATTCTATTCTATTTTCTATTCTGATTCAAAACATTAGACGGGCTAAAAATAAAATAAGTGAAACGGAATGTATTACATAATAAATTTATTGATTTATACATCACCTGCCACGAATACAAATAACCGCGACAAGTTGGACTTCCTCATCCGAACCGCGATGAATTCGCTACACTTTATTAAAACCTATTATAACTTATTAAATACCGTTCGACCCGTTCCGAGTTCGATCGAAATCCATTTGAACTTCCGGAAGAATAAAGAATAATTTTGGAATATTCACCATACAAGACTTTCTTTATTCGTTTTTAAGAACAAATTTTGTAATTTGACCGATCCATCGTGGAGTATCGTTACAAAACAAAATTCAGATTCTCAGTATTGTATAAAATATAACTTTCAATTTTGATCGAAAGGACAATATCAAATTGGTAGAAATTGAAGGACAATACTCCAAATTAATTATACGATAACACAATTTAAATTCCGAATTAAAATTTTCTAAAGATGACAAAGAGATACGTGATTATTACAGTGTGATTATAATGTAAAGGATGCAGACTGTGGAAAATTCGCACACCTGTGAGAACGCACTTTACATCTGTACAGCAGTCTATACCTTTCTGATTGCTTCACCGAGAATTGTGTCATTAAATAATCGTGGGACTGGTTATTATGTGATTCTAACAATTTTTTTTTTTTTTTTTTTTTTTTTAATAATTATTTTTGTTTGTCGAGCGTTTGTTGATTTTTTTAGTTTTATTACTTACTGTCGGTGGTGTTTCTGAATAGCAAGCTTGCAATTCTAAGTTCCTATAATAATCACAATATTTTTCAACCGTCTGTGAATTTGTTTATAGATGAAGTACGAAAGTTCAATGGATCGCGTTCTTTTTGACCCGCTGAAAACCATTTATTTAGCTTGGATTACCGGAACGATGTAAGTTAATGTCAATTTAAATAAAATTATGTTTTTAACTAAAAATATTACACACACACACACACACACACACACACACACACACACACACACACACACACACACACACACACACACACACACACACACACACACACATACATATATATATATATATATATAAACACATTTAATCGGAAACTTCAAGTAAAGGTAGAATACAGTAATACAGTAGGTGTGTTAGGCATCTTTCTGTAGAAAAATGTTTAAAACTGGAACCACTAGTAAAAGTTGACTAGAAAAAATATATCAGAATACACTGAAAAAAATTTATCGTTATTACGTTAATAATCAGGCTACTTCTATCTAGAAATAGATATTTTTGTGATTTATGTGATACCATACATACAGCGCTATGTGACTTTTTTTATTATTTGAAGAAGTAATTGAATAAACATATCGGGCAAACATTTCTAACAGTAAATACTATTTATTGTTGAAGTCGATGAGCATCTGACTGCTGGAAACGAATTAGGTACATTAAAAATGGTTTAAGTTCTTGTATTACAAAAATGTATTCGTTATACAAAAGTATAAACCCGATGCTTCGACCTTAGTATCCCATCCGTACTCTGTTACTGACGATACTAAAGCGTAATATTTATTTTAAATGTATGTAAATAAAAACATTTTTATCCGGTAAGAACCTCAACCCGAAGCACTTACCGGTCTGTAATTTTAAGTCGATCGGTTTAAAATTACTGACCATTATTAGCTTTAATGAATTGCTTTCCTCCAAAAATTAAAGAACCACCCGCTCCTGTTCGCGAGTTGTCTACACTACGACCGTTCAGTCTGATCCCCGCTGCAGATTATTACGGAATTACATATACGAGTATAATTATATATTTAATATAATCTGATTTTAAATGTTAAAATTCTTCCTACTATCAAACGATTCCGTCGCTAAGATCTAATTACAACAAATCGCATAATAATGCGCACTAAAGAATTAATTATAGGCTTGAAAACCGTATACTGCTTCGACCTCATTTCTGACATGATCGACTGTACTATAAAATTCTACGAACCCGTAAATTTTTATAACATGACGGTCGCGGGATTTCCCTCTTGATTTGTTATCTGATAACCATCAATAGAATCGAACGGAAAGTACATTTACCGCTTTAGAGTTAATATATTACGAGTTAGTTTTCGGTAACAACTGCTAATTGACAATCGCTGAGAAATATAGTTTGAAAAACAGAGATAAAATATCCAATTTTTAAAACCGAGTTATTCGAAATGAATTCACCGAATAAAACGAATGCGAGTGAGCGACCAAACCTCTTGTCTCGTTCGTGTCCGACGTTCATTCGGTTTTTTAGTTCGTTAATATATGTTTTATCATTTTTTTTAGATAAGAATTTTGTACATCGATTTAATAATTTCACCAAAAAAACGACCTTTATTGGTTTTGTTAAGGGCGAATACAATAAATTTTAAAAATATTTATCGATCTTATTTCTTAAGGGAATTTTAAACAATCGTATTTTAAGTCGATCAAATACTTTTTTTATTATTGGATAAAGTTTAGAAAATCTAGTATAAAAAATTGCAAGATGGTCTAAAATAAAAATTTTCCATCTCATTTTATTAAAGATTTTCATAATATATTTTATAATAAAATACGAATTTATTATGAATATATAATTATTTGTAATTTTAATTTACTTTAATTTCAAAATTATAAAAATAAAAACCATTCCTTCCCAGTTTTATCGCTGGTACAGTATTCCGGTGGTTTACTTGGAAAATATGAGAGTAATTTTAGCGAGTATTCGTTACACTCTTAGTTATAAGTCGCGTACGATGTAAACGGTAATTCCAGGAGCACACTGCTATAGCTAACCCGTCCGTAAGGTGTTCTCCACTGAAACGAAGAGAACCTTTAGGTAAGGGAATGATATCGGTGGGTAACAAGATAACCTAACCGAGTAGAATGGCTGAAATCTCTGAAAACGAAAAGATTAACGGAGGCAAACGAAGAGACCGATCTGATCCGTTTTTTTACACGGAAATATAATATCGATTCCCAGTTAAGACTAGTTGAGATCAACCTTCGGTAATCGGTGGATGGATGGATAGCCGAAGAGATCCGCCTCTGAACTTGAAATCTAGTCAGACCGTTGAACTTTGTATTTACAAAATATTGAAAAAATATAATAATGCATCGGCCGATGTCTGTAAAAATTTATAACGGAAATTTGAATCTAGATAATCAAGATTCTATTCTCTACTTTCTTTTATTTCCACATCCCTTTGTGCGGGGAAATTACTTCTGAGATACTGGTCGACTGCCATAAGCGACAGCACCACAGCTTTTATGATCAGAAAATTATTCGTTGAATTACTCATAACCTAAACAGGAATATAACATCCAATAAAAATTATTATCGTGAAAATAGAGAATTTTATAACGTTTTTAAGGTCGTAATAAAATGTTATATTTCGTTTTTCATAAATTTTTCTTAAGCGTTTTGTTCGGCCCGCTTTAGAAACATAAATAAAAGAAAACTAAATGTAAGGAAAGGGTGTTTCCATTTAAAGACAGTGGTAAAATTATATGTACTTCAAAACGGATTTTAAATTTACGTGAATTAGTACTCTAATACTGTTTTATCAAAACTATTTCTACTACCGCTTCGGTTTCCGCACGATAAGGCTCATCGTTTTTCAAAAACCGTTGAAGTACGAGCAGCTGATCAATTATTAAGAAAAAACAAAACCAATTCAAAGAAAATAATGATTAACGAGAGCAAATCAACTAGCCGAAAGAAAAGATTTTTACATGTATAATTTTTAACGACTGTCGATATTTTTATTTTTATGGAATTATGTCAGAGATATGTAATAAAACATAGCAGGAAGTTACATAATAACAATAGCGAATAAACTACAAAGATGATCGTGCCCTTCAAACAGAATACGTACATAACAAGATAAGAATAGAAATTAAATGATAGGCGGCGTAAAAATGTAAACAAAAAAAAAATTTACATGTGAAATAAACAACAGTACACTAGTCCATATTAGCAGTTATTTATACTCGTAAAGATTTTATTTTCAAAAACTTGAGAAAGACCTGAAGGTTTTTATTTTATATTTTATTTGTTTATTTGTCGCATCAAATTACTATTTTAAGATCAAATTCGATCGAGCAATAACCGGGAACAACTTTCGGTAACAATGACAAAACATTCGTCATTTAAAAAAAAAAATTAAAGCGATAACAAAAAACTAAAGATAAAAAGAGTATGGGTGATGAAATAATGAACAAAATTTTGCAGTTTTAAAAAGTTACAAGCTAGGTTAACACATAGAAACATAAAAGTTTGAAGTAAAAATCAGCTTTTACTAGAATAGCAGATTAAAAATTTAAGCGAAAAAGTACGTTTTATGTCATGCCGATCACCTCTTAAACATCGTTCGATTTACAAGCACACGATGGATTTTAGTATTGTCGTAAATAAGCATCATAAAATAGTATTAAAAGACATTATCCTTATCAAACCGATCATAGCTTCAAAACAAATGGTTGTCGAACGGGGGCCAGTCGTATTCGAGCCTTTACAAAAAACCATTAAAATTATCCTCTTTTCTTAATTTCTTGAAAATCTTGTACTTGTCATACGTGTTAAAACGGTTCCCAGAAAATAATTCCTATCTCTAAATAGCGGTCTAAACTACTAGTGACATTATTAAACATATATATCGATTTTTTTTTATACAATCGTCTTAACGCTTGTAATAGAAGCGTTTAGTAAAGGCTATTAGTAATAGTAATAATATGTATAAAATTATTACAGTAATAAAAAGCATAAAATAAATAATAATAAAAAATAAGTATTACTATTACTTTTACAACTCAGTGGAAAAGTAATAGGTGTCAAATCCCTTCGAAACGATGTAAAACTAAAAACTTCAATTTATCAATGAACTTTCTTATATTTGATTTCTGACCGTTCTGACAGGCGGTTCGTACTCCTGAGTTTTCTCTTGATCGGAAAAAGTGAATTCTCATTCGCGTAACTTTTAAGAGATCCTAGCGATGACCGATCTGCCGTTTCCCAGTATATAATAACTACGTACTATATTAACTACGTCAAAAAAATTTTGGCTAACAGTCTAGTAGTTCCGGTAAAAAATATTTTTAAACGGCAGACTAGTCTTTCCAGCCGCTAGCACACAAGAGTGCTTAAACGGCTATTTATGGTACTTATTTTTCTGCAGTATATGTATTATGTTTACCGGCCGCCTATCCTGTGTTACCTTCATTTTATCCGACCGCAGATAATATTTCTGTTTTCTGTTGGTGCCCGTCCATAATATTCACTGGAACCGGAATAGATACAATTCCTTTAAGTAAATTAAATTTAACTCTTAATCAGCTATTTATGTTATTATTAACTTAATATTCGTCGCTTTTAGACTTCTAATTGAGAAAGAAATAGATTCGATTGTTCTTGATCTTATTTTTACCCTTCACTAAATTATTATCTTTTGTATTATTACGGTTATTATTTATATTATAAATATTTTGTATGAAATACCTTGTTCAATTGCACTTTTAACACCTTCCAGATTTCCTCGTATGGATAACAATCTTAGCTGTTCTAATAGTTGAATTACCTTTAAACTTTCATTTAAATTTTCGGCATCGTATGACTTTTTCTGTAACAAAAATAAAAAATCGCTCGTCACTTTTGTTTAAAGAATAAAATTTTATTTTTTCTATATAATAATATTTTTAAACAAGAGTATTATGTGTTCTAAAGCAAAATCCACCGATATAATTATAAACCCTAATTGAAATTTCAAAAAATAACGACAGTAATAATATAAAATTATATTATTTCGATAAAAATTATTAAAAAACCTAAAGATATTGCGTCAAGCCGGTGAAAAAAAACATATACCACGATTTTTTAATATTAAAAACCGCTCTAAATGTAGGATTAAAACTGATTTCTCTAAGTAATTTGTATTGTAGTTTCTCCCTGAGTAGCGAGTAGGAACTAAAATTCGCTACTGATCGGTCCGCTATCGCACTAAATCGTTTAGAAAGTCGCTCGTACACATTTATAATTAATTTTTTTCACTGAGCGATGTGAAAAAATTATCATCGCTGAAGTAAAAAAGTCCTGACGATGTATAAGATATATAAGCCATAAAAGATAATCCCGTTGAAAACTATAAAACTGCGGATAGAGTTTCGAATATGAAAAACATTTTGGAGGTGGTCGCTATATTATCGGTGTTACAATTACGTCGTTAAACGGAATGTTAGATCTGTATGACTCTTTGTGAGATAAAAATTTGATTTTTATTTATTTAAAACCGGCATGCAAATGCGTACAAGTTACATCCGTACCGTAAACGAATTTACGAGTTTATCTGTACATCGGGTTCTAGTAGAAATAAAATAATTGGGCCGAAAAAAATAATTGATAGGATGATTTTCTGCAAAATCGTGATCGATATCAAGTAAATGTTAGTTACACATAATTCGCGCGCTCCTATGTTTTCAGTACGTTCTTGTTCACGACTTATTTTGATTAAAGTTAATACGGCAAATTTAAATTCGATAAAATTTTGGATAATTTTTGTAGTAAACATTTTGATAATTTTTACGGGAGATTTCATCCCCCACTTGAGCGATTTACAAGCGCACGATGGATTTTACTAAAAAATATCTAGGATCAAAACGTACACAGAATATAATTACGGTTACAGTACAGTATAATTACGGTTACGGTAACAAACGGTTTACGATATTTCTGATAAAAAATTTCAAAAAATGTTTTGTAGATGTCGATTTTGAAAATTTCAAAACGACTCCACTCAAAACTGATTTTATTTTACGGTTTACCTGCTCATAATGTAATTTAAAAACTTAAAGAAACTATAGTTTCCTTTTTTTTATTTCAAACGAGATTTCCTTCTTTCTTTAGTTGAATATTTTTTAAAAGCCTTTTGGTTAAAAAAAAAAATAATAAAAAAAATAAATATGATATGAAAATTTGAAACGACTTATTTTTTTAAATATGGATCTGAGTGGTGGTCCTTCCACACATAAGGAAAGCAGAGCGATTAAGGTAGTATAATTGTAAAGTTATAAACAATGTTTATTTTTAGCGCAAACAAGTCAAGTAATATGTTAAAAGTAAAGGTGACTTCATCGAAAAAACTATTTAAATTTAGTTTCATGAAAGTGTCTTTCTATCGTATCGTAGCCAAGTTTTTTCTTAAGCTCCCGAATTCCGTTAACTAAAATATGATAACCGACCAGATAAGATTTTCTATCGATGAATTCAGAACGGGACGTTAACATTTCTGTGTTCTTAACCGACATCCTGACAACGGTTTAAGATATGGATTCTCCCTTCCTAATCGCTCCACGTTCGTTGGCACCGGCTTTTGTCCGACCGAGATTCTCTTCGTCTCTTTTTGTTCTTCAATTCAAGATGCGGAGACGTTCTGATGTTCGTCGAGGAGATGTCTTTTCCCCTTTCCGGTAATAGATTACCATATATATACATATATATATATATATATATATATATATATATATGCATAAATATTCATAATTTTTGTCGATAAATCTAGTCACAGCTACTCATACATAGAAATAATATATCGACACAAACAAATATTTTAATATGTTTTATCCAATCGAAATAAAATGCTAAATTTAAATCGCGAGCAGCACCTTAATTTTATTAAATAATTGAATCAATTTAATTATATTATTAACCAGACCGTGTTGTAATAAACAATTTTTTTAAAATTATATTTGGTTTTACGATAAAATATTATTGGAATTTTATTTATAAAAATTTATTTCATACAAGTTAAAAGTCGTTTTACGGGATACGATTGATTTTCTCGAGACAAAAGGATTATTTTCGTTTAGATTTGTTATTTTTTTAATTAAAGTTTTTATTTCATTATCTTTATTACGGTAGAAGACCGTTTACCGAGTTAAAGTTGGCCGAAAGCGATCTGGTAGTGCTCGACTTAATAAAATAAAGATAGATTGAATAAACTTGATGTCGATCGGTATTGAATTCTCGGCTCCGGGCGGAATGTTTTTTTTTTTTATAATTAATTATGTTATAGGATTCTCTTACCCAGGAATCACCCGTTACATTAGATTTTATATGAAGTTTAGGTATTAATATTAAAAAGCATATTTTTTGTTTATTTCTATATTATGAACACACACACACACACACACACAGATATATATATATATATATATATATATACAGATTGAGCACATTAATTGTAATACGATTTAAAAAATAATACCTAAAGAAAAAATGCCATAATTATATTAAGTAATATATATATATATATATATATATATATATATATATAATATTATACCTGTAACCTTTAGATATTTATTACTACTTTTAAAAGATATACGTTACTTGTAGAATACGTAATTTCATTTTAAAAGTTTAAAGTGTATCGAATATTTTAAATTGGTCGAGGTATTTTATCTTTATTACTTGGGAGAATACCTTTTATGCACAATATAATGCCGAGAAATTTCATAGTTATTTTTATTTTTTACCTTAAAAACTTATATTTTAGCTATTAGATTTTACAAGGTATGTATTTTAGAAAGCAAGAGAAGATTCTGACGAAAGGGGATTTTAATGTAGTCCTAAATATTATTTTAATTTAATCTTAAAATTTATCGACTTATTGATATTCTATTTTTTTCCCACACTCTTGCAATTTATCTTTTAATTATTTTATAACGTCAATTTATTTTATAAAGTCAATAGACTTTATTATAAGTTTTATTGGATACCCGGAACGATTAATATAGCTTTATACGTAAAGTTTACGGGAAACATTTAATTAGACTATTTTATTTTATTTAATTCTTTTTATGCGAGTTTATATCGTATTTAGATTTAATTCCAGCAAGCTTTTTCGTGTGTGTTTTTTTATTAATTATATCAGCTTAGAGAAATGAAAAATGTTTTTTGAATTTTTTGAAATATTCTCCTGGTTTACAATACCTGTTTTCTTTTGTGATAATTCCATCTAGATTTGTTCTTATTTTATATTGTTAAGAAAGTAGTAAACTTGTATCCGTTACAGTGTGTTTTGTTGGTAAAACTTTTAAATATACCGTAAAACCCTACAGTACACGACGGTAATACGACAGCGATTCTATCACTGGAATAGAGAATATATTTGAATACGGCGAATAAGATAAGATGACAAGCTCCCCGCTTCAAATTTAAGAATTCTGTCGATTAAATTCTACCAGTTTTATTAAAATGAAACTAAATAAATAGATTATTATCTTATAAATTAAAATTTTCTGTTGTCATTTAAGAATTTACCTTCGGAAGAGATCACCTCACAATTAATTAGATACAGATGTATTAAATCAACATCATCATCATCATCGCGATTGTAAAAAAAACAACAGCATAATTTTATCACGATAAAAAACATAAGGAATAAAAAATTCAGATTATTTTACCCGAACCTGCTATCGCAAACACTTCTTTGATGTTGCTTTCGAGGTCGATGATTGTAGTAAGAGGATTCTTTTGGATCGTAGCGTAGAAGTTTTATAATAACAGGAAATTCTGATACCAGTGATTATCTTTTCATAACTATATAACAGAAGAGCCGTGTATAGACAGATCTGTAAATTTTTCAGTGAACCACATATTTATATTTGATTCACGGAAACCATTCTCACGTGTCCCTATCGAAAGCGATCTAAATAACTATGAACTGTTCGTTTTATCCGGTCGCGAGAATGAAGAGTATTTAACCCGTAGGAGTTTTTATTATCAGAAGGGTCTTTTTTTAATTTTACTGTTAAACAGTAAAATTATATCGTTAATCGGACGTATTTTACGCGTTAAACGATCGGTAACGTTTACCCAATAAACTGTTTTTTAATTGCCTCGATTTTGGAAAAAATAAAGGAAATACAGGTAAAGTCGTTTCTTTTCTTCATAAAAAGAGATGTAAAATAGCTACCACGCGCGTTTAAATATAAAATAATATATTATTCTGCTATTCCAGTAATCCATAAGAACCGGTTTTTCGTTGATTAAAAAAGAAAATCGACAAAAACGTTTCCGGTGAGAGAATTGAATTAAGTAAGAGAAAAGCGAGAAATTATTAGAAAGCACATGATATATCATTCGCTTACTGGCAATGGAGTCGATGTAGTCGTCGTTACCGATTTATCCATGATCGTCGTCAAAATCTAAGCTTTATTGTATTTGGTGCTGTACCACTGGAAGGTGAAAATTCCCGAATCGAACTGACCGACTGGCCGGAACTAACTTCACAGCAGCCGATCTTCAACTAGCTAGATTTATGCTTGCTTTCACCCGACCTAAATTTAGCAGACGTGTTTCTCTGTCTCTTTCTTTCTTTTACGTGTTTACGAGGTTTGGCAAAACGCCCGATGTAAGCGGGAACGGTTTTGAAAATAGGAACCGATAAGACACGACCTATCGTCGATTATAATGATTTGCGTCCCTTTTGTAAACGAACGAAAAGTTTTAAATGATAAAACAAGTCACAAAAAATTTATTGTCTGATCTGCTGACCATCGGATAACATGATTGTAAATTAAGCAGTAATGTACGTTACAATTTATGGTAAGATAAGATCGTTCTATTATTCGATTCTAATCGTATCTCGAAAACAAGTAATAACTATTCGTACGCCTCTTCTTTTAATCGTACGGGAGGGATCCGCGACCTTCAAATAATCACGACCTTAATATTTTAACAAGAGGAGTAGCTTTTTAGTTTTACGTATTCATCTTTCAAAAACCTATTTTCAGTTTCGTATACTTTAATTAAAAAAATGTAATTTTCGAATTTAACCTAGCTTAAACGTTTAATAGAGCTTTATCGGACCTCATACTATTGTTATAATGTAGATTTTTAAAGAAAAACAATTTTCCGTACAGGTTAAAAGGAAAAAAAAATCAAATTTTCTAACTTTGTTTTCTGAAAAACAAAAAAATATACTCGAATATATTCCGATTTTATAATCTCGCAAGTTCTCAAATTCTCCTTTGTTAATGCAGTAAGATTTTCGCATTTTGAGTTAACCGGTCTGACTAGGATAACTTTTTCAAACTATTCGCTATAATCGGATGTATAGAACGTTTAAGAGGTTCAAGTTATTGGGTCCCCAAGGCTGTTACTATAACGTAGGGGTCTCAAGGCGTCGTTTAGGAAAAGTAGTAACAGAATATGAAAATAAACAGTAAAAATTGACGCTCAAACAAATTTTAACCGAAACGGTTAAAACGTAAGTAACGATACCGACTAAATTTCTAAAGTAAAACAGGAGGATTTTTTACCGAGCAGTTTCCTTGGAATTCACGGACCACATGAAAAACTTAGTCAAAAACATTCTTAATTGTCAGTCGACATAGGAAATAAAAAACTCGGTGTTGTGAAGACCAAACAAAGTTAGTTTTAAAAAATAGATTTTTACGCACTAAAATAATTTAAATAAATATAACGGGCCTCGAAACACCCACGTTTTTAGGAAAGCTAATAGAATTTTTATCACTTATAAAAACGAAAAAAACACAAAAAATCTCATTTCCGGGTCGTCTTTTTAACATTCATAGAATCGTTATGTGAACAGATTATAAGTGTAAAATGACAGTTAAAGGCAATTACTTTTATACTGATTTGAATACTAGATCGCGGATACCGGTGTTCTTTGGTGGTTGGGTTTCAATTAATCACACATCTCAAAAATGGTCGATCTGAGACTGTAAAGACTATACATCACTTACACTCATACATATCATCCTCATTCATCCTCTGAAGTAATACCTGACGGTGATTCCCAGAGGATAAACAAAAAAAAAAATGTATAAAAGAAAAATCGTTTCAAAAAAAATTTTCTTTTTGATAAGAGTTACATTTTACAAGCTACTTGTTAGAAAAAATTGAATTTTATTTGTTTTATTACGTATTAAAACTTGCTTTTTTCTGCGTCATTGGTATCGGTTCTGAAAAATTTGAGAAGAAACCTGTTTGGATTACGGACAATTACTCATAAAAAATAATACGCTTTGCATCTACTTTTTCAGCAGACTGTTTTAGGTGTTCTACAGCTTCGTTAAAAAAATTATTAAAAATATAGAATTTAAATGTATTTGAAAACAGTGTTTATATATTTTTTTTTTATAAAAAGATTTATAAAATCTATATTTTTTTTTAAATCCAGTTTTTCATTTCAATATCCTGTCTATATTAAATTAGTTGCTATTTCGGCTATCAATAAAGATATAAAATTTTATTTTGTACTAACCTCGCGTAAAAAAATTATTACTGTATAGATATAGTTTCGTAATGTAAAGTGCTGTGAACGAAAGAAATATTTCCATTAAAACCTTTCGGAATCTTGATCATCCGTCAGACAAGAAATGTCACTTCAAGCTCTTCAAGAAGTCAGATAAGCGAACATACTCGAGATCTGTACCGGATACTATTACGAGAAATGACTATACCCGGTTCTATCAGATAACCCGTTTTCGTACCCGTTTTAATGGAAATTTCCTTCGCAACCCCTTTTCTATCCGATCTATAATTAAAGCATGCTTTATACTCATACTGTAATAGTTTTTCTAAAACAGATTGGCGCAAAGATTGCTCTACCTACATCGATGACCGAAATAACTCCTTTTTTGTTAAACGATCGCCTTATAGAAGCGGACCATACCTAAATTACGTATGAAAAAAGTATTTAGATATGAGTATGCTCACCTAGTAATTGTCAATATAATCCTTTAACAAAGTTATTGAAGTCGGAATTGTAATACGGGGAAACCAGATGACACAGAATATTTCTTACGTAGAAATTTTCCCCAATTTCTACCGGTTTTCTTTAAACAAAATTACAATTCACTACAGAAACTAAGAAAATAACAAGTTTTAACACGATTAAAACTTAATATTTTTCCGTAAAACAATTCGTAAGTTATAATTCTACAAACACAGACTTTTTCTTTGTGACGATTACTGTATATATATATATATATATAGATATTAATATAATTCTTAATTAAAAAGCAAAAAAATCAATGAATTTTATAAACTTGAATTTAGTCATGGAGTAGGCTACATCTAGATCATTCGTAAAATTTATCAACGGTTTTTCTAAAGTCTGGACATTCGCTAACTTTGATATTTTTACAACTTCCGCAATAAGTAAAACAGGACTGAATTGAAGCTTCGTTGATAACATCCCAGACTACATTTCGTTTTGTCCTTCAACTTTATTCGTTTTGCGCACACTTTAAAAATACTACTGTGGGTTCATGATTACTTTGAGTATGCACACACACACACGCGCGCGCGCGCGCGCGCACGATTCTGGAGTTAAACTGGAAATCGAAACAAATTAGCAGACGGACGATAGTAAAAAAAAAACAAATTGTATTTAAGTACCTGCTTATTTTCCTATTTTTCTACTTATTTTCTTGTCTAAAGAAAAATAATAATAGACCCTCTATAATGATTTGTTAAAACGGTTGTAAAATTGCCAAAATTTTAATCGTTTTTATTAAAGTAATCTAATTAAAGTTACTTTAAAGGACATAAAAACATCTGATACGGAAAATTTAAAAATACCCAGAAATCTGGGGGTGAAGTACGAGTAAATATTACTCGTTTTTGAGATAAAAATTGTAATTTCTCCCATACTAACAACACCTCATTTAAAAAATAAAAATGTCAAGTACATGAGTAACACTCATACAGTTATATATTAAGTAGCATTTTTAGATTAAAATCCTTTCGTAAAACTCGTTTTCAGAATTTTTTAATGCAGTTTTTTTTAACGGTCTTACGAAGATATCACAGATAAAACCACGCGCTTAACATTTTTAATTTTCAAACTACTTTCTTGATCAACTCCTCGATATCTCTAAATCATCTATTAAAAATTTTAGTACAATACATCTCCATAAAACGAGCTACCTCACTGATTTTCATAACCAAGACATTCCTGAGATAAAAAATCAGATAGAGACGAATGGATACGCTCACTCGTACCCGTGACCGCATATTTGCAAAGATCTATTATCAAATGATTGTATTTTTTTACTAAAAAATTCCAAATTTTGGAGAAATACAAAAATTCAGGATCGATATATTTTGTGACCGACATCAATGGTTTTATTCTGTCTATAACAGCCAGGGAAGCAAATATTGCTATTTTTCCTGCATCCCAAGTAATCTAAATAAAGAAATAAGAAATCGTAATATTTTCAACGCGTCGAAATTGATTTTCTATTTTACTGAATTAGGTATTAATTTTCAATGAAAAGAAACCTAACGCTTTCAAAACGTTAGGGATTCGACTGCAAATCTTGTTTTATAGAAGCCGGGCAGAAATTATGTATTTTTGCAACCATATGCAATTAACAAAGAATAGTGAAGAAACGTTACAACGATTTAAGTAAAAATCACTAACTTTAAGCAAATTGTCAATAAATAAAACACTAATAAGAAATAATGAACAAATTAATATGAAATTACTGCTGTTCATTATTTTAATTCACAACTTAGTTCTTAAGAGAGTTCATATAACCGGATGATCGGCCAAAATAAAAATTGCTTATAATAAAGTTTACATACGTCACACCTTGTTGTACATCGGTTTAAGAGAATGTTTATTGTATAACATAACTTTTACGGTCGGCGTTTATTTACGTTAAGCAAATCTATAATTAAAAGCGAAACATAACATTTTTATATAAAAAAAAAAAAAATGCGAATTAGAATGTTGTATAATACAGGTCCATTGTTTCGTGCAGTATATTATTTCTCTGGATATTAATAGATAACACAACATTATTTTGTAGTGATTCCCATTAAATAATTTTAAAATAATACCTGCGCTAGAAAAATTAAAAAAATTCGTTAAAATAATTTTCATTTATACCCTGCATGAAGCTGAATTTTTATGATACCGCAGAAACATCAGTATCACAGTCGATCTGAAACTACAATTTAATAAAAATTTTAAGAAATGTTTTCAAAATTTTGTCGAAACTCTCATGACGAAACCGGTGCTTCCGTCTCAGACAGGAATTATAGCCGAACCGCTCTTCCTATAAATTTGAATCGCTATTTGTCGCAATCGGTATTAAATATTTTAATATTTCATAAATATATGTAATAATTTGTAACCTTTGCAAAAAAACTCTTGAAAGCTTCGAGTATCACATAAAGGATAGTTGCTCATTCCGAGTCCAAGAGTATGATCTTTCCACCAATCGCAAATGGACAAATTGTATTGGAGATTTTGGGAGGTACCGAGAGTATCTCAAATCCCAATGGGCAGACACGCAAATGGGAACCAAGTAACCCTAGGCAGGTGTAAATTTGCAAAAAAATCAGTTTTTTTCCGTATCTTGAAAAATATGAGTGGAATGGAAAAACGTTTACAAAAAATTTTGTTTTCTTCTCTGAGCTCTATCATTTTTTTCTTTAACATTTTTTTTGTTAATATCAATAGTTTTTGCAAAAATGAGAAAAACGCATAAAAATAGTAGTTTTTTGCTTTTCATTGTCAAATAAACTTAGTTAAAAAAACACATTTGCAAGTAAACTCAATCATGCAAGATACCTTCCTTAAATATTAAAATAAATTCCTCAACAAATTTCATAATAACAGTAATAAAACCCTTTTGGTGAAATAAACTCAGGTCACCAGAATGAACTTCATTTACAACTGTTAATTACTAATTCATACAAAATAACAATATTATAATATAATAATGATTTTAATACTCACAAGGTTCTAGTATAATAATGGAAATTTGTGTGCTTAACAATCGTCCTAATTTTAAACGCTTAATTATGAACTGATATATAGATTCTCCAAAATCAGTTTATAATGCTAACTATATGCTATGGTCATATCATCCGATCTCAGTTATTTAAATATCATCCGATATCTTTTCATTAAAAAAATTGCTAATGATCTTAATATAATTACTCTAATTGGCTACACGCTCATTGATTTATTTATAATGGTTTAATGAGAATGTAAAATTAGGTCTATTAGCCAATGGTCTAGATATTTTTTTCTAAATAGTGTTGATTAACAATTAATAAAATATATTAACATTTAATAATGGAAAAAATTTTAGAGCTTGGAAAGACAAAAAAAATTATTGTAAACGTTTTTTTCATCCGATGCACATTTTTCGAGATATACGGAAAAAACTGATTTTTTGCAACTTTACCCCTGCCCCCTTCCTACATGTCTGCCCTTCAGGATTTAAGATACTCTCGGTACCCTACCCCTACTATTTCCAATATAATTTGTCCTCTTACACGATTGGAAAAATCGTATCCAGCTGTCCGACTAATACCATCTGTCGTGCTACTATCTACTATTTTCAAACAGTCGGAGACACAAAAGTGTATCCCTCTAAATTACTGGCTCTAAAAATTCAATAAATTACTTCTTACTGCATATAAAAATAATGCAAAAGGAATTTATAATTAAAAAAATATGGCAACAAGGTTGTAATAATTCCCTGATTATTTATTCTTATTTAGTGGGAAAATAATTATACGCGAAAAAAGTTATCTAAGATTACGTTTTTTTGGGATGGGGATATTTTATAATGAAGTTTTATTATAAAATTATCATTACATGTTTTAATAAACAAAAAAAGTTTTTTAATATAAAAAAAATCGGCATTTTTAACATTTTTTCTGCTCATCCACCTTTAAAATCACCCTCCAAATTTTTTTGATTTTTCTACGTTTACTATGTTAAAAGGAAGAAATAAAAAAAATCCACTAAAAAATGTACAACCAATAAAACGTTATCTAAGATTTATTTTTTGGTGGTGGGTTGTGAATTGTGATGAAGTTTTATTGTGATTTGTTATTACTAAAATTTTATTATTAAAACTTTTAATAATTTAAAAATTTAAATTAACTAAAAAACGATTGAAAAATTTAAGAAAAAAATCGATTTTTTTAAAGTTTGATCGGCTCTCCACCCCTAATATTGCCCCCAGAATATTTTTTTTTTTTTGTTTTGGGTCGTTTGCTCTACAGCTATGCCTAGGAAGACATTAAAGATATCGATTAATAAATTATGTAATAAATAAAAAGATAGCTTTTTTCGAAGGGGGAATGTTGTGAAATTTTTTTTTAATAAGCATGCACGCATGTACCGAGCTTAATATAAAGTGGGATTATGTTTGCAAAATTTTGAAAACCCCTTCCTCACCCCCTAGAAATATTAACCCCAAACTTTTACCAACATATTGCCCGATATATAAGAGTCTTTGTACAAAATTTCATCAAAATCGGTTTACCAAGTCAAAAGTTATTAAGATTCAAACACGCCAACACACGTACATACGCACATAAACATTACTCCCCCCACTATTTTGGAGCTTTCTGGGTCATGAAACGTCGAGAAATGCAAAACCCCATTTTTTGACTGATTACCATACTTTCCTTCTTGCAACATAGCTTTAGAGCTGAAAGTAAAAATTGTTCGATTTTGCAAAATACTCGTATTTTTCACTCTATTGAACGATGAAATGCTAAATAACGTGTTTTTGTGTATTCGAATTTTTGTAGCTCGTAAAACGTGTATGCATACTAGTATTTTTAACTAAAGGTCTAGCGTGCGACTGTAATTTATAACTCTTAGTTATCAAAATAATGTAGAAATAACGTCCTGGTTAATTATTTCTTTAAATACTCTTATACTGATTTTACACCGAATCAAAAATCAGTAGCAAAAATAAAAATGAGAGAAGGAAAGAGGAAGTGAGTGTGTGTGTGTGTGTGTGTGTGTGTGTGCGCGCGCGTGCGTGTGTGTGTAAGTGACGTGAGCGATAGAGTCGAGGTGTAGGGATTGAGAGCTAAGACATATGACGCATATTTCTTTATTGGATTTAGTGGAAAATCTAATAAGTTCCTAATTACCTTAAAGTACAAAATGCTAGGGTAGAATATCTTAGAAGAAGTTTTACAAGTACTAAAGGATTCTGTGATCTTGAACAAAACTTCATAACATCAAACACACACACACATATATATATATATATATGTATATATATGTATATATACATAGATAGATATACGACCGCATTTACTCGTGTAATTCACGCACCTGAATTTAAAAAAATTATAATTTTTTTTTAAATATTCAAAATAAAATATTCAGTCAAATAAATATAATATTTTCTCTGATTGTCACATTTTAGTTTTATTATAAACCTATGTAAAATCGTTTATATTTATGGACGAATTCAGGCCGGTACGTACGGCAAAAGATATCCAATCATATGCCCTTCTATATGAGTATTCTTGTAAAATATCATTACTTGTTAAATAAATTACCGAATTTTTTCTAAAAAATAGCACACGGCATTACATGTTGTTAGTTTTTTTTTGTTGTAGACGACTATAATAGAAAAGTGAAAAATTTGGAACCTAAAAATTACCTCTTTCTATTTCGAAGGGAAGAATATTACAATTTTTACTCATTAATTCGCATGCATACTTAGTTAAAAAAGATTAATAAACAGTTATATGGCTTGAAATTTTTTATTTATAATTTTTCTGATGCCTTTTAATTTTCAGTTGCCCATACGTTTATTTTGTATACATTTGTTTATTTTCGTATTTATAGTCTCTATATTTGTCACATTAGCACATTTATCGAATTACTGCGGTAAATGAAAAACTAACATAAATTAACCATAGCTTTAATTCATCCCTGTCCGACTATTCAGGAAGAACGACAGGCCAATTTATCGTTCCAAGTGAACTAGGTTAACACCGATCAAAGATTCTGCCGTCTTATAACAAAATATTAATAAGGGACCCGCCTCCCTCTTGACATCAATTGTATAGGGTTTACTCGTTCGGAATAAATTTACCCTAAAAATTAATACCGAAGCGATCAAAACCCTTACGATTATAAAAGCGTTTATAAGTAAAGATATTCAGGTTTTGAATAGGTTTCACCCTTTTGGCGAAACCGGTTTTTGTCACTCACACGCTCAGGATGACTTTTGACAAATAAATTCAACGGTAAAATGACACAAATTAAATATAAAACTTTCCTTTTATATATATATATATATATATATATATATATATATATACACACATACATTTTTTAATGATATCCATATTTTCCTTCACAGCCATTTCAACTTCAGTGAAGAAATTTTAACTTACAGGGAAGCTGAATGACTACTCTAATGTGAAAAAAGTACACAAAACAGTAAAGGAAACCTGGATGTATGCACTAGTCCTATTAGGGAATTTATAAAACAGGGGAACGATAGAACACTAAATTGAATATAAATATGATACTAAATTTAGAAACTAACTTCGCAATGGGCAAACCAAAAACATTAACATGTAATTCACTAACGATAAAAATAACATAACGAGACGCCAATAATTATAATAATAATTTAATTGGACAAAATTCAACCTCACGTCCATGCAGTTAAATCTACCCAAAAGTCCGGGCGGGCAACGACATGGTACTTCGGTACTTTCACTTATGTCGGGTAACGGGGCCATGGTATTGTTCAGAAGCTCCTCTTACGGAGTACAGGAAGTGGTGGTCTCGAGCTGGTCGCGGTTGTGCTCGATTTCTCTGCTTACAGCGGGGGCGGATGGCATGACCGTGATATGTTTTTTGCTGATGTTTAGTAAACTGCGGACGAGAAGTGCTTATCTCCCTTCCGGTAATGGAAACTGGGTTTGAAGGTGAGCTAATCTAGACTTGCTCTGCCGAAGTCTTGCACCGTTCAGCGTGAGAAGTCACTTCGGCCTTTGGCAGGGAGTGTCGCATGGGTAAGGGTATCGGAGTCCTTACTGTTACGTGCGAGCTTTGGCACGTTGGTATGGCGGGTCAGGCAGTATCTGACTCCCCGGCCCGGGTTAAATCTGTGGAAGGCGGCTGACTGGGGAACCCAGGCAGCATCAGTGATCCATGATCCATGATCATGGATCCGCTCGCATCGGATCTTGCAACATCTTGACTGGCGTTAATTTATTTATGGAAACATCTACTTCCACAATTTCTATGGCAAAAATCCACATAAAAACTGTCGTCCTTGTCAGCTTTTGTCTTTACAAGCGAAGCGAAGGAAGAGTGTTGAGTTTAGCGATATTGAAAAGACGGCTCGAATTAAGTTTCGATCAAAGGGTAGTGCAGCGATACCAAAATATTTGGTGATCTAGAGAAGTGAAGGGAATTTCTCTAAGATCAGTCCTTTCGTGATAGCTCGAGGCATCACGAAAGCTGCAGGAGGGTCGTTAAAGGAGGTTAAAAAGACTGCTACGAGACTGCAGAAACCGTTAACGATTTACAATCGTCACGACTACTCAAAGTCAACAAGATTGGAGTACCGAAAATTGAGATTGCTCTGATTGCATGGCACTCTAAATTCCTCAAAAGAAGTACTCATGTGCAGGGACTTGTTGAACTGCAGAGAAGAGGAATCGTCGAAAAACTTAATCAACAAGGAGTTGTAGCGTGTCGAGGATTGAACACGACATAACGGAGAAGCTGTACCCTCTGCGTCGCATATCCTTACCTTTAATAAACCGAAGTGTGCGGAGAAAATAAAGGCTGGTTTCCACAGATTGGATGTACGTTCGTTCATCCCGACTCCACTGCGATGCTTTGAAAGTTAGAGATTCGGATATACAGCAGCGCGGTGTACTTGGAAATAGATCTGTGCTTGTGGTGATCCACTGCATCCGGATGATCCGTATAGTGGTCCACCTGTTTGTGTCAACTGTCATGGCCATCGCGTTGCGAGATCTCGAAACTATTCGATGTATAAAAAAGAAGTAAATATAAGCAATTCAGGAGGTAAAGACCACACAAAAGGTTAGCTATTTCGAAGATAGGAAAATTTTCCATAGCAGGTAGTTCAGAAATTTCGTTTTTTACATAGCAAAAAACGAAATTTCTGAACTAGCACCAGCCCTAGCTAATATGATAAAGTCGACCAACCAGAGAAAGAAGCTCAAAACCGCTGCAGAAAAAACAGATATCTCCAAACAAAACAGTTCTTTGCAACCTAGGAATGAGTCCCGGACCAGTCATAAGGTGAAGGAAAATGAAGTTAAATAAAGAAGGAGCCTGAATCTAATTCACCGCAGGTCAAAGTTCAGATATGGAAAATCCCCGTTCAGGGAATTCAGAAAGAAGATGAGATAATGATCGTAGATAAGGATACTGTTGAACGAGTAGCAATGGGGCTCCCGAAAGCACACTCAAAAAGAGATGGCGATCATTTTAGCCTCCATAAAAGTTTCAGCGTGGTGTGCATCCAGTCTAAACTTGGGTGCAATACTTCCCGCTGAATTTGAGCCGGTATCATCCGATGCCGGCCGTAAAACATCCTCCGTGGTATCGAAGATGGAAGAAGATTCTATCTCTGAGAACTCAGACACTGTCATCGGAGGTCGAGGCCGTTAGGATGATGGAGAAAAGACAAAACAAGGTTGGCTTAAAGGAAAACCTTGACGATAAATGTTACGAAGTAATTTTTTTTAAATTATTGACTAATCAATATGAAGAATGTGATCTTTTGATAATTACGGTGCCTTTACACTCATTTTGATAGCCCTGACAGAATTTCTTTTAGAAATGGATTGTATATTGAATTTTAACTGGCAAGGGTCCTAAACTCCCTTGTCATCTCGTGTTCTTTTGGAGCTTTATTGTTTTAGGACTAGTTTCTTTTCAATTAATTTTATTGAGTTGGGGAAGTTTTGTCTTGCGGCAAATAGTCGAAGCCCGCTATAAAAAAAAAGTTTAGAATAATATAACAGGTTCATAATATATATAGTAGGCATGGTACATGATTCTTTATAATAAGCAAATAATAGTATATCGTATTGATCACTTCAGGAATAGGTTAATGTACTGATCTACAGATAATAGAAGGAGCTGCTTCGGCAGTTGCCCGGCTCGATCGGGTAAAAAATCTTGGAATAGCCTAGATCGGAGGCCCATGACGAAGCAGAGAAGAGAATAACTCCATATTAACATGAAAAAAATAATAAATATATGGAATAATTTTTTTTTAGGGTTTATTCTCTGAGGATGCTTTAAGTAGAAAATTTTTGGGTACTAGAATGTACGAATAAAAATATTTAAAAATGTTCGAATAAAGTTTATTCGTTATACTGATTGAAGGTTCTCTTCCGGTTAAGGAAAATAAGTATAATGTGTAGAAAGCCCGGATAATAAATCGCATTATCTTTTTTGTAACAAAAGAAAATGTTCTAGTTCAATTTATCATACCTTCATTCAAAATTCTTGTGAAAATTCCTAACTATATACATCAAATTAAAGCCTTTTTCCAAGTTTTTCTACTGTTAAGAAACCGCTTAACGAAAAATTCAAATATTTTTAAAAAGAAAAAGAAATCACGAGTAGCCTTTTTCTGATACATGCGATTTCTATTGTGAATAAAACACAAAGTTGAATAGTGAATAAAACCAAAAGTTGTTGGTTTTAATTCTGAGGTTGCATCGACTGAGATCACCGAAGCGGAGGTCCGCCAAGTGATCTGCAGCCTAGCTAGGAATAAGGCCCCCGGATGTGATAGTATCACGGTGGAACTCCTTGTTCGCACCCTGACTGTCATTGTAGGTGTGTTGACTAGGGTTTACAATAGGTTGCTGTTTGCTGGGCACTTCCCAGCGTACTGGAAACGAGGGATTTTGAAGCTGCTTTTCAAGGGTGGCGACAAGGAGCCCACTGTTAACTCCTCCTACCGTCCTCTGACGCTCTTGCTTGTAGTTGGTAAAGTCTTCGAGAAGGTCCTGTACCTCCGCATAAATGCTAGGTTAACTTCTAACCATATGCTGATGGACGATCAGTATGGGTTCCGTCCCGGTAAGGGCACAGAGGACGCGATAATTATTGTTATGAATTTGGCGTCAGGCAGCAAGTGCAAATATGTACTCGGTGTCTTCTTGGATATATCCGGGGCATTCAACAACTTGTAGTGGCTCTCAGTCTTGTTACAGCTACAAAAGCGTGGTTGCACGCGAGACGAAATTAGAACTCTCTCGAGTTATTTCAGCAACAGAACTGTCGTTCTTCGTGACGGCAGTTCTGAAGTAGGAAAGACCCTGTCTAAAGGATGTCCACAGGGCAGTGTGTTAGGTCCACTCGTTTGGGTCGTCGAGTTCGATTCTCTCATGCGATTGCGGATGCCTAGCGGCTGTCGTATCGTGGCTTATGCCGACGATGGGCTGCTGCTGGTCGAGGGCGACTCGCGTGCCGAGATCGAGCTCAGGGCGACACAAGCATGTAGGGTATTGCGGTTGTGGAGTCTTCAACATAAGATGATTTTCAGCACTGTGAAGACCACTATGATGTTCTTGAAGGGCCGGCTCGCTACAGCCCGTCATCCGCGGGTTGTGATGGGCGGCCTTCCGATTAGGTATGTGACAGTTCAAAAGTATCTGGGTGTTATCCTTGATGAGAGGCTTCTCTTCAAGGAGCACCTCCGGTTTGTGGCGAAGAGGGCTATAGATGCCTTCTTCGGCGTCCGTAGGGTGATCCATCCCGATTGGGGGTTGAATTATCGTACCATGCGTATTCTTTATAAAGGCGTTTGTGAAGCCATATTGTTGTACGCTGCGCCCGTCTGGGCTCATCGTTTGCGGCTTCAGTGCTATAGGGACATCCTGTTACGAGCCCAGCGTTTTCTGTTATTAGCGGTTGTCGGCGGTTACAGGACTGTCTCGCGAGAGGCAGTAACTGTGATCGCTGGCATCAAGCCAGTAGATATTTTGGCTACAGAGCGTAGCCAACGGTATATTTCAAAGAAGGCAGGTCTTCTTAGTACCGGGCGTATGCGGGAAATTGAAGACCAAGGTTTTGACGCTTGGCAAGCTAGGTGGGCCGACTCTTCTACGGGTCGATATACGCATGGTATTTTTCCACATGTTAGGGATTTGCGTGCTATTAGTTGGGTTTCCCCCAATCGGTACATAACTCAATTTCTTTCGGGACATGGTGCCTTTAGGAGTAGTCTAGCTAGGTTCAGGTTGGTTGATTCCGGGTTATGCCCGAAATGCGGAGTCGAGGACACAGTGGACCATGTCCTGTATACTTGTCCCCGGTACGAAGCTGAACGTACCAGAGTTGGTAGGGAACTTGAGAGAGTGCACTCCTTTTTGGATCTGCGAGTCAACTGGAGGACTCGCAGTGAATGGACGATAGTGGCTAGCTTCCTGAAATCCCTTGCCCAGGGCAGGGCGGCTGAAGGGATTTAGGATAGGAGCCCGGGTGGATAGGTTCCGTCTGGGCAGTTCATTGACCGAAGGTAGGCGCTTAGGCAGCGTGCCTCGGTTAGATGTATTGGTGGCATGTATTTAAACATGCTGTCGGCGGAGTTACGGCCGTTGTCGGCGGGCGGGATTATTCTTGCCCGGTGGGTGCGGTCGCGCTCCAACGGGGGCACAAATGAGCTAATGACACTGTCGGCGGGGCTTCTCTGGGTACTGCTTGGTGGTATGCAGGGGAGTCTTGGCGGCGGTCTGCGAAAGATGGTGAATGTCACGCGGGACTCTGTGATGGCGTTAATTCTCCTCCCCCGGGCAGACCGGAGCGGAGTCAGATAGAAACTCACTTTAGTATTAAGCCTTAAGGGAACTAGGTCTAAATTTCGATGTATAAAACTTTAGTGGGAAAGTTTGTTGTTGAGGTTATTAGTACGGATCTGAGATATTCAGAAAGTGGCTCTTTAATAGTTAGGTCTAGGCGCGGGGTCTTCACCTTCCGCGGTTAGGCTTCTAGCTTAGTTCCTGAGGGCGACGTGGTAGCTGCAGGTGTCCGTTGTCTTCATTCTGAAGGCATAAACACGTAAAACTATCTCGGGGTGAATTTTACCGATGTAGATGTCCCTCGCGGCATCTGCATCGGTGGTATCTCTGCGGGGCCTGGACTGAAAGCTGTGTGGCACAATCAGTTTGAGGGCGAGAAGATGTCCTCCGTTAAAGCCACTACTGACTAGGAACGGAGGAGGTGGTGTAGCGACCGGACACGCTATGAGGTGTGATCTTCTCCCCTCGGGGGGGGGATTCGAGATGTGAATAAAACAGTTCCAAGAAAATGAGAGTAAACATATATTAAAATGCTGTCTTAAATTTTATTCACATAAAATTTCAGGATCCTTTGCGGTCCGTTATTTAGGAGATCGTAAGCCTTAAAAAAACTATATTTCCGTCCCTAGGTATGTTTTTTCGGTTTTTCACCGTATCCCGGTTTTTCGGTTTTTTTTTTGACAGGAATAATAATAAAAAATTATCAATTTATATACATTTTATAGATAATAGATATAAGTTATTATTTGTATATTCTCATCAGTAGCGCTTTGACGTAATCTTTGTTTCGGTACAGATAATCAATTCAGGATGCTAGTATATAGCGAAACGATATTATAAAATATTCTTCACTATAAGTCCATCCTCTGAGGTTTAAAATACCTTAAATGTGTAATAGATATTACACTTTTTCTATACTTTATTATATCATAAAATAATTATAGTATAGGTACGTCGTAATCGGGGTCGAAAAGGAACAAATAAATTGTATAGTCGTAAATAATAAAATTCTAATAATAGAGTAACGCTGTTATCTGAAGAATATATGAAATTATTTTACTCGGTTCTTAATCAATTAACGATTTAATAAAATATAAATAAATAAATTTTTTTGTTCCAATACCTAAATAATAATATATTGTATATATCGCGTCAAAAGTGATGTATTTCGTAATTATTCTGGTGAACCTTGAAAACTGGTGTAGAGATGTTGTAATTCAACATAATATCGAATTATTAAGGTGTAATATGGACTTATCGTCCTCCGACGTGGAGTTATAAAAAACTAAAAATACAATAACACTTCACGTATTCGGCTGTAAATCGTTTTTCCACATCATTTTAACATTTTATAGAGTATATCTAAATAATAAAAATTAGTAAGACGAGATTTTTCATACATAATGTTAAAACAAAAGCGGTTGTAAACCATATACGCAAGAAAACGGTCGGAAGCATACAAAGATTTAACTCGGATCGTAAAGCGTTACGTATTACTGCATTACATTGTGAATTCGTTTGAATTTGAACGAATGAACATCTGTTCATAATATAAAAATATTCAAAGGGAACTACTGTAAGTAATAGTCTGTCGACGAGTGTTTCGATGCGAGATGAAAAGTCGATCTAAACTTTAGAAAGTATATGCATGTAGTGTACTCGGTATCGATAACAGTAGAAATATTCTGCAAAATAATCATCATGTACTTTTTCGTAAATGATGCACGGAACAAAAAGTCCAACACAAAAAGGCTTAACATTTTTTAAATTTTTTTATTTGTTTTGGTAGCATGTTTTTCTAAATTTCTAATTTAATAAATAATTAATCTCATAATGGCTTATGATTTAAAGAATTCGGTTTGTTAATTGATTGAAAATACAAAATATTTATTTGAATGTAAGTTCGAGGGGAATTTCAAATAAACTCAAATAAAATGTTACGTAAAATAGGTAAATAAGTTTAATAACTAATTTTATTGAAGACATTAATATTGTTACCTCAGATATGCTTTCTTTATGTACATTGTTTTATTTTAAGAACTCAATATATAAATTCTGGATTAAGTAAAGAATTATACTTTATTATTATTATTTTTTTGAAATTATAGATATAATACTTCAACGGATATTATTAGACATTTCTCTAAGAGTATTAATAGCTAAGTTTTACAAAAAAAAAAAATAATTATATAGCAATAAAGATTATAAACACGCATTTGAAATATCTGATCGATAAGTATAATAAAAATAACGTACATCATCGAACACAAAGGCTTAAAAACGTGTTTTTAAACTCGTACTCAAGTAATATTCTCTTACATTTATTACTAAATTATCTATTCATTCTGTAAGTCGATAAGCTCCAGTTTCTGTTTTTAGTGATGTTAAATATTGATAGGTAAATATACATTATGGAATATTTTTCGGTCGGTCTTGGCTGCTGCATTTGAATTTTTACTGTTTACAATCGTCTTATCCATTTACCAATATGTATATTTAAAAAAAAATAAATATATATCTGTTACATCGGCGTTTTCAGCGGATTAGTAAAATAGAGCAATATTCGTTCGGTGAATGTATTATTTATGAAAACAAAGCGACTTATTTAAAAAAAAACTCTTTTAAAAAACTCTGGGGGGAATGAAAACGTGTTATCATCAGTGCTACAGAATTTTACTTATAAGGGTTGTTTTATCCACTAAAAATTATTTTTAACATCCTTTGAAAGAATACTATTTGATAAACGTTCGCCCGAGACGACTTTTATTTCACGTTTTTCTTTTCTTTAACCGAATGCTCGTTCAAAACTTTACAACAATGTCTTTAAATCACACACCTTAGGCGAACGCTTACGAGTAAGCGGGTGAATCACCTTAGGTGAGTTAAGGACATACTACCTTTTTTATAGCCTATTCGATTAAATAGACGTAATTATATACGCGTATAATGTATTTTTTATTATTTAAAAAAAAACGAAAAACTATGTCGCTAGGAATAATTAAAAAACTTAACATATTTTACAAGAAAGAATGATATTGAAAAGGGAAAAACACAAAAAAAACTTTTGTTACTTTTATATAAAACTTTTTTATTACGTTTATATATCTTTTGGTTGTATTGTATGTTCTTTACAGTGAATTCAAAAGAGATAATATCGAACAAAATTTTTTGCCACTGTTCTTTCGTTTGACAGCGTTAAATTAAGTCTTGAAATTATTATTGCAATCCTAAACTACCGGGAGAACGGTATGTTTTCTTGAGAATAGATCTGTAGTTTCTGAATTTTGTTCGGTCGTGTGGCGGGCTTCAGCCGATCGACTATTATCAGTCGCAAGGGCATTATAGACTCTATGTCTATAAAAATTGCCAAAACATATTTACAGTCGGCGCTTTCCACCTCGGCAAGAGCATTTAAGATGCAATCCTCGATGCCAACCTCTTTCGTGAAGCCATACTTGCCTCGATTTAGAAAACAGTTCACTTCAATGCTTTCCCAGAGCCGTTCCACAACCAGCCATTCAAGCAACTTGCCGATTACTGGCAAGAGGCTGATGGGTCGACAACTGCCCACTTCACTAGGATCCTTTCCTGGTTTTAAGAGCACCCTCACCAAAGCCACTTTCCAACAAGTCGGGAAGCAGCCCCAGCTAAGGTACCCCGTGAAGAGCCTGCCAAGCGGCTCTCTTATGACAGGCAGCAGATGGTAGAAAATATCCGGGTCAAGTTGGTCAATCCCCGGTGCCTTTTTCAGTGCCATTCGAGAAACTACTTGGTCTATATCAACGGGATCCACAACCCGTACGCCAGGGAAGGGCGTAGCCCCCGCCCTAACGCCGACCTCTGCTTCACCCTCCGGAGCATCTGGAAACAGAGTATCCAGGAACGCCTGGTAAGTCGCCACAGATGTTAAAGTGTGGTCACGACCACCAAATCCGCATCGAACACTGGATAACACGTGCAGTGGCTTTAGCCGGTAACATGATTTTGCGAGCTGCCAGGGGCTGCGCTGCAACTCGCGCATGGACTCTTGCCACAACTTGAGTCTGGCTTCCTTGATGGCATGAACATACTCATTACGGGCGCGCCAGTAGATCTGCAGACGCTCAGCGCGCACGTCATCAACGATAATCCCCGTTAGGGGGCGGCGCTGGTATCTTCTCCTAGCGGACCTAATTCTTGCACCCAGCACGCTAAGGTCAGAGGACCACTACTTTTTCCCGGGTTCCAGCCTGCGTTTAACAGACGGCTTCCCGGAAGCAGCGGTCATGACGACTCCAGGTACTCTCCGATCAGCGGACTGGCCATTACCTAAGGGTCCGTCCATTGGCCGAGGCCGCCGTAGGACCCTATCGCAGCCAGTCTTGATGGTCCGGCCGAATTGTTCAGCCGTCAATTCCACCTCTTCTCTGTGATCCATGCGCCATTTCAACCCCTGCAAGGGAGCTGCGCACTTGCGCCGCAGCCTGTGCTGATCCAGGCCCCTTACATTATAGCGACCCGAATCTGGAGCTCTTAGACCGCCTCCGTAAACGATCTCATAGGTTATAAGCCTATGATGGCTCACACTGGCCTCGGGCCAGACAGTCCAACTACTTGTACTTTGCAGCAAGTCGCCTGACACCAGAGTGACGTCGATGAAACTTTCTCCCAGTTCGGAAGAGAAAGTTGGCGGTTGTTCTGCACCATTAATCAAAAAGGTTCCTGGCTTCCTCGAACTGTTCGAGACCAGCGCCTCTGGGGTCAGTGAGTGATGAACCCCAGGGGGGAGACTTGGCATTAGCGTCCAGAGCAACCAGCACTCTGGTGCCCGGGAGACCGTCCAGAATCCTGTCCAACTTCGCCAGCAACTCATCGATACTCCATCCAATCTGGAAGTATCCCAACACTAGTACGACATCGATCGATCGTGACTCGCACGACGAAATTGCCACAATTGACCATTGTGGCATCCAAAAGATAGAAGTGGTATCTTAAAAGATAGTATATTAAAAAATGAGAACATATTTTCGTAAAGTGAGATTTTCTCTCGCTTTAATTCGCATACCGTAAGAAATCCTTCATTACGCTCTTAAAATTTCGGATATTTTGATTTATTAGCTGTAAGTCGGTGGTATTACTTTCGGTAAAATTTCTTCGTTCAGCGTTTCCACGTGCCGTGGTCATACTGTAAATCGATTATCTAGAGAAAAAAATAAACACTACTCGCATAAAAGATATAGTTTACCGCACCACGACAGATACGCATTGTTCGAGTTCGGAATATGATAGGGAACTGTTTATGAAAACGTCGAGATAGAACTAACCGTCTTTTTAAACGATTTCGTTTAACTCACATCGTTTGTCCTTTCGAATCAAATCTTGCCATCAATCTTTCTCCCGTGTTCCGTTATCCGATAGGTTTGAGATCTTTTATATAGGTTAATTCGAGAAGACTGTTTAATAATCATTCCTTACTGACATCGATCGATCGATAATTAATGAAAGTATAGTAAAATAAATTTATTACGGGTTGCACAATAAAAAAACATCTTTACTACACTTAAAGTGTTCTGCAATAAAGTGAGGTTTTAAAAAACAATGTTATATGCTGATATAATAAAAAATGCTATTCTTTACAACACACTTAGAATTAACCGATAGTAATTTTTATTTACACACACTGTATTTCATCGCAGTTGTAAAAACTATATACAAATGCAGCGAAATTAAACATATTGTTATATGTTTAATTAGCATAAATACAACAAAAATAATTATGGATAATTTTGTGTGACGTATTTATTTTATGTAAAAATACAATAGCTTTTCAGTTAATAGAAAATAAATCTTACGATATGCAAAATGACTCAAAATATGAAATGAAATAGAATTCCGGTATTTTGAAAGGTAGAGTGTAGCTTTGGTTTTCTTCTATCTTAATTTAATATCGTGTTAGTAATAAGTTTTTGTGGTTAAACTTTATTTTCATTCTTTACTATTTCGAGGGCGGTCTGACGTAGAAGTCGTGCTTTGTAATGACATTTTAGTAAGGTCAAGGTTAATTATAGGTCGTTCAAAATATGGAACGTTTTTAAATACTTTGCAAACATTTTTGGGCACTGAAACAATAATCGGATTGTGGCAAGAAATACTCGACAAATTTTAACAATAAATTTCTAAAAATATTAATAATTTTTTTGAAACTTCTTCGTGCTTTTTACTTATTAAAATCCAAATTTAATTTACCTTTAATTATAAGGGTATGATATTAAATTTTAAAAAAAATACTGAAATATTTTATCAAAGTATGTTTTAACTTTGATTTTCATAGTTATCAAAATTGTGGCTCTTTCAAGGTATACACTCGACCGCTTGATTCAGTTGACCTTTATTTATCATTTTTTTTCTTTTAATCGGGCGGAAACCTCAGTCATAATTTTGAGCATTTTTCGTTATGAAAGTCGCGTCACTCTTCAAAGGTGGTAGTAGCTCTTGTTTAAAACTTCAAAGCATCCGCCAATAATTTTTTTCAAAATCTGTTTTGTCCCTAGCGTTTTACAAAATCGAGTTACGATATGTCCCTTGGAATTTTTTGTGAAACGGTATCCTTAATGAAAATCTAAAGAAAAATAATTTTACCGAGAAGGGGTCGCAAAATTTAACACATTTTTCGGAAAGTTATTTAACTTTTATTTAATTTTCGTACAATGAAGTGTTTTTTAAAATGCATTTTGGGCTACCAGATCCCAAAAAACCATTTCGCCTATAAACAGCAGTTTTTTGGATTCAAATTTTAAGATTACTTCTAATTTTTCTCATTGAAATCTTTTACAAATATTCATTCTACAGAGTCAGTAAAAAAAATGTTAAAAAATTTCCAGATTTAAATTTTATCATATTTTAATCTCGCTTATTTTTTTTAATGTTATTTATTAAATAAAATTCATCGAGCGAATAATTGAAAAAGAGGTTAAAAAAATTAATTAAACAAATGGTTTTTCGACAAGAAGGAAGTCTGGTCTGGTGGGCTCCAGAAAACAATTTCAGTTGGCGGTAAAGTATGTTAATTCTGTAAGTTTTGAGCAATTTACAAATAATATATTTAATTGTTAGTTTACGTGAGTGTAAACTTTTATTTTCAATATTTAAATCTACAAAGCCTACAGAGTTATATTTAAATCTTTAAAAAGAGTTTTACAGATAATTCGCATGCGTGTGTGCGCGCGCGCGCGCCCGTGTGTAAGTTCACGCATGCGTGTAACTAGCTGTATAACAATCGCTGAATGAAAGATTTATTGAATGAAAGAGTTGAATGAATAATTAAGATCAAAGCAATACCTATTATTACAAAACAGATGTAATTTTGATTGCTTTTTTAAAATTTTTACTGATAATATAGTCTATCATATAGATAGTTTGTGTAATGCGCGACTAAATCTGCATCACTCGTTTGACTACTTTATTTATATCGCTTATTTCCGTGTAAAAGATATTATACTTACATCGTTGAATAGATATAATGGACGGTCTATATTCGCAGCGAACGCACCTTGCAACTTTATAGTTATTAAAGCCTAAAAATAATTAACATAATTTTTGAGAGCCGAGAGGCAGGGTAAGTTACGCATCGTATTGTGGTAGGCGGTAGTGCCTGGGAAAATACCAGTTAATATGCTCGTGCCGCGTCGGCCGGCCGCTATCGATCAGAATGTTTAGTCGGGAGTCGGGTCGTCCCACTGCAACGAGGGTCTCTTATTGATTCGATTCTGTCCCGCTGTTTTATCTCATAAAATACATGTATTATACTTAATATAAACCGGTTTTTAGTGTTATGTTTATATCCATGGATGAATCTTCACTTGAATCCGATTGAAAGGTAAGAATTCGCCTATTAATTTTATTCGTTAGACGTTGGCTATAGGCACGTGGTGATAACATAGGTTAGCTCCTAATACCTACTATCGTCAACGTCGAACTCATATCCTCTCCTTTCCCATTACCTTATGATAGACCCGTTTTGAAAATACGATCCCGTAAATCGCTCAATAAAATTCGGCTGACGTATTTTGACACCTTTTAAAATGAAAGACAAAAATAAAAAATGTATATGGATTTTCTTCCGTGTTATGTATGGCTTCATTTATAACCGAAAGTAGATTTCAGTAATACCATCGAAAATACCATAAAGCGAATAATATGAGAATTAAAAAAGTAAATTACGATCCTAAAACGGCAACAAATGTATTATTTGCCTATCGTTTTTACGGGGCTGCCTATGCACACATACCGTGTAATATTTCGAACGAATTATACGATATCAAGGATTTATTAATCGGCATATATCAGCCGCAATCAAAAGCATGTCGGTAGATAATATAAAAATTTTATTTTGTATATTAGATCGCTCAGACTGTAGTAATTATAAAATAGAGATATAATTTCATCACCCCCTAACCCTTCGACAATTAATTTTACAGTAGTACACTACGGATTGTAGCAGTTTTATTTCTGTCACTCAGGTAAATTTAGAACAACTTTTCTATTTTTAATGAAACTAACTACCCCTTTAGTTATTTTCATCGATAGGCCATATCCAAATGAAAAATTAATAATAAAAAACATACACTTGACAAAAAAAAGTCAGGTAGGTTTAGTTTAAATATGAAAAGCCGGTTCAATAATTTACCTTTAAGCGATCGTGTTACATCTTCCGTGATAAAAAACACAAAATATATTCATCCCGCGATAAAAATAAATTTAAATTACAACAGTTGTTTGGTTTTATTTTTATTGTTTAATCTATTTTCCGTTCTTTACAAAACAAATCTACATCTACAAATCGAAAGAAATATATGACGACTGTTAGAACAAAATAATATTTAATAGTTACCACAATATTATATCCTTCCGATGTGTTTTCGAGCAAATTATTATTTGCTTGATGTTTTAAAACGTTTTCTTAATTTTAATGTTTTAAACAAATTTCCATTTTTTTTTGTAACGGTTTGGTTCCTGAATACAGTAAGAATTTTTTAAATAACATTATATTATGCAGCCGAAGCAATTATCGCTCGATGTTATTAAAAAATTCGTTCCGCTTTAAGAATAATATTTTAATGTGTAGCATACGGTTTCATATAAAGGCAAACGCCCGATTTAACGATACAAAGCCAACCCCTGTGGCTCTGTTTATATTTAGCTTCGTTTTAATATAATTTTTGAAATTGATAAAATATTTATAAATTAGAACACGTGAAGAGTATTACTAAACGATTCGATATATAATACATAAGGACGGGACTGCACTACATTATATCTGTATCGTTCGTTCTACACGTTTTCTTAAAATTGTACATTGTTCATCGATAGCGCTATGAACCCCTAGAAATTTACAGTTAAAAATTTCAGTTAGTTTTTATCGAAGACTGTACCTTCTAGTTACATCCATTTATTATTTATTTTGAAGTTTAGTACTGTTCGGTTTTCTTTATTTAAAATCAGTCCGTTTCCACTTACGTATTCACCGTCTGAATGTAAGTTTATCCGGCGATTTAACGGAGCAAATTAAAGATTTTACTCTAAGACGAGTAATAAAAACGCTTTCTATACCGCAAAACGGAAAATTGATGGGCTTAACACATACAATGTAATTCAAACATACGGTGAAAATATAGGTACGCGTCATTCGCTGAACGAGTAACCTCGACCGATTAATAAGCTGTATTATTGTTATGCTAATCGCTTTGTAATGTATAACATAATTCGATGTGGCCGGCTTACACATTCTTCCGTACGGATTTTTTTATGTACGTAAAAAATTATCGTTTTAATGTTTAGTATAAATACTTTTACGTATCATCACGTTTATAAGCGTGACATTACCGTAGTATTTAATCGTTACTGAATGGAAAACGGCGCGATTTCGTTTAATAAACAAATCGTATTCTTTAAGTAAGAGAATATTTTATTTATTTCCCTGCTTAATAAATTACGCATTCTTCGAAATCAAACGTATATTCAAATCGGACGCCGTATACCAATCGCTTTACGATAAATTACATCGAAAAAGCAAAGCCATTGACGGCCTACGCGAAATCCTCGGATGTAATTTACGTATGAGGTCGAAACAAAGTTTCTTATTATTACTGTAATAATTTTAAAATTAAAATGACTAACCGATTACGCTAAAATGAACCTCAATACGGCTAATTTTATATAACACGGTGAGGAAATAAATCGACTATTATTTGTCGTTTAAAATAATTTTTTTGATAGTATAAAAGTATTCTTTTACATTATAAAATACTCCATTATATTTCACAAAGTCCCTCTAAACCGCTGTATTGAAACGTATACGCGTAGATCATTTATAGACATATAAAGACAGCAACGGGGTACACCGGATAAAGACGAGATCGGTCTCAGAACTAAGGTTGACCGCAAAGATTTCCGGTTTTTCTTCATACATCCATTGAAACCGACATCATTCGGCCGAGCGACATCATATTGATACAACAGTATCTAAACGTTTTTATGAAGCTTTGAATAAGAGGAACACGTGATTTTTTTTTTAATCGGAATGTTAAATCATAAAGTAAATTTTAAAATTTTATTTTTACTTCGTAATCGTAATTTAATAATTTATATTTATCGGATCTTCTTAAGAAGATTTATGTAACATGTATTTATCATATCCATAGACAGAAATAAAAAACTGTTTTTGTATCTACGAATAAATCGACTTTTTTCATTACAATTTTCGTAACCTTTGCGATATCTGTTTTTGGCTCTGATGTGACATCTATATACAGTTAAATATGCCGATACGATACAAAAGCTTTAATTGTAAAGAGTAATATTCGCTTGTAGTTTTGATATTTCCTCCCGCAAAACATACTATTTTCTTCATAGATCGGTACTTTTTGCTGCGGTTATTGTCGTGCTGCCTACATAAATTCGTATACGGTCGGCGGCTTTTCATTAAATTATTCTCCTTTCTTTCTGAGCGAATAAAGTAATATAACAGAAAAAATTCACGATGCCGACTTCTTTTAACGATGTGAAATCTAGTTTTCCTATATCCATCGCTTTCCTTGTAATCTAAATAAAAGGAGTTTTATAATTTACGCATTCGTGTGGCACGAGCACGGAGGATAAAGAGACCGGTTCGATCTCGTAGGTGCTGCCATCGATGTCACCGGTGGGATATGTACTAGCAGATTGCCGGTAGTCATGATATATATTAAATAATTTCCTTTCCCCTTAGAAGTGTCCGCGACTGGTTAAAGTCGTGCGATAATCGAGAAATAATATTTCTTCACATATACCGACGATCTGATATTAATAAGACGGCACGGCGCGAAGAAATTTTGTATGTGCGCGCGCCCATGTTTAAAGCGACCGATTTTGTTTATGTTCCATGAAAAATGCTAAAAATATCAGCAGAAATATATATTAAAAAAAATAATAATTTTTAAAATTTCTTCCTTTCATCGAGTTTTGGAACCGATGTCAAATCGTGTAGACTTGACGCTATCATACATTAATAAATGTTGCAGTAAGATTCCAGGCAACAGAAAGGGGAAAAAACAGGTCACCTCTTTCCGGATCAGCGGGAATTATAGCTAGAGAAATATTTTAAAAACTGAACTCTAGTAAAGGATTGTTTTAAAATACGTTAAAAATTATAAAACAAAATACCGTAGGTTTTATATTGTGAAGTTATGTCCGTGTAACAAAAAACAAGAAATGTTAACGCGATTCGATTTCGTATTACAAGACTTATTTATAACACTTAAATATTGTAAGCACAAAAAAATACAGTCGTAACATAATTATTTGGGGGGAAAAGTATTAGAAAAAATGTATGTCGTCAGTGATTCACATTTCCAGACCCTATCAGAGTAAAGTTATCGATAAATTTTTGGTATTACTCGTTTAAGCCTGTTTTACAGACTTAAACGAGAAAACATCAAAACGACGAGAAAACAGTAGTAAAAATTTTGAATTCGGCCATATAGATCTGCTTATTTTAAACCGATAAAATAAATTAGACAATATTTACTAACCGATATGTAACAGACGCGGTGATCCTTAAATCGAATCCAGATAAGTAGAGGTTAACCCGTGAATACTCGATTATCAGGGTATTAATATTACAATAATGAGCATCGATGAGCCAAGTATGATTATATAAATTAAACGCTCGAAAAGTGATTTTTTTTTTTTGTTAGCTATAATTTTGCAATTGTATCTAAAAAACAGAAATTTTGACTGTATACGAAAATTTTGGGATTTATAGTATCACTTTTGTCGGATAAGAAGTGGTTGTTATATACGGTTCCCTAATCGGTAGACGAGTACGTACATCCTGTTCGTACGAGTTTTAATCATATACACCAGGGATCAAAATTACTTGGAATAGGGACAAATAGTTAATTGATTTTTTACCTCAAATTTCATCCGATACAGAATGTGCTTGAGTTAAATTAACATAACGGCACAGAAAATATTGCCGACAATTTAATAGGTAAAAATATTCACGCGTGAAAATACAAGTACGGAAGAAAACCTCATTTGTTATAGATCATTCGGCGATGTTTGTACGAACACTAATTACATGTATTTTACGCAAATAATTAAAAATGTTACAACCATTACAATTATATGCTAAGATACTGAGCAAAGAATGTCTGTAAAATTGTACAAAGACCTGATAACATCCGTCGGAATTTTCACAGTAGCCTTTCATCCACTGAATGTAGTATTACATGCCTGATCCTTAGTTACAAGCCAAATGTTGCACATTTCTGGTCTTCTCCGTAAAGAAATCGCGTGTCCATGTGTGAGAAAAATGCGTGTATGTGTGAGAGAGTGCGCGCACATGCACGCACACACTTATCGGTGTATATTGTAAAATATAAGCATTATTCATACGTTAAACTTACTATGTAAATGAAGCAGTTAACCCTCCTTCGTAAAACCAGTTCCTTTCCTCATTGTTTGAATATATACAAAATGAAAATACGCTACCGTGTTTCACACGATCGTATCCATAATTATAAAATTATAAAAACAATAATAATAACCTTCCGTTGAATTTTACGAAAAGCATCGCTCATAGCCTCAAAATGATTATTTATAAATAAATTAATAATTTCAATCAATAATCGGCTTACTAATCATCTAAAAAATGTATAATTGTTACTACTGATCTATAAAATTTTAAAATATCTGGCGTATTACTAAAACCGACGACCTACAAGACTAGAGAAAGGATTATAAAATACATCTGTTTATAACATATTTGTTTATGTTTCATCGTTTACCTATACTCTAAACATCTGTCGTTACTTACGTGTCATACAACTGATAAAAAACGTATAAAATATACTAAAACTTGGCCGACTGTGCGCGCATAATTAGAAAACAATTATTATTATTAAGAAAAATATTCGTGACCTATTCGACCCGAGTAATGCTCGCGATCGTTTACTAATTTACAGTGATGAGATGTTTTTACCATTTACCAACGAGTTTATCGGGTACAGGGCTGCCCCCTACCCCCGATAATTTGCTGATTTGAATTTGAATTTATGTATAAACAATTAAATGGAAAATAATCATAAACAGTATTGATAAATATCTAATAATGTACTTATAATTTCTTTTTTTGCAAAACCTGAAAAATCATAACTTGAGCTCGAGTGGAGGAGCCTAAATAATCATGCAAAAAAGTAGATACAAATAACTGAGAAAAAAATTATATCGGCTGATTCGAAATTGAAAAAATAAACACTTAAATTGTTGAAAACATTATAAAACGATTCAAAACACATACACTCATTAATAATAATTACTTTAACGCTCCGCATCGTCCTCCATTTTTGAACATATTGAACAAAACAGATTGAGGCAAAATAAATAATTCCGATAAAAATTATCGGTAAAACGTCGCACACATAAAACCGATTTTAACAGTATGAGTTGTCATTCCGTTATTCGGCGGTTTAGGAGTTAGAAACGTCGACTGAAAGCCTTATTTTATTGTTTAAATCTATGACTGATGAAAAAAACATAGAGTAGCGTCCAAATTAATCCGAACACAGGAAAATTTTTGTTTATTTCTATGCTGTGGCTACATTGCTTAATCACACTCATTCTTTAAGTTGTCTGTGTAGAGTTAGTGTGAGGTTATTATCCTTTGGTTATTTAGCAATTTTCACGTTAGAAATATTATGAAAGTTTATTTTATTTTTTATTACAAAGTGATATTTTCGTAGTTTTTGTTCTGTGTATCTTGAATATATAATAATGGACATAACTCCAAGAAGAAAACATTCGAAAATTGTTTCAATTTCTGAACATATTAATGTGAACAAAGAGAAATAGCTTCTGAATGTGGTGTTGGATTAGAGACAGTGAGTACTAATTTAAAACAATTTAAGAAACTAGTTCCTTTTCACCTGAAAGGAAAGGCAAATGCGGCCGAATAAAAAGACTACTCCAACACAGGATCAGTTATTACTGAGAAAAAAATCTTAATCCAAGATTATCTGCTGTGGACTTAAATCGAGAGTTAGCAGCCAGTGGAACAGATTTACACGCGACAACTGTTAGACACCGACTTCTTGCAACTGGACGGAAAGCTCGTCGACCAGCTAAAAAACAGCTTTTAACACAGCAGTGTTCAATAAAGGCTCTTGTGAACCAAAGCGCATGCTAACTGGACTAAAGAAAACTAGATGTTATGTTTTCCGAGAGTCACATTTTTATGTTCAAGGAAAAGGGATATCACGTTAGAAAAGCATCAGATGAAAATACATTATCGGCTCATAACCAGCAATCAGTTAAACATCCCAGAAAAAGATTTTTTGAGGTTGCTTCACCTTTGAAGGCCCTTGTTTATTACTTCCAGTAGATGGTATGTTGAAAAGTCATAGATATATCAAGATTCTGAAGGAAAGGGTTGTGACAATTTCAAAACAAATTCGCACAAAGCAACGGAGTGTTCCAACAAGATTTGGCGCCATGTCATGCTACCAAAAAAGTAGAAAAAGTTTTTGAAGAACGAATCATTGAGTGCTGTCCCGTGACTAGGCAACTCTCCAGACTTTAACTCAATTGAAGATCTTAGGGCAGTAGTCAAAAACCGACTCTCAAAAATGAATTTTACCACAAAAATTGACCTAAAACAATAATATCGGTATGGTTTCTTGAAGAAATAAAAAAAAAAATGTGTAGTACATTTGTTAAATCGATGCCAAATCGTGTACGTGAAGTGATTAAGAATAAAGGAGGATATATTAATTACTAGTATTCACAAATTGTACAGGCATGATTTTTTTCTAAATAGTTACTTTTTATTAAATAACATCAGTGTTCAGGTTAATTTGCACACTACTGTAGTTACTAAGGCGTCACAGAAGCGGCCTGTAGCCGGTTACATTTAAGTTGCAGCTAAGGTCTTGCAGTAGCGGTCATAAAGAGAAGTTGAGATTTCATTTTTCTACCGGAACACCCGTGTAAAAACTTCTCACACCTGTAGACCCTCACTCCAAGACATAGAACCTCGGGATGCCACAGGGAAGTATCCTCTGAGCTATGCTAATCTTAATACTGATCTTCCTCGTAATTTCAGACCGTTCGTTATTAACTTTTCCGCCGATAATACCGCAGTATTTATACGCAAAGATATTTACGTCAAAGGATTTTGAAATTCTACCTTAAGTGATTCAAAAATCATTTGCTACAAAGACTGTATTATTTGCCAAAGTTTAGAAAGCTCAGTCGGTGCCCAAGGCGGGAGCGACCTGTTTATTGCTATTTACGACCTCCTGCCACGACATACTATCCTACTGTATTCAGCTATAATATTAGCAGTGCCAACACCGATTCCCCGCGTAAATCTACGGGGAATCTATATGTTTTCACCTTCTAAACTTTGACGAAAAATAATTACCTGATCTAAATATAGTAAGTAAAATCTTTTCAAAACGGAATCTGACGGGACCGAGTAAGAAATCCATTTTGAAGAGGTTTTCGTTTTTCGGAGTTTCATTAACAATCGAGCTAATTTACAGTGAGGTCCTGTTGAATGAATTATACGAATTTAAAATGAAGTTAGACAACGATGTACGTTCGGAATATTCCGGAAACTTAGTTGCAGGTTTTAAAAATTGTAAAACTGAAATAGGTTATTTAAAAAATATATATATTGTAGTACCTACTGTATAAATTTTGACTTACCGGAGTGGAAGTGAGAACTAACTGTTTTCATTCGCAGATATATACCACAAATCTAAAAACACTTATTTCTATCTTTAATTTAGTTATATTTCACTTGAAAATTACACTTAAAAAATAAGAAATACACTCAGCTTAACACAGAACATAAACTAACACCGATTCTAAAATAAAATAATTTTCTAAAAACGTTTAAAATAATAAAGTACTAATTAAATTCTAAAAGGATATTGAACGATCAAAATACGAAACTAGAACAATAAAAGCTCACGACAAAATGAAAATTATTACTGCTTCCAATCACGGTATTCCCGGCACTGAATAAAATTGTTCTCAAATTGACACGTATAGAAATTCTAAGAAACGATTAAGTTGACAAAATACAGCACATGGATTACATTACATGGTTTACATATGTTGTCGCCCGCTACCGTACTTTATTAACGACCGTCGGCTAATTGGCCGGAAATTGGAGCCATAAATGTGACTGCTATCTTGTGCTGAACAACTATTTAGTCATATACTGCATTTATAATTTTACAAATCGTGGTTTATGTACTATCTATTTTTTAATCGGTGTATTTATTTCAGGCTATTCCGTTTTTTTTCTTTCCGTATGGAATAAATTTAACTCGTGAAATTAAAAATAAAATCCACGTTTCCTTTCCATTTCATTACAGGGTTTTCCGTCTTGAAGAGATTAATTTCTATTAAAATAAATCGGGGGAGCCGTACGTTTTGAAGAGGTTTCCGTTTTTAAGAGATATCGTTTTACGGAGGTTTCACTGTATAAATAAACGTTGTTTCTAGGTAAACTTGATATCGCTGATAACTGATCATCGCTAATAAATGTTAACGACAAATACGTTACTTCTGTTAACCGTAATGTAAACTTGCAAGATTTGAAATCTTAACGTTTCTGTCCATTTATGTTTTTGAATGCCTTTGATAAATAAAGACAGTTTTTTTTAAAATGTATATAAAAAAATAAATAAATAAAAGTAAAATAACATCCACCTGTGTCTAACCGGACAACAGAACCGCTTTTGTTTAACTAGGCACAATACACGTTGCAGTAAAAAGGATTTTTTATGCTTCCCTTGTAGTTTTTAATAAATTACCGACCCGTTTAAAAGATCATCCTACCGATCTATTTAAATAAAATTTAACGATTACCTTAATAAAATCAACATTACTCTGTCAATGAATTTTCCAGTAATATTAATTAAAGAATGATAGAGAACCCTGAGTTTCTACATCTTCGTTCGGCGGGTACGGGTATTAAGTAGTTTCAATTAATGTCTTTCCGGTAGGTATTTTATTTCGCAGCGATTTTAATTGTTATCTTCACGTGTTCGTTTTATTATTATTTCATAAACTTATTATTTGTATCTATTACTATGAACTTTACTGATTTTCTTTTCTAATAATTAATTTTGGACTTTTTGACTTCACTATGATGAAGATTTTCGCGGTGTTTTTTAAAAATATTTATTCGTTCAATTTTACAAGAAGTTTCGTTTTTGAGCGCTTTGCATGCGTTTTTGACACAGGAACGTACTGGGATGATAAACTATTTAATTATTTTTTAGGTAAATCCAGCTTCCAACAAAGTTATTTCAAAGGTTAGTTGTGGATATATATATATGTGTATGCTGTCGATAATCGACGTCACTTCAACTAGATAAGGGAGAATTAACATTAACGCAGAATTAATGATATAGTGTATATTTATTCACATTTTACCTATATAATTCCTGTAGAAATATATTTCTGACGGTTAAAGACAAATCCGTAAAATTGGTATTTAAAAATTAAAATTTTATAGAGATCCGTGGTGTATAAGAGGGAAGTGCTGTATAGATAGTTACGAACGAGAGATCGACATTATTTTAGCCGCTCGTATACGTATCTACGCATGCGTGAAATACCGGACGCTGTATATAAACATCGCTACACTTACATATTGGTAATATTAATTACACAATTCTCATATTGTTTTTTCAACACCGTTAATTAACAAGCATAACCTTACGACAAAATATTCGCGAGTACGATTAAAAAATTCTTAAATAATCACAAATTTATTTTAATGAGATCGGATTAAATTTAAACCAATTTTGTACAAAAATATAACATTTGTCGATGAAATTAACATTATAAAAGTTCAAAAGGATGTGTTTTTGCGAATACGCTGTGTTCGGTCGACCGAGTTCACAGCGGAACTGATATAATCTGCAAAAATAAAATAGATCCGGAGTTTTAATCCGTCCAGTATTTCCTGCAAAAATTGTAGAAATCACCGGATTCACTGTAATTTTATCATTCTTTACATTTTTACTTGTAAAGTTTTGCTTTTAATAAGTATAATTAAATTTATATAACTTAAACCTTTGAGGGAATATAGCATAATTATCTTTAGAGAAAATTCGTTTTACAGTAAAGGTCGACTTATAATTGTTTTACCAATCTAAACTTCGAGTAATATAAATACACCACTAGTTGAAAAACGCGTAACATAAATTAGAACGATAAAACGTTTAAAAAAAACCGATTTCTAAAGTTGCCAGTGATTGCTTCGACTCGTACTTTCTGACAGTATACTTGTTACTAGACGACTGAATTCCAGTTATTATTTTAGAAGAGCATATTTTTCGGTGAATGTCAGTGATTAAACAAAAGGACTGAAAACCTTTTAAAACTATCTTTTTCTGACTAGATTTCGCTCGACGTTAAGCTTTTTCAGAGGCCGCCCTAGTGGAAGCGCTGGGCGGCCCATCCAGCATTAAGCATTTATTAATTTTTTTTCTTTTAATTTTAAATATGTTTTTGTTTTTTTTTTAACAAAAGGGTTCTAATCCGTTAAAAATAAAAATAAAAAAGTTTTCTAGTTTGTATGAAGCAAATTATATGTTTTGATTTATTAATTTGAAAAACAATTGTTTAAATAGGTACTGAGTTATTAAAAAGAAAGAGAGAGAAATATAAATGTGGATAGGACAGAAAACATGTAAATATTTTGTTACAGAATTGTTTATTTTAATCTGGTTGATTAATTAAACCAAGTAAATTCAATTTTAAAAACCCAGTTTTACTATTGTATTGTCATGTAAGAAAATTAGAACAGATTGGTATTAATAAATATTGATGGTTACTTTAAATAAAACTCTAATCCAAACCTAGTAATTACACTTTTCCTTAACCAAAACAAACAAATGCCAGAATACACAATGTGGCTAAACAGACTTTCATTTTTTATGCATTATTTATTATATTGTCACTAATGGGCATCAAAGTCAGAAGAGAGAGATGAGATAACATAATTACGTAATATGTATCTTGTCTCATTTTGGTAGAAATAGGTTTTTTAAGAAAATGTATTTTGGTTCAGTAAATCTTGAGATTATTACAGAGAAACGAACAAACTTTAAGTTTTAATGTTTTATATAGTAGTATGGTGTAAAAATCGGTCCGATCGACGACAAAACTCGCTTAGATTTTAGGTATTAGAAATTTTAGAGTTTGTATACAAACTCACCTAGGTTTTAGGAATAGGAGAATAGGAAATCTTGCTTTTCTTGATCGCAACCTCAGCAACTAATTAGGTTTTTTGTGTGAACCCTAAACTATACCCCGAGTAGAATCATTGCACCACTGAGCTTCAAAAGAAAAAAAGTGGCTTCTTCCCATCTGCTAGAAGATACCGGCAAAGCACTAATGCTGTTATGACAAAATTCCTGTTCGAGGAAGAGTGATCAAAGAATAAGGAAAAGTGGATGATGAATTCTGAAAGGGATTGTTTCAGACCCTCAAGGTTCACTGTCATGCCCAGTATCACACAGTAATGATAGAAATCAGAATTCCCAGTTTAAAGAAGTTCAAGTCATTCACCAGTTTAAAGAATGTAAGAAAAGTCAGTGTAATTATTTCTAAAAATAATGTTTGATTTATCTCAGACAAACAGAATAGATGCTAGAAATAAATGTTTGTTACGTATTAAAAACTCTAAAGAACAAACACTGTATTTACAGTCAAAAGTATCTCAAAATGTGTGATGATTTCAAGCATATTTTTCAAAAACATTAATTTGGTGTGCATAATCACTTAATGCTATCTGGACGTTATTTTTTTCAGAGCTTTTAGATTCACAGGTAAGGACTATCTCCTTAACATTATTAAATTGCTATTTGAGGGCGGAGTCCAAACTGTGGAGTCATATACAGAATATTGTGTGCCGCATAGGAATTGATGAATTGAAAAGTATTTTAAGAAATGCAAAAACAATTAAGGCATTTGGCACAAATGGATTTCATACAAATTTTACACCATGCCTAATATCATACTGGAATTCTTTATAAGAATGGTAACAGTATGTTCAGTTTAGGAAAGGGACATGAAAATCTTTATCCCCAAAGTTGTAGTGAATGCGATAGAAAATTTCAAATATATTTCTTCAAATAGGTATAATACAATAGCAAAACATTTCAACAGATTTTTATCAAAAAGACTTACTGCAGTTATCAATTCAGAATAATAGTAACAATTGATAAAATTTCCCTAGAAAAAAAAAATTTCTGTTAACATATCTGAACTTAAACATAAATTGAATTTAAAACTTTAAATGAATATTGTGAAAAAGTTGTACAATGTAAGAAAACTGTGTTTTAGATATTTTAATCGACAGTGGAACTTATACTTATCTACTGCAATTACTTTAATTCTATCTTTCAAAAGGCTTGCTGGAACAAAATGAGAAAATAAATTTATTATAAATGAATAAATGTTAGTCTCCTCGTTACAGCTACAACGAATGAAAAGTGAAATAAAACATACTGTGATCAGGATTTAAAGGCTTAATTTAATGATTATAACAAGCAGTAGTAGAAAATGCCAATAAAGTAGGAAAAAACAAAAGATAGAGTTAGAAAGTTCAGAAATAGAATGCTTGAATACACATAGATATCTAGGATATTTTTAATTTCTATTATGAATGTAGAGTATTGCTTGAAGGAAAAATTACAAATTGCTAAATTGGGCCTGAATGTAGGCGGGGATAATGTTATAAAGACTAAGGATATCGGGTAGAAAGATCATATGACGCTGTTTATGGCAATCGCTAGAGCTGTTATTTGTTATTCAGCCTAAGTACAGGACTTTAAACAACATGATAATGTGGAAAAATTACACAGATTCTTTATCAAAAAAACATGTGAATCATCACCACACTACATGATTTTCATAGACACAGGTAAGGGCATTGTTATTTGAATATACCTTAAGACTCAATTTTGATTATATAAGTAAAGAACGATAGAGAAATGGCTATTTAGAGTTTTAGCCTTTGTGGTAATTAAGAATAGTTTTTTAATATAATGAATAAAACTACTATCATCAGTCAGTTCTTAATCTTAAATGCAGAAGAATACAAAGTTTCATTTAAGAAAATTGCTTGTGAGAGTTAAACAGCAGGTAACGTATTTCTTAACATGTGGAAGTAGTTTAAAATCACAAATGGAAAATAATACTTAATTTAAAAACAGGAGGCAATATATTATGTAATAACAACAATACTGGTGATGTAAATAATTTTTTCACACTCAGATGCATCATGAAACCTAGGTGTGCATAAATATATTTCTGTTATAAGCTGCAGGTTACAAACATAAAATTAAATTATCTTCTACATAATAAAATGTTAAATTTTTAGTACTTACTCCTTGCTACCTGATGTCAATGGAATTGTTTAATGGGGGATGGATCTGAATTAAATATTACATGATTTTTTAATATGTTTGTATTGTCAGGTGTTGTGTTACTTTTAACTGAATTTTTGTTAAGAAATCTAATTTTAAAATTATTAATGGAAATAGAAAGCTAAATTTAGCTTAAATTATTGATTGAATGAGTTAAAAAAAAAACTATTTAGGAGTCAGATATTATAGAAAAGAATTAAAAAGAAAAAATGGAAAGAAAGAATACGTTTTATACATAATTCTATAGTAGCACTATTATTTTTTTTCAACTGAATTCATGAATTTTCTTTCTGAATTAACATAAATGGGTTCTTAGTGAAATTGAAATCGTTATTCTCAGAGCATTTCTGATAATAATATTTAACATTTTATTTCAATAAAAGATCAAATTTTTGAATAGAAATATCTTTCTTTAATGAATTTATAATGAGAACTATTAAAGTTACCTGTATCTTTCTATGGAATATCATTTAATAAAATTGTTAGTGACTTTGATGAAAACTGATACTGGGTATAATGAATTTGGTTTAAAAATATTCCACCCTGGGAATGTCTCCTTTAAAAAAAATAATAATTAAGTTGATAGGTGAAACTGTAAAATGTTAGAAAAATTTATAGAACTTGTAGTTTTAATTGATTTTATCAAGTCATTTATCAAAAATGGTGAAATATTTGTTGAAAATAATTAACAGCATTTCTAATAGAATTATATATCTATAAAATAAATAAATTTTTACACGAATATGATTTTCGTAAACTAAAACCACCTTTGAAATATTAGCACTCTCTTAAAATCTCTCCTTCACCCTGCTTTTATAGAAATTTAATAAAACCGTTCAATGTAGTTTTGAACTCATGGCATCTTAAAAATTGAGAAATACTAGAGTACAGATTTCTTCTTCTGTAACTTTGCTTTTCCTGATTTTAAATTTAAAATGCGGTAGTTTTCACAATTATTTTGTTTTCAGAATTGTGGTAAAAATGTTTTTATTGAATTGTATTTCATTCTCATACATTTTTTTAACTAAAGTATACAACCCAACAGTTCCTACTGCACTAAAACATTATATTAATTAGATAGTTTACATTAATTTCTGCTTAATCTTATAATTTTCCCATAACTCTTAACCTTATTTAAATCAGTTAGAGCTCTTTTGAATTCAATTATGCTACTGTGCTGAAGCAGGGCTTGTAAATGATTGTTTCATATCAGAAAGGAGCACAATAATCTGTTATTTTATATTATTATCTTCCTGGTCTTTTTTATGGCCATGATGAATGTACAACATCTGAGGTACAAGACACACGGTCAGAGTCGCTTTTTCTAACAATAACAATGGTCATACCATCATATAAATACATTACATTATATGGCACTATAAACGTCTTCCCACTTTTCACAAGAGTCACTGCGATGAAAAGAGTGAAGGTGTCACTCATAAAGCTGAATATTACATGCATTTTGGTGGCCTTGTTGTGCTGGTATATGACTGCATTTTCAGAAACCATTTCATTTTCCTTAGTAAGCTTTACATGAGGTACTGATTATCTTTGAGAATGGCCAAGTCACTTTTGAAGTGACTCATGTCAAATACCTACAACTATAATGGTTACTGCACCTAACATGGAGATTACATTGATTACATAAGAGATTGTAGTGCAGTTTCCTGTAAAATCAATTATATTCCTCCACTAGTACTTCATCCGATAATTTGTAACCTCTTTATGGTCCTTCTATCTATTACTGCCACATGCTGACTCATTTCCCTGTGTGTGGCTTTATTCTTCTAGATATGCTAGATTTCATGTACTATAATTATTTTCTTTTCTGCATCTTCAACCAGTCTTTCTAAGCCGCTTTGTGGTTTTTACTGATTAGATTCCTATCTATCATATTCAGATGTTCTAATCATGATCATGTTCATGTTTTCCTAGATGTTATCCAATAATATCTAATATTTAATTTTTAATTAAAGATAATTAAATCATTTTTTAGTTATTTATCTTTTTAATTTTTAAACTAAAAAAATGATTTAATTATCTTTAATAATAATCTTATTTATTTTTATACTTTCTGTGTTCATGCATCTTGCATGAACACATCTTACATGTTAAATGTATTTCTTGCTACCTAGGATTATCATTCTAACAAACTTATCTCCTGTATTAATCATTAACTTTTTTATTTTCTACAGTATTCACTTTTGAAGTAACTTCTAGGCTTTTCTGTTAGATAAAATTTGTATCTTCACACCATAGCCTTTTCTTGAATCTGTATCTTAACTTTTTGCTCCCATTTTTTTTGTACAGTTTGTTGAATTTCAACTAATATTTCAACATTACTGAATTGTATTTAAAATCAGTTCCTACTTTAGTACACATTTTGTAGTGCATTATTCAGTTTTGAAATGTCTGTGTAATCATTATATAGTCTGTTCAGTACCTTCCTCAACCTGCATCCCTGACTATGTGTATCTTTTTCTTTTACAATTTTTAAAACAGTATATACCATTATAGGTTTATATCTGGTGCAAAATTCTAGAAACTTATTTGATTTTTTATTTCTTTGATCTAGATTTTAATTCTCTACTCTTTCCCCTTTCCTTACTATGGCATCATAGTTCCCTTATTTAGATTTTTATCACTTTCAACATATTAGACTACTTGTTGAAACAAGCTGTGAAAAGATTTCTGTTAAATAATTTAAAAAATACTTATTCTATTCCAACTGTTTTAAGTATTTTAAGTTAATATATACTATTACTAAACTGTTTGTTCTGTCACGAACATTGTGGGGTTCATTACAGTTATAATACCCCAACTATTTTAGCTTTTTTTGTTCAAATTTTCTTTTATTCCTCTATAAAAATCATTATCACAATAATCTTTTTTGTATAAAATAATACTTATGTATTCTAAGTGTCAAGAAGTTAATTTAAAAATGTATTTTTTTATGTTGACAGTGGGACGCCGGGCACTATGCTCAAAAGCCAGACGACCGAGCAGCTGCCAGTTAAGCTGCGGTCTGATGAATCCCATCCTTCTCATGTGCCCAGAAAAGAGAGCTTCTGGTACCTCGTACTGCAGGTCCTCTTCCCATTCATCATTGCAGGAATGGGAATGGCCTGTGCTGGAATGGTTTTTGCTGAGGTTCAGGTAAACTAACATTTTCTTAGTGTAATATATTTTTTCATTTGCCTTTGAATTGATTTATTATTTTTTTTTTTAAAGGTTAGCTGAACTTGAGAATTGAATTACTTTTTATGTATTAAAGTTATGATTCAAAAATTAAAAACTGAAGTGACTGCTATGGAAGAATATTAGAATAATTAATCTGCTTTATAAGAAGAAGTTTGGTTGGCCTTACCAGTATGTCAGTTGAAATGGAAAGATAAGTAAACAGTTTTACTATGCCATCACATCACATTCTCTTTAAATAGATAAAATCATTTTATTCTGTTTTTCTATAGATATAAACAAAGAGTTGGACTAGTAATAAATAACTAACATAATAATTACAGAAAATATTATTAACAAAGCATTTCTTTAGGTTTTGAGACAATAATAAATTTTAATCTTTATTTTTAAGATAGGCTGTAAAATATTGCATAAACTGCTATTTAAGGAATTGTTAAAAACGATTTACAAAAATAATTATTTAAATTGGACTATTTGTATTTGCAGAATCCCTCTTTCTAGCTTCAATATTTATTTAATTTTTTGCTCATTTCTTTACTTTTAATAAGATTTTTTAAATATTACTGTTTCAAATAACAATTATAACTGGATTTTCAATTCTGTTATGTGTAATTGGATGTCTTATTTTTTGCTAAATAAAATCTGAAAAGAAGTAGGCTGAAATTGAAAGTGGTGAACATGGAAGGAAAATTTGATAAGATGATTGAGGATTATGTAGTTTAGAAGGACAAATAGTATCAATTATAAGTTTCAGCAAGAAGTGTAATTATTGAAAGCAAAGAGAAGAGGAATACTGAAAGTAGCTGACACTTAAAGAAGGGAAGATGATCATGTAAACAGAGGACATAATGGTGTATTCAGTCTTGAATGGAATGATGCAGATATTCAGATAGGGGAAATTGTAGAAATATTGAAATCAAAGGGTGTGGCAATTAAAATGTATGATATGTAGGCTTACCATATTTTTTTGGGTTCAACCTAGGACATATATTTGAAATTACTTAAAAGTCTTAACAGTTTACTGAAACATTAAACTTTATTTATTCAGTTGCATTTTTCACTAAACGGCATTTTTCAGAAATGGTTTGTTTGTTTTTAATTACATCATAAAATTCACAACAAGAAAGTTCTGAATTAAGTTTTACATTTAGCAGATGTTTAACAGTAGATACTGAAAGTCTACCCCTTTCTGCAGACCAAATTTCTCTGTAATTGAAAAAAACTCTCTCAACTGCAGCAGATGTCTCCAGGAAAGACATTGCAAACTCAACCATTTTAGAAATATTGCAACATGAAATATCAGTCTTCTGAAACACCTTAAAAACTGCTTTCCACTTCTCTTGAATAGTATCTGGTACTTTTTCAGAACTTGAGCCACAACCTACCCTTTGGTTTTAAATTACCTGGTTACAACGTACGTTCATCAAGTAGGTCATCAATATTTATGAAATCCTTTTTAATTTCATTAAAAACTTGTGCACTCTCTTCTGAATCACACCAGATAATTTCAGTTCATAAATTTGTCTATGCTTGAGAAGAATTTTTGTTCCTGAACATTATTATTTTCTTTTAGAGTGCATAGCAATTCTTTGGCAGAAGATGGCATAAATTAGTGGGGTTTTCTTTCCTGAAGTTGACAAATTAATTCAGAAAATATCTGAAATGCTTCTGTTGCTGTGATAGCATTAGCTTCCAATTTCAGAACTACATTATTAATTAACTGTAGAGTACCAAATAAAAATTTCAAAAACAGTTCACTTTCTAGATTTTCAAAAAATCAAATAATAATTTTGGGCATTTGTCACAAAATAAGAAAAATGATTTTAGGCTATCAAAAATGGAAAGAATTCTTTCTATTGCAGGCAATAAACTAAGGAACCTTGTGCTACTATGAAATAATACTTTTTATAATCAGTTTCCACAAATTCACAGAACTCTTTAAGTTTCGTTACTCTTACTGTGCATATGTGAAAATATTTATAAATTTTTATAATAATAACAACTTCTATGTCCAGGGGTAGAAAACCACATGCTGTTTGTACTGAATTGTGTACAATGTGTGCTGAACAACCAATTTCTAAAATAGGTCTATCTAAGTCACTTTGAACTTTTCTGAATACATTTTCATTACCTTTTCTTTTCACACCACCAAAATTACTGTTAGTGTTATCAGCAGTATAACAAACGAACCTTTCTTCAAGTTTGTATTTTTTTACACACTGCATAAGATACTGAGTCAAAATTTGGGCAGTTTCACTTGGAACTTCATCAAAACTTAAAATTTTACTTGAATTCCCTCCTCCAGACTGAAATATCTTATAACAATCAGCACAAGTTTGACTTTACTTCTGTCTGAGTTATCCATCGTTACTGTTGCATAATTATTGTTTTCCAAAGAACATAACACATTATAAAATATAAATAATGAAATAATGTTAACAATAATTGCCTTGGTTTTGGTTCTAGCAGATGAAAATTTTGTTTCATATAACTTTTTAACCAGTTTAGATGTGCAGTCTGATGTTTTGAAACTGAGTTCATGTCTAGCAGTGTGATATGAAAATGTAACTTCTTTAGCAGCACACTCCAGATCATTGTTATTGTTAATCCCATCTTTGGCTTAAAGAAATCTCTTATGTTTGCTAAAGCAGTAGCATTAATAGCACTCCTATGTTTAGCTGTTTTCATGTGGTCTTCAATATCACCCTTTCCTTTATGTGCAACAGAAAATGCTCCAGTACACAGTGTGCAATATGCACGTTCATTGTTACTGTTAATACACAATTTCAAAAATTAGTATACCTGTTACAGGTTAACATTAACCACACATTTTCTTTTGTCCAGTTCTAAACGATGAGACAAAAAATGAATAGAGATAAAATGATAAAAAATGTGTAGATGAGGTACTTCACACATGAAAGCAACATAAAAACCATTGCTCCTGCTGTGTTACCAAATGACTAAGTAAAAAAATCAGCGCTTGCTCCAAGGTTGGATGAGAGATGCATGGCTGTATGAGAATGCTTAAAAACGCAATGTCGAACATATAAGTCTAAAATTAAGTCTAAAAAAAAATTCTCGCCAATCATAAAATTCTCAAACCCCGGACATTTTTGCAACCCCAGAAATTACCCCGGACAGCACTAAAAAATGAGGACTGTCCAGGCTAATCCCAAAAGTATGGTAAGTTTAATGAAATTGGTAAAATTCTTAAAATGAATGGAAAAGAGAAAATAGGGACAATAAAAATTGTTTTTAATTCGGATTTATTAAGAAATTTTGTACCACAGAATAAGTACAGATTAGCTACAAATATAAAAAATAGTAGTATTAACATTAATAAGGATACACCTCTTGAAATAAGAAAGATTAGAAATTAACTTTTTCCATATTAGACATTATGAAATATCACAAACTGCTAATCGAAGATAAGTTGTATATATCTCAAGTATTGCCAAAGAATTAACAGAAGACAGATATAAAAAGAACTAGAAATGAAGGAAATTTTCCAATTGGGGCAGGGTAAAATGAAGGATAGAGAAATAGAATGATGAAGATGAATTCAAGAGAGAAATGTTGCAGAAACTAATATGGAAATTTTAGCAAGACCATGGCAGCAATCAAAACAAATATAAGTGAACTACAAAAAAGGATGAGTTAAGGGAGACATGCATGAAAACTATAAAAGTTAGATAAAATTAAAAGTTGTCCCTATAATGTTGGAATATTAGTGCACGAAGAAAATTTACTGAATTGAAAGTAGAACTATCTAATATACAATTGCAGATAATAGATTCAGTGGAAATTTAGAAGAATGTGGGAAGAATTCTGGAAATCTAAAGATGATGTCACCTGTTACAAAAATTTACAGAAAGCATTCGACCAGGATTAAAGTTATTTAACAACCATCATGAAAGACTTCAATGTAAAAATAGTGCTAAAAATAAGGGAAAAAGATTTATAGGGGAATCATGGCAAGGAATGAAAGAAGTATAAAACATAAAGAGTTTGTGGAAAGGAATTGATTATATGTTATTAGTACTTTCTTTAAAAAGGTTATAGAAAAGAAATGGTGTGAAGAAGCCCATGATTAACAATGAGCAAAGAATGAAATATATTATGTAATATCAAATAGAAAATTTTTAATAATGGATTTAGACACCAGAGAGAAGATAAATAAAAGGTGTGACCATAGAGCAAAAAAAGCAATGCTGAAGCGGTCTGACTGAAGAATGACAGTTAGATAATTAATAATAATGATGTTAAATTCATTCAATTATATCATGGAAGAAATAGAACATTAGAAGACATAAATGAAATATTTATAGAGGCAGATAGAGGATGTAACATGAAGAAGAGTGAAAGAAAATTATAGGATTTCTAATTAAAAGATCATCTAGAAAAGAAGAAAGTTCAAATATATAATGGAAAATCTTATACAGTTGATAGTACTAAATAAAGCCATACGGGTGATGTGTGACAATAGAAGAATGGATAGAAAAGAAGAAAATCAAACTACTGGAAGAAGCTATAGAAGGTCAGGGTAAAACAAAACAAATGTAAGAGTAGTAAGCATAACCCACCGGGTTGGTCTAGTGGTTAACGCGTCTTCCCAAATCAGCTGATTTGGAAGTCGAGAGTTACAGAGTTCAAGTCCTAGTAAAGCCAGTTATTTTTACATGGATTTGAATACTAGATCGTGGATACCGGTGTTCTTTGGTGGTTGGGTTTCAATTAACCACACATCTCAGGAATGGTCAAACTGAGAATGTACAAGACTACACTTCATTTACACTCATACATATCATCCTCATTCATCCTCTAAAGAATTATCTAAACGGTAGTTACCGGAGGCTAAACAGGAAAAAGAAAGAAAGAGTAGTAAGCATATATTATTATGTTAAAAGATAGCAGTGGATATAAAATTAGGGACACGAAGGATGTGGTCAGAAGAATGAAGGAATTTTATGAAAAACTGTGTAGAAATCAAAGCCCTCATTGTATGAAGAAAGCAAATGTTACAGATATATTAGAAGAGAGGGAGTAGAAAATACTGACAGAAGTAGAATGAGTGGGCAACCAAGGAAGAAAAAGCTGCAGGGCTTGATGGGATAAAGTTAGAATTTATTAAAACTAGATGCAATGTAACGGTGTCAATGTTAAATTTGTTCAATAATAACCTGCTAAAGTGTGTAATTCCTGAAGATGATGTGCTGCAATATTAGAATTATTGCATAAGAAAAGGAAGAAGACTGACGGAAAATTATAAGCCTTCTTAATATGGTTATAAATTGTTAATGAAGATTTTTAATGCAAGGTTAACAAATATTTTAGAGTTCTTACTCATTAAGAACCTGGCAGGTTTCCAGAAATTTTTTGGAACTATAGAACACATACCAGTATAGAAGAATAATAGATAGTAAATCTATAATATGGATTTACTTTAGTTTTACTGTTTATTAATTTTAGAAGGGTCTTTGATATTATAATTATATTTGTATTATACAAACCACAATTGAAAAGAAGATTAATTGTAGATATTTTATGATACTTTATAAAATCTATCCAAGTCTAAAACGGTGGTAGAATTAGAAAGGTACAGAGCTGAAGTAACTAAAAAGAGAGTAAGACTAAGGGATCCAATGTCACCTAAAATTTTCATTTCTGTGCTGCAGAAAACATTGGATATACTTGATTGGAAGAACAAGTTCATCAATATAAATTGAGAATGGTTGAATAAACTGATGTTTGCAGACAATGTTATTATTCAAATCAACTGCAGAACTAAAAGAAATATTAGATGAATTAAAAGAAAGTGTGAGAAAGTAGGAATAAAATTGAATTTTGCAAAATGTTGACATATGAAGAAATATTAAGACAGAAAAAATAAAAATAAAGTCTGAATCTTTGGAAGTCGTTAACAGTTCTGTCAACTGAAAAGTCAGACAGCCAGTGTCAAGAACTAACAAGAAATGGCACTTTTGGATGAAAGTTTTATCAGAAATAAGTTGTACGATTCTGCTTAGGGACAAACTTAAGGTAAAGTTATGAAAAAGTCTTATCATGGCTTTATCGTTATGGAGCTGAAACTTGCATATTAACAGCCAGGATGAAACATTAATTGAAAGTAACAATAAAGGCTATAATGTGTTTTATATAAGGTAAAACTAGAAGAGGTAGGAAAGAAAACAGGAGTCCAGAGAATAAAACAGGCGTAATTAACATCATAAAAGAAGTAATTAGAAGAAAGTAGGAATGGAAGGTCATCTGATAAGATGCAAGAAACAAAAGTAGTGTAGGAAAATACAGAAATGGTACTCATGAAAAGAATGAAGTAGACTGATGAAGAAGTGAGAAATTGAGATTGGAGGTGGAATTTGCTGTATGAGAACAAACAAGGAGAGGAAAAATGGAAAAGACTTGGTTGTATGTATAAGGAGATGTGAGTCAATAATTTATTACTTAAATAATAAAAAAAATAATTATATTTATCTTGTTGACTACATAGTACTCTTAAAAGAAAAAAGAAACGGAACTTTAAAGTGAAAAATAAAATTTTAATTAATGATTACAAACTAGGTTAACTCATTTATTATTTCAACTTATAGTAATTTTGTACACATCTAAAGTTGAAATCCTATTGACTTTCAATAGATGAATTACTGGAATAAGAGGAAACAAAACTAGAATAAGAAATAAGAATAATGATGTTAATTACATTTTTATAATATTTGTGTATTTAAATTTATATATACAAATAAATAGGTTTTCACTTTTTATATATGGATAGTATGGTTGTGAAATCACCCATGACTGAATTTATTTTAAGGTGCAGCCAATCCTGAGTCACAGAAATTAAAACAAAAAAAGTAAAGTATTTTTACTTTATTCACTAAATCAAGCCACACAGAGAACACTTCATTAGTTCAGTTGAGTAGGCCAAGTAGTACAACGATAAAAAAAATTAAGCAACTCATTTATAGAATTGTGTGCTTTACAATCAAATCAAACTCTAAAATACTTTTCGAGACTGTAATAGGATTATTTAGCAAACATTAAACAATCTTTTTTTTAAATCTCTTAAATATATTTTAATTTGTAGAACCATTTTTTGTAAATCATTACTGTCAGACCCCATAAAGATGTAAGTCGGTGAATATAAAAGAGAATGAATGCATAATACAAAGATTCATTTATCTTAAGAATACCCAGTATTCTTGTTCATGTACAGGACAAGTGAACTAAGATTAAAAAATTTAAAATTTGTTTTTTTTTTATATTAAGACTAATTAATATTACTAAGATAAAAATATACAATGAGATCATTTTATTCTGTACATCAATGGTAGTCAACCTTTTTATACCTACCGTCAACTTTTGTGTTTCTGTTAGTAGTAAAATTTTCTAACCGGCCACTGGATCCACCGTAAGGGTGATTTATAAAGTAGGGAAGTAATTTTACTTTATAAAATTTATAAAGCAGAGTTACAGCAAGTTAAAGCATATAATAATAATTACCTACCAAATACTTCATGTTGAACTTTTGCTAAATTTGGCAGAATAAATCTTTATAAAGCAACTTACTGTAGTTAAATCTACCTTTTTATTTATACTGTGCATACATAGAAGCATGAAGTCTGATGAAATTACATTTAATTAATTAAATTAATAATGAGATCGCTGAGGCTGATGCTGCTAAACTAAACACTGGATATCTGGCTCAATTTTTGTAAGGAACAAGCGAAGGTCTCCTCTTTTGGAAATATTCAGGTGATTTCTTTCTTTTATTTATTCAGGCATGTTTTTATTTTTGCCATAGGTTTTCATATCCACCTCTATCAAATTTATGTTTACTTTCTTAATCATATCTAATTTCTAACAGTTCTTCTTGGCAAGTTGTATCAGCCTCTTCAATATTTGCGGTAAAAGGATTTTTCATGCAGTTATACATCTTCAATTACAAAGTATAATTTTTCCATGTCCAGTTTCAGTTCGTTGAGGTGGCTACTGAATCTGTCAATATCCTCTGGAGTTACATCATCTTTTATAGATGATAATTTATGAAACTGATGAAATTCTCTCTTCAATAGATTACAATGAAGTAGTTCAAGTTTGTCAATAAATAATGACACAATAATTTGGCAAACTATAAGAATTTTATTAGCTCCCTTAAAGTTGCAAATTGACATCATTAAATCTCTTGAAATATCTGCCAAATAAAAGGCATCATTCTTTACTGCTGACACAGATTGGTCTCATTATTACTTTCAAAAAATTGTATGACACTATCATATAATGCTACAAAACGAGCCAAAGATATACTTTTTGATAGCCACCAAAATTCTGTGTGCAAAAGTAACCTAATAAAATCTTCATTATTGTCCTGGCAAAGCTGTCAAAACATTCTATCATTTTTCGCATTGGATTTGATCTTGTTTACGGCTCGAATTATTATAGTTAATGATGAATGGAGACTTGTATTTAGATTTTTCCTACAAGATGTCTGTACACCACACAGTGAATACATAAAACATTTGGCACTTCTTCCTTCAAATAAGCAACAAATTCACGATAGCGACCTACCATTCACTGTGCTCCATCAGTAATGCATGCAACGATATTATTCAAAAGAATATTATTTTTTGTAAAGTATGATTTCACAGTATTAAATATATATAATCCTCTTGTATCTGTAATGAGATTTATTGCGAATAGCATTTCTTCTCGTAATGTATTGTCTTCATCAAAATAACATACATATGCCATCAATTATCTACAATAGCAGATTTCCAATTAAATGAAAAATACATACAAGAATACTTAAATGCTTTTTTCAACATTAACTGCCATTTCTTCAATTTACTGTGCTATCGCTTAGGGGCAACGTTTTTAAAATTTCAGGTATATCCTGATGCATTACTGATGAGATAAATTCTTTTATAGAGGGTATTATTACAGTTTCTCCAATGTTATAGCTTTTACCACTTTTTGCAATTAATTGTGAAATGCGATAAGCGGCAATTAATCTATCTTCGTTCAATGTATATTGTTTCTTAAGTGATTGAATGATTTTGAAATTTTGTATATATTTCCTGAAAATATTCAGTGGGCTTGTCCTTATCATTTGTTTGCTTCGTAGAAAGATGTTCTTGCAGTCAACTTGTCTTCATTGCCTTACTAAATAATGTTTTATGACACAATAAACACAGTAGATGTTTATTTACAACAGATTCTATGAAACCCGTCTTCAGATACTCTGGCAAATAACCATGAACATATTTCTTTTTTTGAGACAGGCTCACACTATTTCACAATATTTTGAAGTATAAGTAAATTGAAATTTATATTACTAATTTATACTCGCTTAGCTAATAACTATAATTTATATTAATATATTTACTCAATTTCAAAATATTTTTGAAGCTGTAGGCATGTGCTCACTCTCACAAATCTAACTGTGTACTGACCAGATGCACGAGCTATTCTGGGATGAGGCTCTTTGTTTGCGGTTGCACTATATTGCCATTTAGTTTCACTTATGTAACATGAACTAAACTTATGCGCAGGTGATACAAATAGTATATTTCTGAAATTTTAATTGTCATGGGGAATCTTATGAAAACCTAATGAAAACGTTTCTAAATAATGCTATGAAAATGTTTTAAGAAGTCAATTAAATTTAAAAAAAGGAAAGTGCTACAGTATTGGACAAAACCCCTGCCATCCACCATGAAAGCTGGAATTCCCACTAGTGGGCGGTAGGGACCAGATTGACTACCACTGGTGTACATCATGATACTATACACTATAATTCCATTATGGACTATAATATAGAGATACATTTGATTTGATTCATGGAGCGTAGTTACGCACAACTGGTAATGTCTTACAGCAAGTGTTTTAAATGCCCATAATTTTCCTGAAGGCAGGTCCAAACCCTTTGCACCATATTTTTTTGAGATGAATTTCATTAGCCCTGATGTCCTAAGAAGGGTATCAAAAAATATGATGAAAATATATATCATCATATTTCAGGAAAATGGTAGACATTTCCAAGACATTACCAGTTGTGCATAACTACATTTCATAAATCAAATCAAATGCAAGTATCTCTGTATTATAGTCCATAATGGAATTACAGTGTATAATATCAGGATGTGTACAATAAAATGATCTCATTGTATTTAAATCACTGTTTGTATTCAATTCCAGGAGTTTAAATATTTCATTTTTATAAACAAGTATTATTTGCATAAATTACCGATTCACTAGATTCCAATGTATATCCAGTATATTATAGAAATACTGTTAATGTATAAGTATACTATTTGTTTTAATTTTTATTATTGTTATTTAATAATGGTATTATAAATAATATCAGCCCTTTTCTATTTGGATTCATGTTGTTCTTCAGTAAAGTATGCCAGGCTGGAGAAATTTTTTATAAGCTATGACTGAGATTTCAACACATTTTTTCTATTTTTAAAATAAAAACAACCAATTATAAGCGGTTCTCACAATGAGCTTCTGACATATGTGTTAGTATGTCATGATTAACATTGTCAAATCTATAGTGAGGTCTAAAAGTATTCCTACAGGATATTTATGCTTATCAAGAACATTAACAGTAGTTTCAGCAAGCACTGTCAGGATTGCACATCAGATTTTATGGAAGTCATGTCAGTGTTCTGATATTATAGAACTTTTTTTAATATGTGCCATCACTGGATCAAACAAAAACAAGTCAAATAGGTTAGAAAGAGCTATTGAAAGAGCAATGGTTCTATGATTTTTTTTAATTTTCTTATCAAATTTTAGCTGATAGTTTAACTGAAGAAAAAGAATTAAATAAGCAAAAGAAGAAAAAGAGTTAAATTTCAAGTAAACAAGACTTAATAAACTCTGATATTACTTCTAAACTAGGTACTGTTAGAATTTAATTTTGTCACATTTTTTTATTTTACTCTTTATTATTTCCAGTTTCAACTAAATTCATTTTTTGTAATCTATTATATTAGAATGAGATGTCAAAATTAAAGAATGGTCTTTATCATCTTTTCAACTTTACCTCGACCAAATAAGAAAAAAATCATTAAAAATTTTAACCAAAATCATAAAGTTTAACAAAAACATGATTCCCGAGAAAATCTGTTTCTTCAAAGATTATTTCCCCTCTATTGATTTTCTGGTTAATTATTCTCCATGAAGTATTACTGAAATTAAATTAAATTAAAATATTACGCGATAAATAAAGTGATGTAGGTAATTTAGTATTATTCTAATTCTTTTTTACTTCTGTTAAACATTGCTAATAGATCTGGATTCAATTTAGATTCAAATTGTTGGAAGAAAAATAAAAAAAGTCAGTAGTTAAAAATACTTTTATCTAATTTTTATAGAAACGTAAACAAAAGAAAATAGATTTATATTCGACAAAAATTATTTATGAGCGATACGTCTCTGTTAGCTGGAACATCAGAATTTTTTGCATTTTCTAGTGATGTTTTTAACATTATTTTATTTTCCTTCTCTCATGATATTTCCGGGCCAGTTATATTTGTTGTTTCGATTAAGCTTATATAACCATTACTTCTTCAATTTTTACTATGTCTAGACATAGTAAATTTACTTTCCTGTCTAGACAGCGCTATAGCTTTAGAAGGGAAAGTATTATAATCGGTCCAATTTGGGACCACTAGATCCAGTAGTTTCCAGAACTACTGGATCGATTTTGACCAAAGTCGGTCAGATTTCTTCTATATATAATTGGCATTGATGTCATTAAACGTTTAACCTAAAAGGTCAAGGGAGTGAGGATGTAGAGCAACTCACCCTCAGTATCTCGAGAATTCGCCTAATTAAGGTTATATATTTCTTAGGCACATTTGTTAACAGTTTATTTCTATGTAACTTGTGAAATTACATTAGTTTAGTTAGTGCCGACCGTCACTGCTAGTACCGCCACACCTGTGCGAATTAAATACGGTATGCACGCGCGCTTTACCGAGTTGAATCATTGAATTAAACGAAAAAATATTTAAATAAAATTATAAATGTTTTAAATTAAGTTATATGTATGGAAGCCGCGCATCAGAAACAACCCACAATTGTAGGACTTTCCGGGAATGCGGCTTTAGCCGCATGACGGCTATACATATCGCTTCAAAAGATGTTTTTACATGCCTAGCTCCTCCATCTTACAATAATTGTTTGCTCTTATTAAATTTTTTCTTAGGCGTTGCTAATCCAGTTTAATTGTTTTCCGTTCGCACGCAGTCTTTCGTTAAATCATATTTTTGCTGTACTCGTTTAGGCTTTTTAATATGTTCATTAGATTATCCCGTTTTACATGATCGAATAATTTTCCCGTATCGATAACGCGAAAATTTATTCCTTTACCTTTCACAAATAGTTCTTATTAGCTCGATCATTCCTTTTAGCTCTCCTCGTTTTAAATTCATAGCGTTTTTCTGAAAGAAATATTTATTAATATACCGCTTATAAGCAAATTTTTGTTTGAAAAAAATATCAAACTTTTTCTTTGTCGATTGTTAAATCCACCGAGCGGGATGATGAAACGAGATAATACAAAAATTATTAAATACTAAAGGATTCACTTTTAAATAGTGGAAATTTTACTTTCAAACGACTTTTCTTGCTTGTCAGCAGCACCTTCTATGGAGTTATTGACAGTGCTGTTGTTAGCGGTGTCCTTCTTAAAAGGTTTGAAAACTCCTTAGGTATGCAATCAAATAATATTTTCGATCTATGTTGTATTCATTCACTTATACGTTTTATCATCCACCCCTTAAAAAGTTACCAAATCGTTTTAAGAAGGCTTCATTAAGCACAGAGTTACCGATACCTCTCCTGAAGAAGGTGATGCTAATTAGCATCACTAGCTGATTAGTTCTGAAAGTCATTTTGAAGAAAAGACTTCAATTATTTTGAAGCGAGTCCTTAAATATTTAATCATTTTAAAATTGTTGAAACACCTCATTATTTTACTAGAAAGTCACGACAGAGTTTTTTAAAACAACTTTTTTATTTCATTCTAACATAATTTGTTAAAAATACTCAATTACAAGGATTCATATTGAATTTTTTTGTTTCAGGAGTGGCCGGTTTATGTCAATGTATCTGAAATAATTATTCTGGTTCCATCTCTACTAGGATTAAAAGGAAATCTAGAAATGACACTGGCTTCCCGACTCTCGACCCATGCAAACTTGGGACGAATGGACTGCTTTAGAGAGCAGTGGTATTTATTTGTAGGAAATATAAGCCTTGTACAGGTATTAAAATCTGAAAAAAGTTACTTAATCTTTTATAATAGAATAATTTTATTTTTAAGTTTGTTAAATCGGCTTCTAAATTCTGTTTGTATAAATTTATGGATTAGATTTTAAACAATGCCCGAAGAATTCATATTTTGCTTAAATTAGATAAATCGATAAAATGTACATGTTGTCATAGCGTAACACATATTTTGAAGTAAAAGCGAGATAAAAAATTTCGATTTTTTTAACCAGCGGTCGGCCGATAAATAAGCAAAATAATTATACCAATCGATTTAATGTTTATTGATAAACTAGACAAAGTTTACTTTAAATAAATGGTTTTTTGTTTCTTAACTTAAGTTGTAATGTTTTTGATCACCCTTGTAACTTTTTTCAAAGAAACTAGTTTTCAGAAGGAGCGTAGTCAAGAATAAGTGAGAAAGACAACATCCGATGTATGTTTACGCTTTTGGGACCGCGTTTGGTACAGTTGCATGTTGTAACTGTACTGTTGAATGAAAAATTTACTATATACAAATTCAAATGAATAATTGTACTACATGAATGAATAAATTTAAATTCTAACAGTGATATTTTTATGCAAACTAAACTTCTATTTACTTACTTCTGTTAATAATACTAGAAATAATTAATGATCATTTAATTCGATACAGTATAAATAAATATGCAAAGAAGACTCTACGTGCTTCCTTAAAGCTTAATATATTTTTAATTATAAACAAGCATAATTTTCTTAGATGTACCAACAGCTGTATAAAACATAACTTTTACAAATTAAAATAAAAATCTTTCAGTAATACAAATTTAAAAGACGTAAACGCATTCTAAAGTTACAATTAATAGCAATTAAAAACCACAGTAATCGAAACTGAAGATTCAGAAATACAAAAGAATTTTATTCTTCGATTTACACACAAAGAAGTCGGAATATCTCGTACAATAATTGTTCAAATTAGAACACATTGAGTACATAAGAATGATTATTATAAAAATACTGTATTTTATTTACTAGAGTTTTTAAGCGACAAACGATAATAAGACTTGAGCGATGTGCTATCGGGCACAAATATTTGAATTTTGATAACGAATTAAAGGGATCAAATTTCATTTTAAATCTTGTACAAGACTGTAAAAAATATTGCAGCGCTTGATTTTAGGGTTCCCGACTAATACGACTCTGTTCTTCTGTGGGAATATTAAAAGAACTATTATAAAACTAAAATATTTATTCTGCAAACTCTTAAGTGAAGTATTACATTGTCTTCAACCATAATAGAAACACCGTATCAGATTCCACGTTCGAATGTATTACAGTACAACCTATTTGACAATAGTATGTCAACATTTTTACAACAGTAACAGTTTCTTATCGAGAACACCGGTTGTCGTTATGTATTAGAAATAATTACAAAAACATTCAGTAGTAATATATGTCACTACAAGTTGTAATATTTGTTTTTAATTACTGCATAAATTTTATTTTTCTGGTCGTTAAACTATTTCTTTTTATCAAACATACCATTCCTTTCTGACATAGCAATTAAAAAGTAGACTGCCGAACCGAAATTTAGTGTCCTTTCTAATGTTGTCTCACTCACATCCTAATTTTCCGAATTCACTTGTGAGAGATGAATTTATATCTCGGATTTACAGTTTTATTTTGCCTGTGGGATAAATATATCTCATCTTTTTAATAAATTTGTAGGTTTTATTTAACTGAAAAAATACATCGATTTTGGAAATGCGAACAGCATTTCAGTAGTATATCTCGATCAAAAGTTACAGGCCAAAAGTATTAAAGAATTTTATATATATATATTGTCGCGTGTTCGCGGCTCGATCAAGATATTGAGAGATGAACAACTTAAAATGTTTATATAATTACAATTTATTAGTTAAAGAACATAAGTAAAACAAGACAAATCAATAATAATGACAACAGTAATGGTAATAATAATAATAAGCGACAATAACAAACAACTCACAATAATAATTAGAATAATGACAAAAATAAATAAACAAATAATGATCGTAATAATCATAACACAACAACAACAACAACAACAACAACAATAATAATAATAATAATAATAAACAGTGATTACATACAAAACGGAATTTAAAGTAATAGTCAAGATTTTTTTACAGGTAGATAAATAATGAAAAGCATAATTCAGTCCCATTGATAAAAGACATTAGCATGGCTGTTAGTCTTAACACTTTACACCACTACTCTTGTATTAACAACAATAGTACAATAGATAAGACAAGTATAAAGTTCTTTCGGCACAAATACTTTTGTTGTTCAGAAATAAAACTACCCTAACAGTTAATGAATGAAATTTAGTACATTATCTCTTTCACTTGTAGTCTAACAGTAAAGCACTGAACCATTTCTTGTTTTTATGTATTGGAATTACTTATAACGTCACTGTAATCGTGACGAACTTAGTTCATTAGAAATTCACTTTTTCACTGACCTCCTCGCAGCTTATATCTCGCAGACTTTCATCACAACGTCTTGCTTACACTTATTTTGCAGAACTCTCGTTTTGCTGACTGACATCATAACATCTCGCTTTTTCCAAATTTTTCTTACAAACAAGCCATATTACAGCACAATGAACTTTTACAGGATGCCAACTAATGTAAAATAAAAATATTTGATGAATTATAATTTATAATTTTTCAAAAAGGGCTTATGCACAAATATAAATATATCTGTACCTTATATACAGTTATATAACTCATTACACACAAATATAAATAACCAATGTGAAAAGAAACCATACAAAAAAGTTAACTCTAATACACAATAATTCTCTTTTATTATATAAGATAAATGGAAATTACGTAAGAGACCATAGAACACTCATTCATCAGGTTCTACTAATTTATTAATGCTATGGAAGCAAAACTGATGCTATTATAATTAATGGTTTAATACACTGCATATTAATGTTTAATGAATTAGTTATTATTATAACTGATGCTTTAATGTTATTTAATCTTTAAATTTCAAACCACTGTTCACTGAAATGATGCTCTCAGGAAATTTGAATATAATTTTAAGAATGTATAAGATACTTTATTCTCTAAAACTTAGGTGTAGTGATTAATATGAAACACTTTTTATTGCATATAACTATGATTCACATAAATATTAGTTATTTTATTATATTAAATATATCATAAGGTTCTCATAACATGTAATGCAACTCATCTATTGCAGCAAAAGATAAAGGGAAAGTACTGTTGCCACACATGATCTGGATCAGTAAGGTTTTACCAACTTGCTGATGCAAAGTGTTGTTTCTACTTTTCAGAGCCGCATAACTTTTCTTACTTAACTGAAATGGAAATGTGATGAACATGTTTGTTTATTATGTTGGTTTATCAAGAAATCAAAGTTTTTTTAATTACTGGAAACTACATATTTAAATGCAGCATTCTAAACTGTTATTAATGTATTTGTGATATGATTATAATGTAGATAATAGACCTAGATATTTTTTACTCAGCGTACACATAAACAAGCTTGCTGACTGCAGCCCAAAGATCACATAACTGGAAAAGATAAAGGAAATTTTATTTTAAGGATGTGATGTATTTCCAGTTTATTTTGGACTGACTTATTCATAATAAACAGACATATAATAATAAAATAATAAAAAGAACACTATTTTTCTTCAGGATCCCACTCACACCTACCTGCTTTATCACCTCCCGCATGTGTCACTAGAGATTGATAAGCCAATGAGTTTAAACCTATAATTATGCAGTAGAACAATTTTATTTGGCAAAGGACAGATAAAGCTATTCTATAAACAGTAGAGTTGTTTTAAAGTCCATAAACATGTACTGCACAATTAAGTTATTTTTGCTTTATAGAAATTTATTTGTCGAGTATACATATGAACTATATTTTTTTGACCTAATATGATCACATGACACATTAATTGCTTAGTTACAATTTGATATTGTGGAGAAGTTTTAAAAGTTACCACATTATAAGGTAAAAGAAATATAAATTATTTTTCACAAACACAAATATTTGTTCAGAATAGTGAAATGTTTTCTTTGGAGAATTTTTATTTGAGAAAAGTAATTTCATTATGTACTATTTTTATTTTATAGTGCCAAGCAGTGGTTGTAGGACTCTTATCTTCCATTGTTGCAACTCTAATGGTTTTAGTAACTAAGAGAGAGTTTAATATGAGTCATACGCTACTTCTGACATCTTGTAGTATTGTGACTGCTTCTGTTGCAAGTTTTATTTTAGGTAAGTGAATAAACTGTAACAATTTTACATTATTTGCATAACTATTTTATTATAAGAAATAAAAACAATACAATGTATTGAACACAATACAATTGTGTACAATGACAATCATCATTATATTTCTTTTTTTTCTTTCTTAATTTAAAACAAAAACTTCTGTATGAGGTTCATTGTTGCCACTATTGGTTGTCATGCGCAGCTTAAATGGAATCATTAATAGTGCGCTAGGACAAGATATATGAGGTCATCTGGTTCATTTGTTGGTACTTAAATATTAAGCGATTAAAGATTTAATCAATTTTTATCTTTCATGATCTGATGTGGAGTAAAAAAAACAATCTATATCTATTATTAGGTTTCAGATGGGTACACTTGCAGCCAGTTGGTTTAAAAATACTCAGTTGTTTTATTCAAGAATGTTTTAACACGATTTTGATGCAGGAAAAATTGAACTTGATAGAGGGAAATCTAGTGATTGTGTAGTATGTGTAGAGAAAACTGTAAATATAGTTCATTGACTTTGCTGTGCCGTCCAGTTCTACAGACTCTTACCGGTGAAGTTCTAATACAACCTTCTTGATGACAAAATTGCAAATGTAATGGGTACCATGATTTGACTTCCAGAATATTTTGACATATCTTCACATTTCACATCCCCCAGGCCCCAAAACCACCATCAGTTCAAAAGTTTATACATATATATATATATGTATATATATATATATGTATATATATATATATATATATATATATACATAATATATATATATAAATCTATATATATATATAGATTTCATTTTCTTGTAAACACGATTACTACTGTAATTTTATGCCAATCACTTTCAAATTGATACATAAAGTATAATGACCTAAAATCTTGGTCGAGTTTGTTAATTGCCAAAATTGGACCATGGGGGCTTTTTTGAAAAAAACAAAATATCGCTATAACTTTCTTATTAAGTAAAATATTGAACTCGTTTAAAGTTCCTACTATTCTTTGGATAAAGGCCTAAAACTTATCTAAGTAAAGTTTTTTGATATCACCAACCATTGGCCCAGTGGTAGAAAAAATGGGGTTTCAAAGACAAAAAAAATCATTCCTCCTTTAATAGGCACAGTAACGAATCAGTTTAAAGTGGTCGTTAGTCCTCTAAACATTACCTACAACTTTTGTCTGAAACAATTTTTGATATGATCAATCCCTATCGCAAGGGATTATTACTATTGTGAAGTTGAACTGCTTTTAAGTTGCACTTGGAGGAATCAATGCAAACCTGCCACTCCTTAGGTTCATGAATGTTGCCTTAATTGTAAGATAAGCTCATCAATATTTGTTCATTAAACTAGAAACTTTCTTCTGCGAAGAATTGAGAAAAATCTTTTTGTCATCTTCAACAGCCTGAGATATTTGTATTTTTATTTTATTTAAGTAAATTCCAACCTTGCAATCTTGAGCCTAAAAGTTAGCTTGATTTTTTTGATAAGTTTAAATCTCTTACTGAGTCATTTAGCTTAACTTTGATGTAAGATGTGGCTTGCTGGATTGTAATTGAAAGTCTATTCACAAAACAAGTTAGTTTCAGGAACCTTAGGAACTGGAATGGATTCTCTGTGAGGTACAAGTCTGAGTGCAATGAAAGTCCAATGAAAGTTAGATTACAGTGTGTTTAATCTTCTTAGAAATTCCAGAAACATTAAACAGAAATAAAATCAGTTAAATGATCTTTTGGTTCATGTCAAACCATAGGGACACCAAATGGCAAGGCCTTTCATGTGCAATTTAGCCATCCTCTTAAGTCGACCGCACAATTACTACAAATTATAGTAAGGTCTTATAGTGTCCATGTCTTAACCTGATTGCTATTTTATATTATAAGTACAACCTATGAACTTTTTAATTACAGATGTAATGTTTTTCTTATGTGATTTTATGGTAAACTCAACACACACGTTACAAAAACTGTCTGAATTATTTACACATTTTGTGAGTCATTATGAGTTCACTGTTCACTCGCAATAGAATTATCATACTGATTGAAGAGATTTTCTATTAAAACCAGTAGGCTAACAAAGCCAATAAACTTTGAGTTGTTTTGAATCGTGCAGACAAGAAAAGGTATGATGTCGTAATGTATGATGTTTGTGTTATGACATAAGTTTTTGTTTCATGGTTAACAACTAATTAATAGAGTTAAAAATATTTACTGAACGTATACATATAAATTAATCATATAAAATAAAAACAAGTATGTCTATAATTAAGGATCATATAATACACCTATTTTCAAAATTTAAATTTTGAAATTTTTCAAAAACACAGGGTATGGAAAAATTCTGATTTCAGATATGTTCTCAGCATTTATAAACAGTTTGGTTTCATGTATCACATGAAGAAATAAAGATTGTGTTTACTCGTGTAATTTTATATACGAGGGCTATTCAGAAAGTAAGGACGTTTTGGAATTTTAAAAAACCAAGTACAAGAAAAACTTTTTATTATATACATGTGAAGAGGGACTAAAATACTACTTTTCAACATAATCACCATACAAATTCAGGCACTTATCATAGCGGTGGACAAGCTTTGAAATTCCTGTGTCATAGAATTCTGCCGCCTGTGATCTCAACCACTCGGTGACGCACCCATCTTGCACAAAATTTGTGGTAGCCTAGCTTCTGTGAAACAATTTCAAACAATAAAGTCCGTGAAACTTGTGGGAAACATAGAGAAAGCTCAGTTATTGTGAAACGGCGGGTTTCACGAATCTTTTCGTCAACTTTGGAGACCAGATCGTCAGTCACAATGCTCGGACGTCCACTCTTCTCTTTATCGTGAACGTTTGTTCGGCCATTTTTAAACTGAATGCACCACTTCCTGACAGAACTTTCACTCATTACGTTGTTCCCGTACACTTCACACAGTTCCCGATGAATTTCTATTGGTTTTAAGTTTTTTGCCAACAAAAAACGAATCACAGATCGCACCTCACAACTGGCGGGATTTTCGATTGCAGCACACATTTCAAATTTGTATATAAAAAAAAACGGGCAGTGCAGAGATGTTCCTGTTGGCACGGCTGGACGCTGGAGGTGCCGAGCACGAGCACACCAATATATACGCGATTGGCGTGCACCTGGCGGCGTCAGGTGGAAACGTTCCTTACTTTCTGAATAGCCCTCGTATATTAATAATTAATATTTAATTTTAAATTATATGTTGTTATTATTAATATTATAATAATTATTTTATACATATTTTATAATTTATTAGAAAAAATCATGAACATTTTAACAAAAACTATTCAATAAATCAATAGAAATTATATTTAATGTAGTCTGAACAGGTAATTAAAATAAAATTAAACCGAGTTGTTGGAAATTCTTCAGAAAAATGGTTTGAATTTATAAATTAAATTACATAATTGATGGGGTTTTTCTGGGAAAGTTGTAAAGACAGTTTTTCATGAAATATCATCACCCTCTTACAAATATGCCCTCAGTATTCTTTTACCAAGAAAGACTGTAAGCTTACATTGAACCAAACCATCAATCGTTTTCTCTCGTTTGTTAAAAAAAAAAAACATTGTTATCAAACTTAAAATAAGCCTTAATCGAAATACTCGATCGGTAGCCTTCAATGTTACAAAACAATCGAGTAAATTTGATGTATACAGTGTTATTTTAAATTATAAACAGTTATCTAACGTAAATATTCCTAAGTCAAAGATAGTGTTTTCTAATGTAATATTCTATTACAATCTAATCTGAAAACGTAATACATTACATAATTTACTGTGTGTGTGTGTGTGCGTGTGTGCATGCGCGCGCGTGTGTATATATATATATATATTTTTTTTTTTGTTAAATCTTATAAAATAATTAATAATTTAAATTTTTATAAAACAAACCTAACTGAATCGCATAAAACATTTTTAAAAAACTTAATTCACAACGTTTTCAGTCACCTTTGAAACTGTCCTCAGCGATTGAAAACTTATCGAACTAAGTCTTTAAAAACGTTTTGTTTTATGAAACAATTCAGTTCGGTTTGTCATCACAAACGTTTAAATTAATACGATTGCTGGCCATCACGAACAGAGCACGCAAATTTTATTTTACTTTAATCAAATAAATTATTTAAGTATTCGGCCCACTGCAGCGTATAAATTTGTTTTAAAATTTCATTAAGTAGTATTTGGGAATTCTTGTAACTCTAAATATAAATAAATCATAGATATATAAATGCGTATCGTAGTAACAAAAAATCGTTATAAATATTTTAAATTTGAGGTTGAAAAATCGGTAGCAAAATAAAACAAATGTTACAGCGATGTAGAACTATATGAATAATCGATTTTTTTTTTAATAGAGTTAATACCATCCATAACTTCTTTTAATCCTACTTATGGATGGAATACACAAATCGACATTTTTAACCTATTCTTTTAATATTTTAGTGTACGGTTCGTTTTATTTTTCTCAGTTTATCATCCCCTAGTTTACCGGTTGTAGGAATAAAGTCATAACGTTTAAGTTAACATTCATCATTCCAAATGTAAAAAATACAACGAGTTTAGTAACGCGAACCGATTCACAAATAAAAGAATGAAACACAAATTTCTAAAATCTTCAGGAAAGTTCTCTATCCATACATATTTTTTTCTAAGCGGTGGGTAAACGACGATAAATTTCTAAATACGACTCGTTTGAAACGGATTTTCACATATGCAGACTTCTGAATCGACTGTTTTAAAGGCATAGAGGAGTGTCTGTGAGATATTTTAGAAGCCCGGCACTTCCTCTGTAACTCGGAGAGTTCTGCATGTAAAAAATCAATATATTTTTTTATTAAAAATAAAATAAAATATTTAAATAAGAATAATTTCAATAAAACAGTCAGTTTTTTTTAGATATTTTTAAGTGAAGCATGTGTGTCGAATGATACAGTAATTTTTTCATGATTTTTCTGAAACGGAATCATCGTTTGAAAATCATTGAGCTTTCTATCTGATGGGGTAACTGAAATTTATCCGAGACCATCGGATCAAAATCAGCTTTCTTAGTGTAGTACACGAAGATAATTTTTCTTATCATAAATTACAATTGTTTTACATCTAAATTTCAATGTCTGAAGAAGACGTTCGAAATAAAAATATCACTTTAAGTAAAATGGGTGGCCGTAAAAAGTCCTATTAGCAATTTTTGAACCGCTTGACTTATTTGTGTATGTTTTTATGTTATTTTAGATAATTAATTTGTTTACAGGTGTAGTGACAACGGTTGTGATTATCGTATCTAGGTATTTAGGTATAAATCCTGATAATGTTGCGACCCCTATCGCCGGCAGTTTGGGAGATATTACTGCTCTTGCCCTTCTGTCATGGGTCGCCAATACTGTTTACCGATCGGGTATGTATTTTTCTTTAATTGCACATTTTCACACTCAAAATAAATACCATGTTATTAATTTTCAGTATTTCTTACTTTATGTAATAAAATGAAGTACGGGGAACAATTTAATAAGTATATTAGTAAAGTTTTGTTTTGAAATTATTATAATAGTTGCAATAAAATAAACTGATACCAAATCGTTTATATTTTCTTGTAACTGGTCTTCTAGAACTGTTTACCTCTGACAGGTAATACTGACATAAAACTTCAAAAAATTAATTTTACATCAGTATAATGAATAATTTATTGTGAAAAAATTATTAGAACTTTACTTTGAGGGTACAAATATTTCACAATATTAATAATTTCACAAATATAATATACAAGTTTACTTAATTATATATCCAGAATTTGAAACGTTTTACTAGTCCAATTTCAATTATTTTAATTTTGGTTAACGATTCTGTAAGTTACTTTTTATACTATTTTTAAAATAAAAATAGAATATAATTATAAAAGAACATGTCGTGAGTGATTCATAATCAACGTTCAGCAAAACCTAATCAAGATAAATTGATGAACGTTTGTATACGTGTTCTTCTTGCGGTATAAGTGCACACTTTTATTTTTTGTTATACCGAGTTTGAAGTTTTAAAATGGATTTTTTTTTTGTTGAAACCCGGCTATTTTTTTAATTTATCGGTAACAGATGAAGATATCAACTTGTTTTTTGGTGTGTGTAATCTTCATGTGAATATCTAACAACTAATTTCTGGATTTTTTTAAATTCAACGTTGAGGGTAAAGAAAGTTCTTTCTTCACCAATTTCTTACAATTGCAAATAATGATTGCAAATTTTTCCCGTATCGGACTATACTAAACGAGATATTTACTCGATTTGGCCGTGCAAATGCTGCTCAGGTAAATATCTATAAACCACTCGGGTTTTTTGAATTTTATTTAAACTAAAAAGAATTAAATTTTAATAAATATAAAATTTTTAATAAAATATAAATTTTTTTTTTTTTTTAATTTTTTGCAGTTTTATGCTACCGTTATTGAATTAATCTTTATGAGATTTGGTAACATTGTAATGGTAATTTATATTTGTAATTCTGATTATGTATTTCACGAGCGAAGCTGCGATGGAAAATCTAAAAACCAATTAGTGGGCCCTGTACTAACCAACCTGTTGCTCTGATGAAATTACAAATAACACTGATAGTTTTTATAAATTGAACAGGCTTTAACTTTTATTTATCATTATTATCCTCACAAGCATGAGTTTAATGATCACATGATCCAGGAGGCATAGCCCCTAACCGCGACGGGAAACCCAAGTAACCATATAGCGCAGGCGAAGCCGTGACGAGGATTTCAGTATATATATATATATATATATATATATATATAAACACTACTACTATCGGTGTCATTCACGAGTCCGAACAAGCATATGCGATAGTTAACTACAAATGACATGAGTATTCATCGTTTCTATCTAATCCTTGAGCTGATATAGCTTCTGCTGTCAGAAATCGTACTTGTTTTGCCCGACTAAGGTCTTCATATCCCATCTTATTTTTCGCATTTTGATGAATTTTGTTACGCCGTAACTATTATGTAGCATCCATCATTTTGTACATAGATAAATGTTCTACGTAGTATCTGATCGGTTCAGAAAAAAATTTCGGAAAGATAAATAACATTAAGAAGTTACGACTATACATTTTTTTCTCTCGAAGAAGCGGCGGTTTCTATTCATTTTCTTCGTTACCACTCAGACCCTGAAATTACGATGTAATTATTATGAAGCCTTTTGCTCGTTCATATAAAGAAATTTCGGTTTTAGGATTATTACGGTTATCTAAATTAGGATAACATTCTGAACGGGTAAAATTAAAAAAAAAAAATATTTTGCCGCGCGAATAATATTTCACTCGTAAACATTAAAATCAGTTATACTGGTATTATATCGACTTTTAACGCAGGGACACGGCGCCTAAAAGGGCAGAGGAGCCGCTAAATTTACTAAATTGATATTATTAGCATCTAAACTATTTAAAACGTAATCGATAAAAGTAGTTCCTCGTATTATCCGCTCTGTGGTGCCATAGAATTCGATAATACTTTTAAAATTAAAAGTACTCACTTGTTACTTACATCATCGCTATTTAAATTACCGACCGACTATAATGTTATCATTATCGTGATTTACTTTACTACAGAACCGATCTAAAATTATTTGTAAAAAAATGTCTAAAATGTTTGTAAATTACCGACAGGTGGGCTGCAAATATCGATCGATTACATTTTTCCTGTGTTAAAACCGATTTCGATAGAAGTTAGCTCTCGATGTATTCGATCGCTAGATCGCTTATCGAATCGCATTCGTTGTAAATAAGATCTCTCTGAGGTTAACAGCAACACCTTCTGATTTAAAGTTATTTCTAAAAGTGATTATAATAATTAACTATTAACCGATGACGACCATAATGCGGTGACGACCGGTTATTTATATCGGTCATCAAAATTTTATTTGAAGTCGTACTCTGAAATTTTAAGAGCGACTGTAGAAATGTTTTCCGGAAAACATTCCTTCGGTTCGATGACTTTATTTGTTGAGGAATTAATGAACTACGCGACCGCTTCGAGTAGTAAAAAAATACTGTTTCTAATCTCGGTATCGTAGCGATCGCAGTAGACTCACCGAAATTAACATCATCGCCACTATTTAGTGACCGGTTTAGGGGTAGTTACGAATCAGATAATTTATTTACGGTTTTGTCATCGTTATCTTATTATCGTATGACTCATCGGTGTCATTTATAGCTGTTTAATGAAATTGTGAGGAATTAATTTCGCGAAAATGCGCGATTATTTTATTAGAAAAATTATGAGGGATGAAGTTAAATTTTTAGTATCGAAATCGTTTAGAAATAATTTTTGTTACGTTATTCGTTACATTAATTCTCTTCTCCAATAAATACTGCGCGTTCTCACAATCCGCACAGAAAAATCATTAGTGCATTCTGCCAGCGGTAAATCCAGACCAGTTTGTTTAAATTAATTTTATTAGACCGATTAACTACCTCTGAGACTAATCGCAGGTACGGTTAAAAAATTTCTTACATGATATCTGCTTGAATAATAATCCAAGAATAATTACGAGTTTCGTTTATTAAACCTAAAAAAGATCAGAAAAAGAAATTAAGAAAATGTGGTGAATTTATCATAAAATTTGTATAATTTTAACAACTGATCACATTCCCGTGGAACATCGACATTTTTAGTGCTTTCCACGAAAGAATTCCGATTATACAGTTTGTTCCGGGACTATTCGCCAAAATCCGTAGACAAAAAAACGACTATTTGCAGACATTTAACCCGGCAGTACGCTTGCCCACTATTATGCAAAGTGATAACTTTTTTGTTATTAATTTAATATTATTATTAATATTTTTTATTACATTTAGTGGAAGAAATAAAAACAGGCAAAAAGTTATCAGCTTACATTACGGTGCGCAAGCGTACTGCCGAATTAGTTGTCTGCAATAAGTCAATTGTTTGTCAACGGATTTTTACAAATGAGGTGTCATTTTGTTCAAAATAAAATGCTTAATAAATGTTTTAATAAGAAAAAATTTTATCAAACAAATAGTTACAAAGATATTGAAGATTACAAATGTAAGATGGCCGCCATTTTGAAATTTTTGAAGGTGACGTTTTCAATTTTTTTATTTTGAAGAACAAGACACGTTTTGCCAAATTTAAAGCAGGCTTACCCATTCCTAAGAAATAATTTTTTTTGTTGAAAATCACAAAATGGCGTCCAGAAGGAAAACAAAGCAAAATAGGACTAATGTCGATATGAACTTTTTTGCTCATTTTGGTGTCCTGAATCAGTTCCTGAAGTTGGGCGAATACGTCCCGAAACACACTCAGTACAACAAAATTCAACTATTAATGCTACCTATTTGCCGATAAATATATTTTGAGCCCTGCGGTCTGATTTTTTTAATTACAGATATTTTGTTAGTTTAGTTTTTGGTTGTCCTTGAATATCTGAAAGCATGCTTGTATTTTATCATAAAATAATAAACGATATTATGATCATTTGAGCCGCCCTTGTTTCGCCTAAGGAATCCCGTCAAAAGCTGGAAGCTTGATCATTTGAAATATACAGTCGACCGTAATACCATTTTTAATTTCTATAGAATTAAGTTCATCATAAACCGACATTAATTTTGACTAGCCGATAAACCAGCAGGATTCATATATTTGTTATTTTATTTATTTATTAGCATTACATAATGATTAACGATTCGGTTAATTTTTTATCGTATCGATAACTTGTCTAATATAATACGAGATAATTAAAAAAAAAAAGAAAAATACGATAGGACTCGATTTACAAATAATGTAAAATGAATCATGATCACGCGGTTTCAACAGTAATTTCAACATTTTGATTTTCATAAAAAAAGAAAAATTACTTAGTTTGTAACGAGCAGAAAAAAACATGTAAAAAATATATAAACACATTTCTCTAGTAACTTACTGAATGTTAATAATTTTATGAGAAAAAATCGAGGAACTACACATCGTATGTCCGGCCGTTAGCAAGCTTTACTAATGATCCCACGAAAGACCTCCAAGACTCCCTTGACCTCTACAGTGGTTTTTGAAAATGCTCTTTTTGGAGTCGAAAGATTATTAAACCGAAAAGTTTTCAAAAATAAAGTTGAAAATTAGAAAGAAAGCTTTTTATGCGATACATAGTCGTGCGTCTGAGTAACCGAAAGAAATGTTTTGATAAGCAGCCGAAAGATTAAACTTTCTTTCGAAGACATATCTTTCTTAAATTCTACGAGTACGCTAGAGATACATCTTTGAAACTCCTACATATTATTATATATGGTCATAATATTATTATATACGGATCATAAAATATAGATTTAAGTCCTGACTAATGATAGCTCAAAAAGTTCTGTACCGTCTGTGATTTTAATTTACAAAAATTCCGGTCAATTCTTAAATTAACTCGTATTTATATTTATAAGTATTTACACACCACCGTTTGCACAGGCCGTATCTTGTGTATAAGACTTTTGATTGAGACAAGTTGATTCAGCAGAATATTAATTTATAATCTTCATAAATAACAAAGTAAATCGAAAGACAGAATCATCGGAAATGAAACTGGTATTCACTTTCATTACTTTTACAATAATTTTCACATTTCTTAACGATCTGATTTCATAATTTTGAGCTTTCAAGATGTTATAACTTAATTAATGTTTAAGTAGATAGGTTTGATTTTTAGAGTTAAAAAAGTGCTGTGACTATCCCGATGCGGTACCGAGTTAACTCTATTAATAATTAACGGATACCTAATACATATTATGTCGTAAAAGTAAGAGCGTTAGTGTTAGAAAAAAAGATTTTAACTTAAAAATTAAAAAAAATTATTAACAATCTTAAATAAATACTCAGTTACTACCGGTAACAAGTGTTAAAAACCGATAATAAAGTATTTCAAAACATACTCGAGTAAGTTGGCGTATATTTGACGATCAAATCGTTAATAAAAAGTTAATTTTCGAAGTACATCATGGGTAATTCTCCGTCTCTAAGGTTAATTTTTCTTTCTTCACCAAATCATACCTATATAGCAGTGATTCTCAAACGCTTTTGCTCCACGAGCCCCAAAAAGTAAAAAAAAATATAATGAATACTTTGCAACCCCCAACCACTACCAAATGAAATCTTGTTAAAACTATTTAGCTTCGTTTATAGCGATGGATATGAACATGCAAGTGAACAAACATGAGCAATTGACAGGTTCCAACTTGATGTTTACGTGCTCCTTGTAATTTGGTGTGCTTGCATAATATTCACTGTGAGAGCATCATATTCAAACAAGCACATGATAAGTTTGAACACGTTGTGCTCTCAGCCGTATAAAAGAGGCGTAAGGGATTGCACAACGTCAGTTTAGTTTCGAATGCGAAACGTGCGTCTAGTGCCTTTTTTAAGTTTTTAAAAGGGGTTTCATAGAAAATAATAATAACTAAGGTTTCGGTTTTTTAGTGTGCTGTCAAACGGTGTAATTGTTTTTTTTTTCATTTAAATTCTTATGCAAAATGGATAAATTTGTGAAAAAACAAAGTGAGCCATCTGCATCCGGTGAATCGATTGATAAAAAGACAAATTGTACAATGACAGTTATTTAAATTATGGTTTTACCTCACTAGACGGAAAGCCACAGTGCGTCATTTGCTTTCAAGTCCTCTCCGATGAAAGCATAAACCATCAAAATTAATTCCACACTTGGAAATAAACATCCGGATCATAAAAGCAAATCCTTGGAATTTTTCGAAAGAAAATTATATACTTTGAGAAATCAACAAGTTTCTATTTTTGTAAATCAAGCCATACTGTTAAAAGTACACTTGAAGCATCTTATCTCGTAGCATTAAGACTAGCTAAGATGTCCAAACCCATCGCAGAAAACCTCATATTGCAATTGATATGGTTAGTGTTTTAATAGGCGTGGAAGCAAACGATTGAAAATAAATTCCATTTTCTAACGACACAGTATCAAGGCAAGTCAATGACATGGCTGCTGATGTTGTCGATCAGATAATTCAGCAAATGAGTTCAAGTGAATGTTTTAGTATTCAATTTGATGAATCAACAGATGTGGCAAATCTCAGTTCTTATGTTTCGTAAGATATAAATGCGATAGGGGTAGATCAAACAAAAAAATATGTTGTTTTGCAAATCAATATATGGTCATGCTATACGACAATGTTTCTTTGATGTTTTTTTATGAAGCTACTAAAAACTATAACATAGATTGGAAAAAATGTATTGCAATTACGTAGTGATGGTGCAAAGGCGATAACAGGAAAGGACAGTGGAATTCTGAAAAAAATTAAAGATCGTCTTATACCAAGGACGGAATGGACGCACTGTTTCCTTCACAGATATGCTTTCCACAAAAAATATGGCGGAAAATCTCAAACAAATTCTTTGTAAAGCTGTAAAAATGGTCAGTTTTATTAAAGGTCGACCATTACAGAATAGACTGTTTGCTAAACTATGTAATGAAATGGGTGAAAAGTAAAAATATATTTTTTTCCATACAGAAGTAAGATGGCTTTCGCGGGGAAAGTGTTAACCCGGTTACTGGGATTGCGAAATGAATTAATATTTTTCTAGGATAAACAAACGCCATTCTCAATGTTTTTACAAAATAATGAGTATATATTACTGCTGGCTTACATAGCTGATGTATTTTCGCATTTAAACGACTTGAATGTGAATTTACAAGGACGTGATAAAACATTTTATTAATATCAAAGTTCATGCTTTCGTTAAGAAGTTTGTTATTTGGATTATTCGCCTTCAAAGCAAAACTTTAGACATGTTTCCACTCATTTCTGATTATACTGAGAAAATTTGGATGAGAAAACACTATTATTCACCACAGTTTGGGTAGCATGAAGATGCATTTGTGCGAGTTAAAAATTCAGTTGGCGGGGTATTTCCCGGAAGATAGAAATTATTTCTCGAAGAGATGGGTACTCAATCCATTTAGTGAAAACGTAGTTTTAGTTGCTAAGTTACCGGTTGAGATTCACGACCAGCTCATCGAAATATCTGCCGATAAAACGTGACAACTACAATTCACATCTGAAGATTTTGATACGTTTTGGCTTGCTCGTCGAAGTGAATATGGAAACTCAGTCACAGAAGCATTGAAAATATTACTCCCTTTTGCCAAGTCTTACCTCTGTGAAAAGGGTTTTTCGTCTACGGTTGCGCTGAAATAAAATTTAGGAATCGACTTTTATCACTTGAAAACGATTTGCTTTTTTGTGTTTCTAACATAGATCCACGGATGGAGAAACTTTTAAACAAAAACAAACGCAACCATCTCATTAATTTATTTTCTTTACATGTGTACTTATAAATGTAAGTAAAATGTTATAATAAATTTTTTTTTCTCATAAAATGATTTCATTATTGTTTACGTGTAAAGTTGTAGGCTAATTTCGCGACCCCTCTTTCGTATCACCGCGACCCCCAAGTTGAAAAACGCTTCTGTATGTTAAACACATCACAATATTCCTTTTTTTATATGTATAAAATGTTTTGTTACAGATAATCCTGATGCTATTTCTTTAACTGCTATCATGATATGTTTTCTTTTACTTCCGATTTGGTTCTACATAGCAAAGAAAAATAAGTACACAAAATCCGTCCTGCACAATGGTTGGCTTCCTGTCATAATAGCAATGCTCATTGGCACGTAAGTTTGTTGGTTTTGAGGTTCTTTCTTTTGTGTATAATCTGATTCTTTATGCTTTTGGAATTCATAATAAAGAAATTTTTTCTTATTATTTAATAACATTCTAATTAATGAGAAAGGTGTGATTTTTAAGTAATATTATTTTAAATCTGTGCATTTTTTAAGTTACCTGAAAAGTGTTGGTTGCCATACAAGATGATTCCATTACAAATGGAACATTCCCAGAGATAGTATCCAAAAGTATTGTTGAATGTAAATAAGGATAAAGTTGCCATCATTAAAATTGCTTTAAAAACATTTTATTGCATTAAACCATCATTTATTCATCTCCAGTTCCTGCTTGGAAATTATTTGTTTAATGGAGATTAAAATATGTAGATTTAATTTAGAGTCGAGTGCATAATAATGCACTTTGAATTTGGGTGAATTTTTTATTATGAAAATGGTATTTATGATATTTCATGTTGTAATATTTTTTCTACTAAGCAAAATCTTAATTATATGTATAATCTCGGTCTTTCATCCAGAGGTCCCGGGATTCGAATCCCGGGTAGGCATGGCATTTTTCATACAGCATAAATTCCTATTTTCACATTCCAAATACAAGCTTCTGTGGTGAATTGATTCATCAGTCAAAAAAAAAACTCACTGTACGAGTATATATTTGATTTATTTCAATTCTACTTGACAGGGTTTTCAACAACACGTTTGTTATTGCTTAGCTCACTGTGATCCTCAAAACCTTATTTTTTTGGTAGCCTACTTCTTTTAAATAAAGCCAAAAATTTTATATTAATATAGGCTTCCTACAACTAGTAGTAATAATGCATTTATTATCAAATATGTTAAAAAAAAAAATGAGAATTTTAACTAGGTTAGTTAAGGCTAGTTATTGCCCGCTGATCTCTGTATAATTGGTTAGGGGATCCCATGTATTGAAATTGGTAAAATCTGAAGCATAAACTAGCACCACTAAATGTGTGGTAGAACTAAATAAAATGAAACGGCGCATGCACAGAGGTAAGTGTAAGAGTAGGGATAAAACCACGTTTTAAACCGATGCAGTAGAAGTGTTCTGATTTTATATTTTGAACACTGATCTCTATATAACTATATATCTGATATCTATATACATTTTCTACAACTGTGTAAATTTCTACTTGTGTTTTGAAAATGACTGTTCTTTTAGTTATCTGACTTGAGTAAAATAAACATCCTTACCATCATGATTATAGTTATGCGAATGTACAATGGTTTTATTTAGTTCGCAGCATCTCATTCCGCGGCGCTGGAGTATGCTTCAAAATTGATCATTTAATTGTATTTTACGCCAAAGGTCCCCTATCCAGATACATAGAGATCAGTGTTATTGCCCTTTGGTGAGTAATATCAATCTAATCTGATGAAAATTGACTCTCAGGTTTTCAAGGAGGGATTGTTGACATGTTGCCATACTAGCAACATTATGGAAACTATAGCTCTTTGCTTTTTGAAGCCACATCTTTACACATGTGAAACAAAATAATTAATGAATTATTAAAATATTGTTATTGGAATAACAAAATATGATTATAACACTTTAAAAAAGAAATTAATAAATGACTCGCTTTCTAAATATCTGAGAGGGTATTTCCAGAAGATCATTTTGGAACTATTATGTAATCCTAATCAATAGTGTTACAACTGGCAATCATTTTGAAGTAGTTAGGAAATATATTTAGTATGTGATCATGTAGTAATGTGAAAAACCATAGTATTTATCTAGATGGGGGTCTGCTCTAATTCTCTTGCAATGTGCTAGAGAGAGAGAGAGAGAGAGAGAGAGAGAGAGAGAGAGAGAGTTTGAAAGTGTTACTGTCATGTTTACTTATATATATATATATATATATATATATATATATATATAAAATTTTTAAATTATCACTTAATCATTATTATACAATACAATATATATTACCAAAATTATTTTAATAAATTGCATTTTAATTAACATTAATGAGCTATTTTATTTATTTATTTGAATTGATTGTTAATAAATGGTAACTTGCTAATATTTCATAATAGCATATTTTATGTGTATTAGGAAAATTTAAAATCAATACAGTAATGAAGCATTAATGTTAACAAAAGAATAAATCAAATTATATGATAATTCATACATGTGTTTCTAAAAGTAAATGATGTTAAGTTCATGGTTTTTACATGCTGTATCAAATTTTCATGTTGTGGTTAACATTTTAGTATGGTTTTGGACAAGGTGGTAAACTACACTGATCGAAGGCAGTCCTTCTGTAGATCGACTGTCCGCTTCCTCTTCCTTCTTTCTACTTTCCTTATCCTTTTATCCTTCTTCCTTATGCAAGTGACATGGGAGTTAGGTCAATCATCCTAATTCTATCTGTAGTACTCTGCTGGCAACCAGTATTCAGCTGGGTGGCTGTTTCTTTATTGAAACTTATTAGAATGATAGCTTTGGGTGCTGTAGAACTGTCCAAGGACTCCATTACTTATTGAGGCTTGCATAAAAAGCTAGACTAGTAAATTGGTTGAGATGCCTATGGGTAAAGCCAAGCTTCCTATTCCTGTTCCTAATTGATTGATCAAAGTTCTTTGTATATGTTTACAGTTTTTGTAAGGTGATTTGAAAAAAATGATTCTGTTGATAGATAAAATATTGATGTTGATGCATAACATTAAAAATAAAAATCAATATTTGCAAATCACCTGAAATAAACTTAGCACCACATACAAAAATATTAATTATAACATGCATATTTTACATGTAGCATGATAAAGACACAAAATCAGTATAGTTGAACTATAAGAAATTTACAAAAACGACTATTACATGAACAGAGAATTAGTATTCTATTTGATCACAATCTAAACTGGTTTCCTAACTGTTTTAACCATGGGACAATGTGCTACAGTACTGACAAAACATCATAGCTGTATCGAAAAACTGATTTAATTTTTTTTTTTTAAATGATTATCTCTCCAGAATCAAAGAACTTTACCGGCTGACAATAATTTTAATAAGATTTTAAATTGCCCTTTTCTAACTGTGCTAGCAATTCATGTCAAGCTCAAGTGAATCGAGATCTCTAATTATAAGGGCTGAGCCAGCACTTCAGTCACCAAGGCCTTGCCACTATGCGATCATTCACACTAACTCTTTACATTAGTTTTAAATTTACTAATTAATTTATAAAAGTGTTTGTTCACTGTTTTTTGTTTAAAATTTATATTTGTGATCGATGATAATCTATGCCAGTAGATGGTGTAGATCTCATGACACTATTAATTTTTATTGACAAACCGAACTGAAATACTGTTACTTTAAATCAATGTTTTAGTTGTAAATTAAGTTATAATACTTTCAGTTACACTTGTGATCATCATCAATGATGATGAGCACTGTTCTATTGTACTGTAAATTTGGCTGATGTTGTTGCTGGTAGTTTTTATAATCAGTAAGAGAGAAATATTTATGATGTAGACAAAATGTGAACATATGATAAATTGGTGTATCACTGTTGCGAGTTTTTGTTTATTTCATACCATTAAAGTTTGTTAGGATGTGTACTTTGATATGTTTACACAGAATACATATAGATGAGCATTAACAACTCAGATGTTTTCATAGACACAAAAGAGACCACATCTCAACATGATTGAACTGGATGAAATAACCACATACCAATGTACTAAATAAACAGATGCTACACTGACTTTTTGTTATGTTTGTGTCCTTACAGTAAATGATGATATTAATTTGAAGTACAAACTTTTGTTACAATAAACTGAACCAAATTATGTAATGAAACATCTTTTCAAGAATTTACTTAAAAATTGTCTTTGGGATCATTTTCATTGATGGTTCTGTTGTTTTTACACTGGTGTCAGCTGATATTATGTTCCTGATGGTGGTTTGTTTTTAATTAGGCAGACATGTATTTAGAATATATTTGACCACTGTTTTTTATTTAATATTTAAATTTGTGATCGATGTTGGTCAATGGTTTAGATCATATGACACTATTAATTTTTAATGACAAGCCAAACTGAAACAATATTACTTATTTCAAATTATGATTTGAATTTTGTGTGTTCATTTAGTATATTGTGCCTTATTATGTTTATATATTTTATAATTTTCAACTGTTAAGATATATTCTTTTTTTGTATGTGTAGAGTATCAAATCATCAGTGTTGATGGATTTGTGACATGTGTTTATGAAATGATTAACAAATGTCGAATCTATGATGCTGTAGAGGGCTTTTATATACTATTATAGCTTTGTTTAAAATTGTCATAGCCGTTACAGAATATTATGTCATTTATAACTCGCTTTGTAAATTGTTTCAATTAACAAATTTAAATTAGAAATCAGTTATTTTAAAAATTCTTGGCTTTCACAAATATTGTTATTTATATAGTACATATGACATATAACTACAAGATATGTATTACTATTTATGTAACAAAACAGATTCTTAAACATAAAGTTAATGAAGAACTAAGTGAGTGATAAGTTAAATTGATGTTACATTACTGACATAGTAAACATTAAGTTACAAACAGTTAAAAATTTGTAAACATTTTGGTAGATGAGTATTAAATCATCACTTAGGCTCAAAACTTGTGCATGAGAATACTGAATGGAAATTTTGTTGTATATGAAAAATGTCATACTTGACTGGGATTCTAACCTTGGACCTTCCAGATGAAAGGTATATTTCCATTTCTATTAATTTTCTTTAGAAAATCTTGATATTTCAAGTAATAAGATTAAATCAATAATCACTTTATTTATATTAAAAAAAAATCATGTTAAAATCATAATTTGTTACAGAATTGGCGGTCTTATTTTGGATTTCATGGTCAGATGGTACCCAAGTATAGCAATCTTCCAACCTGTCATAAATGGTGTGGGTGGAAACTTAGTTTCAATTCTTTCTAGCACCCTTGCGACAAAACTTCACCAGGATTATGATCTGGGCTTTCTTCCTCCAGATATCTCAGTTTTCATATCGCCAATTAAGTTGTTTTTTTCAAACAGTAAGTATTCTGCAAATAACTAAGTTATATTTCTAATACAGGAGAAAATGAGAAATAAATTTCTCTTTATAAGTTTAGATTTACTAATAGGCCTGATTTTACTAATAGGGGCCTCCAATTATTAATTTGCAACACCTGGACAGGAAGCATTATCCCTGAACAGTTGTACAAAGTCGCCCATCTCATTGAATCCTGATAAAGAAGCATTTACCCTGCTGGCTACTTCTTTTATAACTACAATACATACTTTTTGGACATTAACCCTTGCTTTTAGGATATACTTAGGTAAAGAAAATGTCTAGATAAAACAGTAATGAATGATAGATAGCTGATAAAGAAGCATCGGTATAAGATATGGAATGTTAACTGACCTAAAAGAAGAAGGAAATTATAAGGATATCAAGAGAAGTCATGATAAAGATGGTTTTGTTCATTGTTTTGATGATGACGATGGGTCACCATCAAAACATTTTGATACTTCACCACTGATGATAATCTGCTCTTTAAGTAAAAATATTTTATAAATATTTAAAAATAAAATATAAAAATATTTTAAGTGACCATAAAATATGAGCAAATAATAAGATTTTTTGATATTTCATAAAAAATTTTATAGAACAGTAAATGAAGCCAAAATAGTTGTAGAGTTCATTGGAGCTTACTTGTCTAGCAAGTGAAACATTATTATTCTGAAGTTAAATACTTTGGAATTATTACTATACTGATGGGTTGGTCTTACAATGTACCCACTACCCACTACATATAAAAAAAAAAATCTTTGGGTTAAAAACAACAAATTGTACCCAACTCATTACATTGACTGATAAGGATTATTGGTTGATTGTGAGCGAATCTTGTGTTTTTAGTAAACTTTCTATCTTGTATGTATTATCACCTCAATCCATCAGTACAATACAATTGTGTAATCACTAAACCGCCTATTAGTAAACACTGCTACACATGCGTGTGTATGTGTGTGCATGTGTATTTCCTGTATTAGTAGTATAGTGCTTATTCTATTCTTATAGTTTGTATTCAGAAACATCCCTGCTGCATTGATAGAAAACACTACTATCCACTATCCAATTAAAAATACTACTACTATCATGAGTTTCTGAATTCAAGGCCTGTTTTTAAAACATGATTTCTTATGAGGTTTAAGGTCCTAGTTATAATATATTTTTATGTTGTGGCAAGAGAAAAGACAGAAAGTACTTTAATTTTTCTAAAGTAATATTTTGTAAAGTAAAAAAGTATATTTGTAAAGTAATATTCTATTGACCAGGAGAAAAATGAAAATGTCAGCTTCCTGTGAAGATTATACTAGAAATATTTGAATAAAAATGACCGCACTGGGTTTTAAGTAAATCACACACACTAAATTTAGAATTATAAATGACTTTAATCTCTCGAAGTAATGTTATAGAATTGTTTTACTTGTTATACATTAGTTACTTGTTCATGTGTGCTTTCTGTTTGCAGAAGATTATTCCTTGACCGCAAGAGTATTAATGTTTTTTGTTATTCCTGGTCACATTGTTTTTGCATTAACAATGTCATACTTCCAACCAGAAAAGACATCATTGTCTGCACTGTTCCTTTTCTGCTACCTTTTGGCTGCCTTTATTCAGGTAAGTAAGATGTTATAAGATTATTTCACTTTCTTGCTTCTGCAGTATTTATATATGTATCTATTTATTTTTCAAAATATTGTAAATTTCAAACATTTGCTATACAATGTATTATACAAATATACCTTCACTAATAGGTAGGTCGACAATCAGTAAATGGGTTAATAAATCACTTCAGTGCACTTGTACTAAGTAAGGTGATGGTTTGCCATACAAATGATAATAGCCTGTCCCTACCTCTATAGTGCTTGGTCAAGTGCTATCATGATATCTACAAAGCCTTGATTGAGTCAAAACAGTACAAGGTGGATACCACCATCTCCAAAGCCACTTCAAGACAAGAGGTCAACTGTTGTCTGCCTGTGTCAAACACGCAGAGTAGAGCTTGCTCTGGGTTTGAAACTTTAAATTTCCTGGCTTTCCTGACGGGTTTGAGATCTAGGCCATCTCAAACCCATTGAGTCTAAACCTCCGTCTGACATAAAAAAATATTTTTACTTTTTTCACACATCAGGTGGTCCCCATACTGTATTGCACCAGAACAACTCATATTTTCTCAGTGATTCAGTCTCTTGAATAGGATAGAGCTTCGATCAGAACTAAGATTAACAATCTGTAAGGAATCAGGGATTATAAAGACTTCATACTGGAGTGGGAAGAAATTAAAAAAGAAAAACTTGACCACAGAAGTTGTAGGTATGTTTCAGAATATAATCATATTAATGGTATTAGACTCGGTATTAAAACATTTTAAAAAATTCACATATACAAGAGTCGAAAACCTGATCACTTTATTAAAGAAAACAGTATGAATAATAAATATAGCAGTTCAAAAGGCTAATTTGAAGCATCTAAGTCATGAAAAATTCTGATGATACTATGAGTAGTACAAATTCAATTATTAGAATTTCTAGTTGCTTTTAAAAGCAACCAGCATGGTTTTGCTTTTGCGATCTGAGATACTGTTTTTATTACTCATGTAGTGGTTTTCCATAAGATATACCATATTTTAGAAGTTTCTTCTTCAATAGGTTCAAAGAGAAAGGTAGTTTGGTATTGCATTTTTCAAATCATAAGCAGCTAGTGAATTCTTACAATGTCCAACAAACTGGGAATAACACTGAGCTTTCTTGAACTGAAATCAGTTTACTTAACCCACTTTGATATTAGCTCTTTATCATGACATCATACCAGTATATTTTTTAAGGGGCTAAATTGTAGCATTCTATGTGCTATGGAATTATGAAGCTGTAAACAGATGCGTCTTTTCAATTATTCGATCAAAATGTATCGGTCAGGGATTCAGCAGCAGTCACATGCCACCATCATAATCCTACCAAACATCATTTTTAATTTCTTACTGTACTACATCATAAATTAATGATTGTATACAAAGAAATAGTAATTTAATGTATTACAATATTCAAATTATCACCAAAAAATATTTTGTTTTGCCACATACATACGCATATAGCTAATTATAAAAGTATTAACCTTCAGAATGTTTTTTTGTCATTTAAATCATATGTTAATTTTATTTTAATTAAAGTGCTTTCAAAGTGAGTCTTTGTGTAATTAACTGATATTATAATATACAGTTTTTTAAATTACATTAATTACTTTAAATATTGATAAACAACAATTAAATAATATCAGTGATCTGATGCGAATAAGGTGATCTTCAACCTACATGTAACATGCATGTGTATACTGAAGAGTTAATGAGAAGAAAATTGGTGAAACTGATATATGTATGTCTGGTGTTAAAAGTGAATTAATCATCTTTACTGTTTTATTCTTATGGGAAATTTCAACCTTACTGTTATTTTCTTGTGTTAATACTTAATGGCATAGAACTAATTAAATCTATCAGATAGTTTCCCATGTTATCTAAAACACCTTCATCCAGATAAATGAGGTAATATTTCTCCTACAACACTATTTTATTTTTTAACTTTGAGTCATCTCCTATTGCTTTTGTATACAAAGTACAGAAGCATTTCAAATTAGTAGCGACAATAATAATGAGAGACTCATTGATTAGAGCCTGCTGACCATACGATTACACAGATTTAATGTTTGTGTAGTTTTTTATTTACTTAAGGTTGCAGATTAATATATTAAATTTTTCTCTGTAAAAGACTCCAGGTCTGCACTGGTAGGGCCAGTTACTGATCGAAAAAAATATTTCAAAGCTTCTTAATCAAAGAAAAACACATAAAAGCATCAAGCTAGAAACACAAAATGATGGTAAAATAATGAAGTAAACTGAATTTCATTATTCTATTATTTGTTACAAAAATATTTCTAAATGATAATAAAAATTGAAAATTTTATGATTGTAGGTGGCTATTCTATTGTACCTGGCCTACATAATTACCCATTTCTTCTGGGCACGTGGCATCGATCCTGATAACAGCACTATACCATATTTAACAGCACTTGGTGATCTCTTTGGTATAATTTTACTGGGATTAGTTTTTCTATTTCTTGAGCTGGTGGGAAATGAAAGATCTTAAGTTAATGAATATTATTTTGTAACATATAAGCCAAATGATTAAGCAATTTCATTGGACTGTGATTATACCGTAAGCCTTTACAATGACTGTTGTGTTATATGTATGTTTTGTATATATGTATATATATACACATTCGTCTGTGGGTAAAGATATATATATTTAAATAGAGTTGTTTAAAGAAGCTGGATCTTGTATTAAATTCTTTGGCTTTAATGACCAACAGTCTTGTATTTAGAATATAAAAAATAACTAATATATATTTTATATTATAAATAGGATACTGCTTAGTAGATAAACAATTTGTTTTTAAAATTATTTAGAGGACTTATATTCAGTGCGTTAAACCTGTAATGCAAATTGCAAGTATTTTAACATATCCTAAATTTAATAGAAATAGTATTAATATTAATGATGTATATTACATGCAGCAGGTCTGTTAGTAAATAATAAAATGCATTTCTTCTTCTTTAAAAAAAAAAAATAAGGTAACAAAGACAATATTTTTATTTTAGATTTGAATCTGAATTATTCTACTAAAAGGAAGACTCTAAAATGAATCGGAGAGAAATTTATACTGTTATTCACAAATGCTTGTATATGAGAGAAATTTTGTAGTCATAATTGTTTTTCTGAGTATACATGAATGTGTGTGTGTTTGTGTGTGTATGTGTGTATGTTTGTTTTGTTTTATATGTAGCACATGTACAAGATTTTTTTTTTTGTTAGTGTAAGAAATACCACAAGTTTTTTAGTTTTTGTGATATTAAAACAAACGTTAAGATCATTCAGTCACTTCTATCTCATAATTTATACAAATGCAGAAAAAAGGATACGGAAAAAATTAACATCAGTACAATCAGGTTTGTTATGAATATGATTAATAATAATAATAATTATAATAATAATAATAATTTAAAGCAATTACAATAATAAGCAAGTAAACACTGTATATTTTTTATTAGTCTTGCACAATTTTTCTTATTATAAACATTTTTACAATATGAAATTCATTTCGTTTCATGCAGACAAACTTTTTGAATGAATCAATTATTACTGTAAGTTAATTATCAGTTGATCAGTCTTGGCGCTAAAGCTGTGAAACAAGTTTATTATATATAATGAAAGTTTATTATATATAATATATAATGAAACTTTTATTAAATAGACACACATTGCTCCATAGAAAACCGCTTATAAATAGGATATCTCCTTTCTGTAGAGATATTTGAACAAAATTTTACATAAGTAATAAAACCATTCCTATTTAAATATATAATTAAAATATTGGTATTAATTAATTATTTAAATAGCAATAAAAACACAAAGAAATAAGTAAATACAATACTTTTTCTTATATATTGTAGTACCAAATGTACTTATGTTATTGTCTTACAGGAGTTAACGAACAACAAAATGAGTAATTATAACAACCTGTAACAGTCATTGTATTTTATTGAAATTGATAAGCAATAATGCGAGTCAGATAAATTTAAATTTACTGTACCAAGTAACTTAAAAAAATGTATTTGGCCATTTTTTTCTTAATAGAACTGTATGAAATTAAAATTGAATTAATACTTCAGACCTATAAAATATATTTGTAATTATTCTAGACCTTTCTTAGCTTGTTTACTTAAAATTTTCAGTAAAAAACTTATTCAGAGAAAAATATTTCAGCAGTAATTTGAAAGTTAAAAATTGGCTGCTAATATTTTCATATATTACTTATTATTTTTCATAAGGTGCTCATAATACGCTATTCAAGTAATATGTTACAATTTCAAAATGACAAAACTAAGAGAATGATCATGATCTCCTTTCTACTTAAAAAAAAGAAAAATTATGTTTACTGGCTAAAAAACATTACTGTCTGTGATCACCAGTCTCTAATTTGTTGCAGGATAATAAATTCTGGCTTATAATAGGTTTAATTAGTTAGTCAATTAGTTTTTAGGGCTTAAGCTTTACTATCCTGGTGTAAAATAATAAAATTAAGTACTTTGATCATTGGAATTCCATTAATAACTCTCAGAAACAGTCATTGTGAGATAGTAAAGACCATCTGCTGAACTCCAAATGGGATTAGAGCCTATTATGAAGTAACAAAATTAAAAAAATGATTTCAGCTAAAATAACATACAAGATATCCACCACAGTAGATGGATTGATGAGAAAGAGCAGTCACTGCTGTCCACTCAAATGGAATAAAAACCATTTGCCCGAAGAAAACAAAAATCAGTTCAATTAAATTTCATTCATAATAAGATCAGTTGATTATCAGAGGTGCCTGCTAGTCGACATTTTACGTATCTCACTATAATTCAAAATTACAGCCTGCTCAGCTTTCAGCATGTAATAGATTATTTGATGGCACCTTCATAGAATTTCATAGGTTAAAGATTTACTACTCTTTTGTATAGTTAGTTTAGTAACAAGTCACTGATTTTCCCTGTGAAATTAACAAGAAAGTTTAGTGATCTAGGTGAAGTAAATTGTTAACATCTCTTTCAACAGAGAAGTCTTATAAATTAAGAGACTTATTGATCTGACATATTTTAGCGAAATAAAGAAAACATGTCTCTTTCCTATTTCTTTTCTTCAGAAACAGATGATCTGAAAAAATGCTACTACATTACACTGCAATTTTAAGATCTTCTACCAGACACAGTATTCCTGGCAAATAATATGTCTTCATATAACATCGAACAATATTGAAAAAACAAGGATGTGCCATGGAAATGAGGTATGCCCAGTAGAAAGTTAAAAATTAATGACTAAATACTTACATACAACAAAATCACTTACAGCAAAGCTTTGGTCAGAGACTCATAACAATGAAATAAATTAAAAAATTCTGTAATATTCAAAATCCTTTTTACTTTGATACTTCTTTAATAAAATTAATATTTCTGGTGGAAGCTGATGAGCTGTTACACTATTTCAGACTACAGAACCGTCTCCAGGATGCAGAAACCATTCAGTGGTGACAGTAGTTATACAAACAGCCTACACTGGTCTTGGACATAAACGTCATTACAAGATTTGTGGTTTCTGTATGTGTTGTCTAGTCAGAATAAATTATGTATATCATCATGCACTGCAGAGCTCATGCTTATTTTTGTTGCTGAATATAAAAAGATATTTTTCAGAATAGTTTTTATTATTATTACTATTATTATTATTATTATTTACTGTAAAAATAGTAGAAACAAAATTTAAAATATTAAAGTAAACTTTCCTTCAGTTAAAATTATCAGTACACTTTTGAGTTAATATTGAGCTATATCATATTCTGATACAAATTATTAAATTCAGTTAAATTATAATCTCCAAACAAGTGATACGGCAATAAAATTAGTAATTACAACATGCTATTCACTTAATGTTATCGACAATGTAAAAAGATAATAATCAGAAAAGCTAATGGAATTGGTGTGACTGACTGTTTATTATTCTCTTTCTTTGAGCATCTCAGATAAGGAAATGGTATCGTCATTCAAAAAATAACTTCCATTCAAAAAAGGAAGTGAATTTTTTAATTTTGTGTGTGAGGTAGTAGGATCTCGCCAACAATCCAGCTTTAATATCAAATGTTCTCTGAACAGTGGTTGGGTTGTTAATTACTTCATGAAAGATAGTGAAAACTTTGTGTGTGTATGTCAAACCTCAAGTAAGCCTGCATGTTTGAAAAAGTGCTTTCATTTTATATAAGTACATAGTTAATTTGTAGATATGACACAATATCTGTTGTATATAATTAAAAGATTATATTTTATTTCATATACAAAGATAGTCATTTAGATTAAGTATAATGATATAGTTTTAATTATGAGGAGGCTAGAAAAAAGTTCCTGCTGTTTTCTTTTAAGGCTTGTGATACGATATCGAAATAATTATTTTAAAATAATGTTAACGATAATATAAAGTTTATTTATAAAAATTAAAATTCTTGTTAGTAACTGTAAATCTTTTACCTTTTTGGTATCAAATTTTAAAATAGAAAGGGAAAAGAATTTGCGCCGGTCGTATTTATTTTTGAAAATGTGTCGAAGTGTAAAGTAAAACTTTGCTGCTTTATAATCCTACTTTCTTGTAAAAAAGCAAGAGGTGAAAAATAAAATTATCATATAAAAATTGGTAATTTTTAGGGAGTGTTAATTATTAATTTTTTTATGTATCGATCATGTATGTTAATCTTTAATTGATTTTATAACAGTAAATATTACTGTATTTTCCATTCGGGATAAAATAACTTTTGTTTTATAATTTTTTTAACTATATTAAAGTATTACGTGTGTATGCCTTATTAAAATGATATTAAACATAGCGAGACAATAATAAAAAATAAATGTTTTGCAGTCGGGCCTATGTTCATTTAACACCAACTTGGACATAGTTTATTTTCCCTGGGAGTGGGGCAACACTATTCAACATAAAAACCTCTTATCACAGAGAAAACCTCTGACCACAGAGATTTTATCTGTTTGTTATGAATAAGCAGTATTTTCCATTTCATGTTTTTTGTTGTAATTAGAGAAACACTAATAAATAGAATGATATATTTTTGATGTTTTAATTTTGTTACCCTAGTCACTCAACTTATGAAATAGCAGCACCTGAGTTTTTCATTTATCCTTTTAAATCTTCATTCATAAAGTGATAATCTTTTTCCACCTGATTTGATCTGATTCCTTCTACATAGATTTTTCTCACTAAGACTTTCATTGAAATTAAATACTTTATTTTAATTACTTACAATGTACATACAAACTTTATGTTAATTTTTAGCATTAGCTGAAACTAATGTTTCAGTGTTTCTTTATGCATTTTGTCAAGAGGCACCAACAACAGAGTTCATCTGCTGCTGATTGTTCCTTCTGTATTTAACCTGTAATTTTGTATGATACTATTTTTTTTTTGATATCTTTAAAAAAACCTTGCTGCTCCTACATAGGCTTTAAAATAGCATTCATGCTGGTTAGCACTTCAAGTTGTTAACCTGCATTTACAATTGCACATAGCGATAGTAAGTTCAGTAATTTTAATGAATAATGTAAAAAATTAATAATAATAAAAAGTTTTGATGAATGCCCGTTTTGGCCATACCAGGCATATGAATTGGAAAAAAGTTTACAATTGCTCAAAAAATTAGTAATACAGAATAATAATCAATAATTCGATGTTTAAATTGTGCTATTTTCCAAAATATGATTCAATCAAAATTTAAAAAATGCAATAAAAGTATTACATGCACAGATGCTTAAAATCAAATTGAAAATAAAATAAGCTCTGAAAGATGGGCAGATTATTTCCATAAATACTGAGAATGTTGTTTATGGTGAAGCAGAATGCAAGTTTAGAGCATTACTGGTTATACTCTGTTGACAAGGACTCTCTAGTTGATGGACAATCTCAGGTTGTTCATATCTATTTCCTCAGAAAGAAAGAGTATATTTCTTTGACTTCTCCGATTTTAAATTCTATTAAGGATTGATTAATGGATTTGTTTATTCATTAAGAATTTGAATATTGATATCCATGATGTACTGAGCTTTAAAAATCATAGTTCTTGAACATAGAATACACTTTTGTAAAGATAAAAGTTATAAAAATCTTACCCATGTATGAGGTAGCTTTTGCTCTAGTTTAAGCTCTTCTGACAGCATAGATCAACATCAAAGAGTTTTTGTCCATGACAATCACTCATTTCACAAATGTATTATTTTTTTTATTATAATTAACCAAATTATTTTAATAAAGTATCTTTAAAACTCAGAATTTTAAAAAACTGGATGCAGAAGAGCATTTAGAATACATAAAAAAAAACATTTAGGATCTTTAAGACACAAAAAAATAGTTTAGGAGAAAAAATAAAGTGATGCAAACTATCACACACAAAATACAATCACCAAACAAGCATGATGCCCCTGGGTACATAAACTAGAATTATTCTCTTCTGCACAATATTATAACTAGAATATATGAGACAAAGATACAATAAAAACAAAAATTATCCAGAATAAGATCAAGCCATTATTTACGAACAGGCTCACAAGCAAATCATAGATTCATGAACATTAATAATCCTTTATTTAACAAATACATTAAAAAGAACTGCATCTTAGTACGTTTCAGTACTATGAAACACTATCACAAACACTTATGTTCATACAAAAATTAAACAGACATAGGTTTAATCCGATACTGTTTTCAACAAAACCCTTAAGTTGAGTCTTCTTAATTAAAAAATCTCAACAATAACATCAGCTGATGGCAAAAAAAACATTAGCACCAGTAATACAGTGAAGACATCTGTATAGATAGGTGAAAAATAAAAAAATGATTTATTAAAATTAATTCAATTCGATTTTTGATTGAAAATAAGATTAATTACACTCTTAACAGCTTTGGATGCTGTTCACAATGAAGTAAATTCAATTCTATAAAAATACTCACTTTTGTTTTTGTCCATATAGATTTTCAGACCTATCAGTGGACTTGTATCGCTCTCATTCAATCAGTAGAACAGAAAACTGAAATCAAAGAAGAGCAAAATGTCTTTAACTCTATTTTTGGCTTTAGAAATGCTGAACTGAAAAAATATTATTTTTCTATTATTAATCTTTATTTATATAATGTACTGCCTGAATGTAATTTCTATATAGTTGGGATTATGAAGAGATGGATGGGGGCATAAAATTCTGCCGCACATTACCTGTAACTGAACTGTTCATATCACAAAAATGATACATCTTTGTATCATAGTAGTATATAAATCATTATACATCAATTTGTTAGTAGAAACTACCATTACAAGGACGTTTTTTTATAAATGCCACTAATACAAACGCATTCAGCTGTTACTGATATGACTCTCAGCATTCCTTCTGACTTCACAGCTTTCAGTTGACAGTAATCATCTAATACTTTTTTCTGGAGTTTTTTCTGTCTTGAATCTACAATTGAAATTATGATTTGTAAATGAAAGATTAATAGTTGAAATTAAGTAGTGTATTAATTCTTCTTCTTCTTCATAAGTATAAGGCAAAAGTCTATTACATTATCCTTCCTTCTTTTATCTTATGTAAACTGGTCTCTCTGTCTTTTAATCGGCCGTCCCAGGCTTCTTCTACCCTTTGGACTATACTCCTCACTTATATGTGAAACTCTTGTTGAACTCATGCACTTTGTATGATCTAACCAACTCCCTCTATAGTCTCTAACCATCTCCATTAAAGAATGTATACTCAGCTCCCCATCAACATCCTCATTCCTTTTCCTATCAAGTCTGGTATACCAAGCAACCAATGTTAGAAATCTTATCTCAGCACCTTGCAGTCTACGTTCATCAACACTAGATAATTCCCAAGTTTCCCATATAAACCATACAAACAACTAGGCAGTGATAACACCCTATAGAACTTCAGCAATGTCTCTGTACTCACTTTGATCCTTAAAGTATGCTTGATAGTACCATTCAGCTTATTAAATTGCTCAATTTTAGTATATATGTCAACTTCTTTGAGGTATGAAATAATACACCCCAAAAAGTTAAATGATAAGATCTGTTCTATTACACTGTCTTTAAGAACAATATTTGATCTAAGAGGACATGCTCCATAAAATGCCATTACGAACACTCCCCCTTTCTCTGAAATCCCAAATATAACATGGCAAATATTTAATCCACTCATGTAACACGTCATCTATCTACAAATTAAACATCAATGGAGTCAGAATAAATCCACGTGAATTCTGGGTATTTACAGTTCCTATTTCCTCTTCGTCTATCCATAAATTCTTGAAATACTGCAGGATCTTTTGTATCTCTATTCAGATATCTCATTACCTTAATTGCCATTCCCTGATGACCATGAATATCATTTTCCACATCTGAAATATACTTGTCCCAAGTTTCTTGCTGGGCTTTTGTAGTTTTACTCCGTACAACATTAGCTAACCTGCAATATTCCTGCCTTGCTTCATCCAATTTAGTGGCTATAAGGCATTTATAAGCAATGTTTTTCAACTCAACTGCCTCCTTCACCTCATCATTCCACACACAGTTCTTCCTCCATTTCCCTTTGCTGCTCTTTCCCAATGCTTCCAAAACAGCTCCTTCCAAAATAGATTTCATATTAAGCCACTCTTCTTTCACTCCATCACTTGGACCAAAGAACCAATCATGCACATCCAATCACTGCTTTTATAAACATTTCACTGAGTAATCCTGAAACAAATACACCTTTCCCTCTGTGTCCTTCTCTCACACTTTTCACCCACCTTTTCAATAATTTCAAGCATCCAAACAACCTGAAATGGTCACTGCCAGTATCACATCCTCTATACACTTGGACATTAGTAAAACAAGTTAAACAGTTTTGCATTTGCAAGGAAATAGTCAATTATTCTCCTATTCCTTTTGGCAGCCCATGTGTGTTGTGGATTTCCTCTTGTTTAAAGAAGGTATTTACTAACCTTAATCCATTAAAAGAAGAACAACTTTGTAACTTTTTTGTATAACTTGACACATAAAAATAAAAAATTAAATAAAACATTAAAGCTAACATTCATCTGGACTAAGAGTATGACGTGACCGCATTGGATCAGATTCAAGCGCCGAATGCTAGTAACTATGAGTAACACTGATTGTCTATCTGGACGAAATGAAAAATGTAACCGCCTTGCGCAGGATTCTAACGTAGAATGCTAGTACGAGCTTCACTTCCGGTTAGCGCTAGCACCCACTAGATCGCAGCACCGGTCAGCTCGAAGTGGAATGGAACACCTTGTTTTATAATGTCATCAATAACAGTCACCAGTAAAATTAAGGAAAATTAAATTTTTAATGAAAAAGTTAAACAAATGCACGCTTAACAAATGTATACTTATCATCTTCAGTGACACTAGGAATGAACTTGTGTTTTGGATATGATCAAAAAGAATATTATATTCAAACTTTTTCAAAATAATAATTTTTTATGCCCTGCACATCTCCCCTTTTATTCATCTGCAACCTACCACTAAACAATTTCAATTAAATTAGAAGTGTAGCTTCTATTGTAATTCCATATTGGGGCACAGTATTCAAGTACTGGCCTAACCTTGTCTTGTACAGATGTAGAATAGATCAAACGTCTGGAAACAAAAGAGAGACCCATAAAAGCAGTCCAGGGGTTTCTACTTGTTTTGGATGCTATTCAAAACACATGTTCAATAAACAATAGTTTACCATGAGACAACGTACCTAAGTCATAACTGCTCTTCTCTATTTATTTGATACTGACCAACCTCATAGAAATATTTAACTTTCAATGTATTTCTGGAATGTGTAATGACAACAGTTTTTTTCTAAACTGATTGACATTCTATTAATAATAGACAATTCATTTATTCTATTAATGACACTGAAAAATCAACTGATCATCTTACATGCGCTAAGGTGTTCACCTTAGCGCAAATGTTACATAATCTGCAAATAATAGGATCATAGAAGAAATAAAGAAAGTGATGTCATTTATGTAAACAATGAAAATCCTCTTTTGAAATAAAAGGCACACTAGTAGTATCCATATTGTAATCTCTATCTTGTATGACAGTATATGCAAGATTATTCTTTTGAAATACAAAATGAAAGTAAGATTCAAATTCCTTGCATAACACTTCTGCATCAGTAATTATTTATTGGTCTCGCACCACAGTTTTCATCTAAAAAAGATTTAATTTATTTAAAAAAGATTTGATATCAGCCTTTGTAGCTATAGCTCTAGAAATTTTATCTTCCCTTAAAAGTACTTTCGCCTGTTTTCGATACTTTGAAAAACTATCATAATAAATATCATATCAGTTCTTTTGTATTTTTATGCTCAATTTTTCTTTTAATTTTAAACAATGTACCAGTCTAATGGGGAACCATGTAGGAAACCTCCTTAGCAGTTCAGATCAGTTCGATCAGCTCTGTGTACTTGAAAACTGTTGGGAAAATAATCAGAAGACACAAATCTGTCATTCAAGGAAGACTCAGTGACAGTAATGATATCAAAAGGACTATTCGCTGCAGACACAACAAATTCATTGGATTTTGTGTGAAGTCTTCTTAACATACTGATACATTACTGGGAAGGAGTTACATGTCATCAATGAAACTAGAAGTGTCCGTCTCCTGAGATTTCTTAGTGTTACTACCAGACTCATTCAAGGTAATTTTTTATTTTTATTTTAAACTGCATTATCTCAATAACGGATGGAATTTTCTTCGATATTTCTCTACTACTCACCTGGTTAGGTTTCAACAAAACATAATGGAGGGCCAACACTCCAGAAGAGGCCAAACTTTTGAATCTGAAACTTTATTAAGATTGAATTTATCCACTCCAACATAAGAAGAGCTATAATCAGGTCTTTTGTAGCCAACCTAGTGCACTTCATTTCTTTAACTGAAGTGGATTCAACGGTGATCTTTTCAGTCTCATTACTCATTTTTAGTAGTAGGGTTAAACCTGGTGACAAATAAGGCTTCTTTTTTACACTTTAACATGTGAAGGTTTTTTTCACCACTACCAACTGCAACTTTTTTCTTACTAGCTTTGCTTTCTTTTTGACCATTATTATGAAATTGAACAATTGCCTCCACTATCATAATCTTCATCACTTTTTTTAACCTCCAGGACCATTAGATATTGCTTCAGAGGATAAGATGAATTAGTGTGTGAAAATGACATGCTTGACCAGGATTCGAACCCGAGACCTCTGGATGAAACGCTGAGACACTACGACTCGCACCACAGAGCCCTGCAATCTTCATCACTTGCTTCCTCTGTAATATATTTAATTTGAACAATCAATATACCTTTCTCAGACTGACTGACTTCCTGTCCTTTCTTTGATGAATTGACACCATGGTCAATTTTGTATTTTTCTTATTAAGCTTTATCTTATTTTCAAAAGATTTTTTTTGGTTATGTCCTAGTCATCATTTGTCTGTAGCTTACTACATTGCATTCATTATTTTCTGTTTCTAAGGCATCAATTAGTTGGTAAGTTAACAGTCTATTAGAACATTTGAAATCAATTTTAGCAGTCGAACTAGAGACGTTGTCGAGTAGAGATATGTCGTTTTTCATATCAGTCATTAATTCAAATGATTTATCGACAGACTTTTCTGAACGAGATTCAACATTTAAATCCTATGTATGAGTTTATTCTGGGGAGGACTGAGACATAACTGAAATATTTTAAAACAAAATATCAGAATGAATGGAGGAACTATCAACAGGTAGAATTACATAATTACTTAAAGAAGCTCTACCACCTGATATTCTAGTGAAGTATTATCACCCCCAGGTAACTTAGAACAGTCAGTACAAAGATAATTACATATATCACCCACCAAATAAAAATCAAATTTGGTTGATTGAACTTTATAACAAGATGGATGAGATGTCCTACTGCAATGGGCCTTTCAGGAAAGGCATTTTTGCTTCCTAGCAAAACTGTTGTCATACACAAAGTTGATCAAATCCTTTCTAGGAGCCACCATGTCAATAAAAGCTAGACCTAAAATAATCTAACTTAAAAACTCAAGTGGTCGTCTAACTAAAATAAAAAATAATCATGCAAGAGTATCTGTTTAAATAAATAAAAATAAAAGCCTTAACCCATAAGTAGAAAATGAGGTCTCTTCCCAGACCTGCTAGAGGATTGAAAACAGTGGTTGACATCACAACCTACTTCGGCCGAAAAAGAAAAGGCTCCGATTATTTTTCTTGAAAATGTGAAAATTCTTTTTAATAATGATCCCCACCTGACTTCCATCTTCAGGTCAGTGCATGGACAGGAGTTTTATATTTTCACCTGCAGATTATGAATAATGGGAACGATTTTTTGAATGGACTTACACCACCTTTAGAGCTGGTGATGTGGGGGCCAGGGTTTATGGGATAGTATGTGCGGACAAAGGAGGTAGTATGTGGGGGACGTATGAACAACATTCACATGTCCCCCTCCAATGTCAAACATGTAGTAAGGTGCCCATTTAACACTGCAAGGGAGTGTTAAATGGAACAAAAACTGGAATTAGGGCATGTCGACGCAGTAATTGATGTTGTATTTGACTAGGCATCAAAATATATTCCCAGAACAACCGGGAAATTCAGGAAACCACCTATTCCGGAGTGGAATATTGAAATCAGTGAAGCGAGAAAAGGAAGAAAAAAAGCACACAACGCTTTCAAAATTTCCAACAATGGAAAATTTAACTGCCCTTAAAAAAATAGGGCTTGTAAAAAAGACTTATAAATGATCCAAAAAAACGATCCTGGCAACAATACGTGTCATTTATTACTGAAGTACGACTGAGGGAGACGTTTGGAAAAACGTGAAAGCTATCTACGGGGCAAAACTTTACCACCATAACTTGCCTTCAACCTGAAGACGATCTAATAGATTCCCCAAACCAAACTGCTGAATTATTGTCAAGTCAGTTCGAAGGAGCCAGTAAATCGAATAATTATGATGATTGTTGTAATAATCAAAAACAGAACTTTAGGATCAGTTAAATTTTGGAACAGAAATGAATCTTTTGTACATTGTACCTTTTAAAATAGAAGCTCTTGTGAAAGCTTTGAAGAAAACTGGCAATTCAGTACCCGGTCCAGACGAAATAAATTAACGTCACGATCAGACAACTTAAAATCCCTGCAAAACTTGAATTGTACAATCAGATATGATGGGACGGAACGTACCCGGGGTAGTGGAAGAAAGCCCCCCAGAAAAGGTAAAAATCCGACAGTATCTAATAGTTACCGTCCTATTTCTTTGACGTGTACTACTGGAAATATCTTTGAGAGAAAATTAAATAATTGACACGTCTGGATTTTAGAAAGAGAAGGTTTTATCCTCGCATAAACCAGCATTTCGACTGCTATTCAATGGTAGATTTAGAAAATATAATATATGAAATTTTCATCACGAAGAAATACTGTGTTGCAGCCTTCTTTAATCTGCAGAAGGCTTTTGATATAACTTGCCGTCATGGACTAATGCTTTATTATGAATGGGGCATTCGTGGCAAATTATCAGTAATCCTTGGCATCCCAACCTCCGTAGGGGAAGACACCCACCTTGTGACGATGTATTCCTTGGCATCTATATGAACCCGTGCATTCAAGTACGGGTTTATAACGAGTAATCGGCCGAAAAAAAATTAGAGAATGGCATACCTCAACGCTCACCGTTGAACGGTACTTTGTTCACGGTAACCGTTATTAAACTGATAGCCATTTCAGGAGAAATCAGAAAAAAACGTTTACGTCGAAGATCTGATAATCATATCTGTCAAATATGGTAAAGGTTAAATTGTAACCTCGTTACAAGTTTAATTAACGAGGTTAAATTGTAAATCAACTTCATTGAGGACAAACGGCCTCAATGAAGTTGCAATGAATAATGGATTAAAATTTTCACCAGAGAAAATGTGTTCTGTGCCCTTCTGTAGGAAGATAAATCCTCATCATAATTCTGTTTTGACTATTAATGGCCATTCATTTCAATATAAAGATAAATATGCTTTTTAGACCTATTATTAAATAAATCTCTTAATTCGATAATTCAAATACTGGATTTAAGTATTAGATGTAAGAAAGCCCTCAGTATAATTAAATGTTTATCAGATATCAATTGGGGCTCAGATAAAGAGATATTACAGCGGTTACATAAAGCATTGGTGAATCGAAGCTCGATTATGAGTGTACTGCATACTCATTAGCCAGAAATTCGTTTCTAACACAGTTAAACGTCATAAACAACAACAGAATTAGGTATGTTGTAGGCGATTCTTTTACAACCCCAGCGACTAGTTTAATGTCTGAAGCCGGCATAATTTCATTACATTATAGAAGGTATGCCTAATATTAATATATAGGCCCATCCTAGCAACATAAATTATAAAACCTTTAATAATAATCTTTTTGCTACTTTATATGAACACCGCGCTACCTACTCCAGACCAACCGGAATACGGTACCGCTAGTAAGAGATTAAATACGAATCGAAATTGCTTTTGCTGAACATATTAGCAATTTCTACGAGAGAAATACCTCCACGCCTTTTGCAAAATATTACAAGGTTAGATCTCAATTACGGAGAAATAAAAGAGAAACCAACAATGATCGTCCAACAGAAATTTTCATCCATCCTCAATGTCTATGAAATATATACGATAATTTATACTAATGGATCTAAAACTGAACATGGTGTTGGATGTGCTACATACATTAATGGTGAACCTTGTTCTTGGCAACTCCCAGATATGACCAGTGTTTTTACGGCAGAGTTTATTTGTATACAGCAGGCTCCGCTTCACAGAACATTTCTGCGAAGAGGAAGTGCTTACATGTTCTTCAAGAACCGACTCTTTTCCCTCATGTTCTGACTCTTTAAATACGCCCTCCTTTTCGCACACGCCTTTGTGGTACTTTTACCAGAAGGTTATGAATAGAGAAAATAATAAACGTAAAGGTTATAAATGTACCATCTGCACGGAAGACGTACGTCTGTACGTCTGTATAGATTACGTACTGTCAGCTAGAGGTTTTGAAACTAAATTATGGATCGAGAAGATCCATAATTTAGATTACAAGATCCACAAGATCGAGGATCGAGAAGAGAAGTGATCGGTTCTGAACACAATTTAGTTGTGAAGAAATGTTTTTAAGTAGATGAAACTAAAGAAAAGAAGAAGAACAAAGAGATGAAATACAAGGAGATGAGAGAATATTATGACGTTAAAATTTGAATATAGGATTATTACCGGCCAAGAAATTACTGCGGAAGTAGATGAAATTGAAAATGAATCGATCGGTAAAAGATTAGAATAATTAGGGTAAGAAAGAGATTTTAGGAAGAAAGACAAATCGGTATAAAACCACTGATAACATGAAGACGTATTAAAATTTATGGATATTATAAAAAGGATAGATAATATAAAATTCCTAAAGCGATGAAGGCAGAAAGCTATACAGGCGCTTTAAAGATGAAATTAATAGAAAGTGAAGATGTTGAAAAAAGACCTACAAGTTTTATTCACAAGCAGTCATGATAGAGTTGTATAATTTTTTAAATGAATCCAATCGCTGTGTAGGTGCAATTTTATCGACTAATCCCTACGGATGGTTGGTCACCTCAACTTAAAATACAGTATTGAGTTTTTCAGAATAAATACAAAAACACTCGACTTTTTCATTCGGAGACCTCTGTATACAAAAATGCGTATGATTTACTTGGTATGGGTCTTACCTTGAATTGTAAATATAAATATTACCAAAGGTTTCAAACGTTTATGAAATGGCCCATATTGTTTTTAAGAGCTGAAGTCTCCTTTTGTTACGTTAGGTCCACTTTAAATTTCAAAATATTTTTTGGGACGGCGCTCCTTGGTCGGTTTAAATCTAAAGTTTGTCAAAATTTTTTGTTTCCGACACAGCTAAAACAATTTCTTATTGTTTCTCTCAGAGGCTTCTTATTTAGTAAATTTTCTGTTGGGCTGCGTCCACAAACGATTCTGGCCCGAAGAGTAATTTCATTTCTACATTATCGAGTGGCACGCCATGGATTTTTCGCTCGGTAGAGGTACGTCCCTAGAACAAACAATTTTTTTGTAGATCTCCTCTGTTAAGGGTGGTTTAACCATTCCTACTTGGTTAACGGTTCCATGAATTTGAAAACAAGTTTTACCAAAAACGTTTTATCATTTTTCTTTCCGAAGCCACTTCACGGTCTGTGCGCCTACAACAATTTATCGACAATTTATGCTTGCCACACCTAGTAGTGGCAAGCGTGATCGGCACTTCAGGATAAAATAAAATACACAGCCGTATTGCACTATTAAAACCTTTTCGATAAAGTTTTAATCCCAGAAAATAAATTTGCACCTGCATTTTTACAGAAATCTGGACAATTTATTAACAGACAGGATGTAAACGAGTGCGAGTATAGAAGAGGAAGAGCTGAAAGTAATTTTATGTGATGACTACAAAAGTTACCGTTATCTAGAAACGCCTTGCATACTGCATACTTCCTGTTCTAACTTACAGAGCAGAAGTCTAGCGCATGTTTTTAAATATAATTCTAACCGTACTGTTTTCAGTCCGTTTCTGTTAACATATAACAAATAGATAGTATCGATAAAATATTATAACATATGAATATCGATAAAAGAGGAGGTTACCTTCAGACATCTATTTTGGACAGAACAGATGCAGGATTCCCGTTTTTACCATCCGGAGGAAATTTTTCTTATTTAATCATACAACGGTCTAATTTTGATTGAGAAAGCTTTAAAAAAGGGCAATAAAAAATTGCTAGAACGTACTGATACAGACAAGAATCAAAACGGAACGCGAAGAAAATGCGAGTATGAAATATCCCGTTCTGTATTCATAACCACGCATACAAGTATAATGTCAAAGATTAAAAAAGATTTTTCTGTACACATATTATTCTGTTTAAAAATTCAGTTTGAACTGAGATTCAAGAACCCCGTGGTAAGAAAAACGAATGTGCAGCACTGTTCAGACATTGATAAATCAATACGCATTTTATTTTTATTTTTTTGCTGAGAGTACGATTTGCCATATTTTAAAGACATATTTTCTCTGGGTGGAAGAGACTAAAAAGATATATTTATTTAATTGTTAATTTTAATTAAAGGAAGTGTAAAGCTATTTGAGGAGCTAGAGAAGTAATTGTATATTCTGTTTTATACACAGACGTCGATACTTTTTTCGAATACCAAATAGTCGAATGACAGAGGTAGAATAACAGCAGTCAGTTTATGGAAGACGACGAACGCCAACGAACTGCTATTTTTAAACGCATAGAATGATAATTAAGATGATTATAATAATAATAATAATAATAATAATAATAATAATAATAATAATAATAATAATAAGCATTAGAAAACGCAGGTCCAAATACGCAAATTATCGTAGTCCGAACTTACGCGCCCATCAAATGGAAAATTATTTTGAAAGTTCTCATGAAAAATATTTCTTCTTTCAAAATCTGAATTTTTCAGTAAAATCAACTCATACCTAATCCGATATAGTTTATTCAGTCTTAATCGATAATGATAGAGCTGTGGACAACCTATCGAAATGGATCACTTTATAAAATAATTATTCGTATTTAACTGATGAAATTGATTGTAAAAGAGCCAATGACCAGCGATAAGTCCAAATACTCGCGTAATAACGGGCTTGAATTTAAAGTTTCCCGTGCCTCTTGACGGTTACAGGCCCAATGTATTACAGATAAACGTGTTCGGACACCGAAATCAAAAGATATAAAGCGAAATGTACTAAGCGAGTTTCAGAAGATTAAGATAAAACTTTGATTATTTTATTTCAAGAGAAGCGGGTCTAATCCTGTGTATCTAAGCCTAAAAGATTTTTTGTTCGCTTTTATCTTTCTGATTTTTATTAATCCATTTCTACGATCTCAGTTAGATAAAAAAATTCGATTTTTTGAATAAGAACCTGCGGTTAGAAGAAAGAAAACTTTAAATGCTGTACTTTTAATTTTTACTATCTAAAATGCTAAAAACACGCCTGCTAGGCTTGTTTTGAAGTCTTTAAAACCTGTGATTCGGTTCTTCTCAGAAAGGCCTATAATTTCAAAACGGTTCTTCTTCAACATACCGTGTTCAGTCAGGAAATTTAACCTTCTAAAATACGAATTTGCTTGACAGGTACAAGAAGAAACCTATCTAGATCTTTATCGGGTTCCCTACTATTTAATAAATCCTTCAGATACCCGTTTTTTGAGTGCTGGTTTAGCAGTATTCGTGCTCTACTGCTGAAGAGTCCTTCAGCAGTAGCCTCGATCCCTGAGTGTCCATGCATTCACACGAGTTCTATCGAGGAATGAGAGGTATCTTATACGCACCGTACGCACTTTAAAATAGAGAAAATCTTAGTCTGAAAGATCGTATGGTATTTTCCTAGGCTAAGTAACAATTTTAACCCGAAACGAGCCAATATTATTATAGGCTCTAAGTAAACCATTAACAGAGGAACTGTCGATGTAAAGTACCATTCGGTGTTACCGAGTATAGATAAAACATCATCGGTTTAATGCCGGGTCTTTTCAGTATCTTCGACTATGATTTTTAAAATGCTCTATGCCATTTATTGAATATCATCGGCATCAGAGGATAGCTTTCTACACCCAACAGATTTTTTCCTGGGAATGACTACTCTTAAGGTGATCATTTTTCCGTACAAAGAACTTTATAAGAATGTAGTCTCGTTTCCGTTAAACTGCGGATACCAGTGTGATTTTTCCTTATCGAGTACTTCCGAAGCCAGTTACGATTTTGTTTCAAAAGCTTCCGAGACTGAATATTAAAAGGTAACAAATTCTTTTACAACCTTGTTCGTTTTATACGAACAAGGTTGTAAATATTTCTCATAGTTTCCTAATATTTCACATACTTTTCAGTATTTATTACCGTTTTCATAATTAAAAAAGTGGCCGTTTTAATTCTTCAATGAATATTTCGTTAAATATTAAGTCAGTAAAATTATGTTTTATTAGGTAATATCTGAAGTATTTTGTTCGTATTTTAGAAAAAATATTATATCGCTTATTCAAATATGATTTAAAACGATGGAATGATTTTCGATGGAAATCGTTACAGCGTGTCAAAGCTCCAACTACTAAAAAGGGTAAAAGTCAGATCGAACACCCGGTCTTTGAAGTATTATGAGGCGATTTCTACCACCATCAGAAAGAAAATGTTCTTGTAAATAACACACACACACACACACACATATATATATATATATATATATATATATATATATATATATGTATATGTATATGTATATGTATATGTATATGTATATGTATATGTATATACTAAAAATGCATTTTTATAACTACAATACATCTTCTTTTCGAGAAATAAACGTTGGCAGCCGTAGAAATAATGGAACTAAAAATTATCGAGTACAAAGAAATATATATATATATATATATATTACCTACCCAGGATCAGTTAATTAAGCATTAAATATTCAGATAATCTGATAGAGAAAAGTAAGATTAAAACATACGAAACGAATAATTATGGACGTAATTATTTCATTTTAAATCAAAAGAATATTTACCCAAAACCGAAAGAAATGAACATCGCATCAAACGTATCAAATAAACATAATGACAGAAAAACAGACTCTATTGTAAGAGTGGATTTGGATTTGTAACTTTATCCTCTTGACTAAAAAAAAAAAAAAAAAAAAAAAAAAAACAGTGTAAAGAATCGAGTGCGTACAAAAGAGAAATAAAATCATGGTATTAATACGATACTATCGTATGCGAGGCAGCACTGTTAGAAAGAAATACGTATTAGGCATGTAAGAGTAGTACTTTCATTTATTCTTATTCGGTATTCAAACGGAATCGAGTCCGTGACGCACGACCGGTAGTATGTGAACGTCGATGATAATCGTTGACCACCACACGACCTTACTTTTCATTAAGGTGGAGAAAAAATGGAGGAAATTACCGGCCGTCATCAACTTTGCCGATTAAGACAGGAATCAATCAGAGGGAATCGTTTACAAGCTGGCAGTAAGGTATGAATCGCACCTACATTCCAGTCGCTAGTGACCGGTGGCTTGTGTACCATCAGCCGACCGTTCGGTCGTACATCGTTGTTTTTAATACTGTTAGCAAGTGTCAATTTAAATAAAAAAATTAAAAAAACGGATTATAATAGTATTTGTGCTATACTTGAATGATTTTAGTTTTTTTATTTGTGTACGAAAAATAATTGGATTTAAATTAAATAACTCATTTTCAACTACTTTATTATTACAGGATAAACGGAATCACACTAACAATTTAACAGTATGTTTCCTTTGTTATAAAGAATAAATAATTCATAAAATTAAATATTTTAATTATAGTTTATATAAAAATAAAAAAAATAATTTGTTTACTAGCCACGCGCGCTGACACACACTCACACATAACATTTATTTTTATTATTACTAATATTTTATTACTCATACATCTGAGTTATAGTCTATCGATTTTTTATTAATAAAATTACGATCTTTTTAAATTTGCGGATAAACAAAAATAATTAAAACCGGTGTAAAAGTATTCAGAAAGAAAATTAATTTTTCGTTTTAATAATGTTTTGTAGTATCGATATTAAATTATGACAACAGGTATATAATTACGTTCAACGTAAGTTATTTCTTACATTCGAATGCAGGCCGCTATATAAATTCAGTGCGGTAATTCAGTTTCTGTCGCCCAAGGTCTTATGAGATATACCAATGTTTACAACACTTTATTAACGTAATACATTTGTTACTCTAGAAAATTATTCCATTATTATTTTGCAGGTAAGATTTTTTTTTGAGTGAAAAATCTTTTAAAACTTCGGCTTTAGAACGAAAAAGTTAACAATAAATACGATATCAGTTTGATGGTGAATCGTGCTCGAAAAATGCGGTTAAGAAATTTAAACGTTCTCGAATTCGATACAATATCGGTGTGAGTTATGGCATTATTAGAAAGATGCTTCTGCTGCAGTTTGGCGGTCGCCGCTTCTGTGATCGGAGTATATACACTGGTAAGTTCCACATTTTTTATTATTTAAATTATTACTATTAAATAGGCCCCTACTAAATAGAATACCTGTAAACCGAAGTAATACGGGGGAGCAGTCCTCTTTCTTTCAGAAATTTCAAGAGAACTGATAATCTTTTTTTAGAATTCTCTTGAATTTGGAGAAACTGATACGTCATTTCGGATCATAAAAATATATTACCGTAAAAAAACTTTTTATTTCCGAAACTCTTTCGTTAGGTAAGGGAGTACATTTTTAATCCCGTTAACCCTCATAGGGGTGGGAACTGAACGAGACTCCTGTTTTGAAAAATTAGTTCGCTCCGCTTTTCTTCTTTAGGAGCGAATGAAAAAATTCAGTTCTTAACACTAGCTTACTTTCTCTAAGAACATCCATGCCGGGTCACAAGTTTCCTCATTTTCCTATCTCAACAACTTTTTTCCAATCCGAAATAATTTAAACCTTTTCAATAGTTAAAGTAATCGTTAACTTTTCGTAAAGATCTCTAAGGGAATAACTTTGCTAAATTTCAGCTTTTAGGTATTCGGGAAGTCGGACGATCAGTGATGAGCAAGTAGGCGGAAGCTTTTCTCATTTATATAAAAATACACCGAAATCCATTTATATTTTAGGAAAAACTTTCTGAGCGCTGCCTTTTTTAAAGCTAAATATTGGCTTTCCAGAAATCCGCATATGTTATTCTCTCAAGTTATCGTCTTCGAAATAACTTCTGTAACCGATGACTTATGGCTAATAACTCGCGTACCCAAAGAAAACAGAGTTCGAACGATTTGATTTAATGTAACGTTTACTTTTTTTAAATAATTAAAAAGCAAAGAAAAGTTCAACATTCGTTTCTGGAGAAAAGAAATATTCCAAAAATTTAGTTGGCACTGTAAAGTGAAAAGAGCTACATTACTATTTATGTTCATAATTTTACATAAACTTTTATTTTACAAATGGAAGATGAAGGCCTCCTAATAATTTAAATTACTCTCTCTCCTGTAAGTATGAAATAAAAGCTTTTTGAAGATATAGGCCTATTATTAGACAATTTTTTTTCTTATTTTAACTAATCTTTGTTTTATTACATATTCGAATTCGTCTTTACAAACGCTTGGTATTTTAAGATCGGTTCATTCATCCGTTCGAAATAACTCGTTCAAGGATCTGACGGCGACTATCACGGAAGTTAAATGTTCCCACGCACACCGCAATTATGTGGGAATTTTTCATAAATCCATTCCTGATTTAATTGTGAGTACATAGACTAGGTAGAAAATATTACAGCAGTCTTCTTAATCCTAAAAATAAATTTAATATGTGCAAATGAAAACTGCCGTTCTCGCCTCGATTTCACTTTCATGAGAACCTCTACCGCCTATGCGGATTTAAAATAGGTAGATAAGCGAGTATAACTGGTGTTACGTGTAAGACTGGATAATCGTATTTACACGCAACAGACGTGCTGAAGTATAATTAATACAGATTTACCTATCAAAACTGTACATCTACCTTAAAACTATTCGAGCCAGGCGATTAAAATTTACGTCCGATCGTTCCCTCCGTCCGATCGGTACATATAAGTTAAAGTAGTAGGCCAAATCATCGATCACCGACGCTTCCCTTTTATTAAAAGGAAGGTGAAATTCCTTACGATTGATAAGAAACCGATTGCTTACTAACGCATTACAAATCCGAGTTCATCTGAGTCGTGAAGGCTTATCGAGCGGCATATCTTAAAAGGTTTATATGGCATACGTATTTCGTTTCTTTTATATATTTAACACGAAAAATGTCCGACGTAAAAATTGCTGTTTTTCAAAATTAATTGAAGACGATTAAATTTTCATTCTTTTTGATTACAAGATTGCTAGATCATTCGACCTTAAAATTTTAATTATTTTATTCGAGTGAAGTCGATCGACAAAATGCTATGATTACCGTTGCACGTTTTCAGATTTAGAAGAGAAATATTTATTAAAATTTCATCCTCATAAGCCGAACATTGTATCGAGTTATACAAAGATAGATCTGTTGTCTGGTTCGGTAATGATAAATATTGATATTTTTTAGGTAAAATGACAATTATTTTTGCAAAAATTAATTTGCACGTTCGTAAATATTCTCAAGAAAAAGTTAAAATTTTTAATTTTCTAAATTTACATAGTTCATACTTATCAGTACCAAATCACGACAACCCATATTTATTTCTTGAAAACTAGTTCTACTTTTTGAGGGAGCCCCAGAATTAATATTATACTTTGGACAAGAATGTACGAAAGCATAATAAATATTTAATAATGATGACAAGCTTAGTGTTTTATAAAAATGCTTCAAAGCAAAACAGAAGTGTGATTTTGTTGCAAAAGAAACCGATTTGATCTTCCAAAGAAATTTTGTCATCTAATAAACACCCAAAAATGTACGCTTTATGTGGAACAGAAATACTATCGCTGACAGTAACGAGAGTTCAATTTGCAAGAGTAAATTACATAAATCATCTTAGTAAAACAAGAGGCGTTTTTTAGGAGCATATGTCCCGACGCTAAAAAAAACAGCTATAAAGATAGGTATATATTATATTTAACGTAATGACATTCGTAGAGGACTTTATACTTTTCAAATAGATTATTTTTTTATATTCGTTTTGCAACGGGCGAAATTTGATGAAACATATCTCTTGTGGGAGAAATTGTAAATGACGTTTGAAATATTTAATATTAGTATTTTCAGAGGTCATCTCTAATAAAAAATTCGGTGTGGGGGAAAGGATCTTATAACTTAAATTTGATCAAGAAAACACTATGACATATTTGTCAAATTTTCGTTTAAGCTAGCCTTCACGATAAATATTTTTCAGTTCGTTTTTCATCCATGATTATACCAATAACTATTAAAAATAAAATTGTAAATTTGAAGTATCCTGACGAATATAAACGATTTATAATTAATCTTCCTTCCAAATATAGTGGCTGCGGTGTCGATACATTATTTTTCTTTCGTTTGGAATGTAATTTTGAGTATGCATGTATGAAAAATGATCAGAAGCATATGCATACAAAATGTATTATTATTATGTTTTTATTTACGTTTTTGTTATGTCATAATATTTTGTCTTAGGTCAATAATAATAAAAAAAAAATTAAGTGAAAGGAAACAAAAATACAGCCGATATCCTTCAGCAAAATCAAGATAAAAGATATCGTTTATTGAGCTATTTGCTACATTCGTTTTTAATAATTTTCTTTGCTGACGAAATATTTACTTTTCTTTTTGATTTAAAAAGTCGTGAAATCAACAATATACTTCAGGAATCGGTGTGTTCTTTTTATTATAGTTTTTTTATATTTATATATTTGATTTGTATAATGATCGTTAGATAGATGTTAATAAAACAAGACGTTTCAGAACTACTTCACGGTCACATTGAACCACTCTTTCTCATCGAATTTATTTTCATGTTATAAAGAAGGAATACAAGTCGAGTTACAACAACTAAGTTCTTAGTTTTTTAATTTTTCGATAATAAATAACAATATTCTATAATTTTGACTTTACAATGGCTTTAATTTCGGGTGTGGTACCAAACCGGTACCTTCTTAACATGCGATTTAAAGTTCATCCTCATATTTTTAACATTCAATTTAAAATTCAGATAAAGTTGGATCAAAGTGTATTAATTTCTATATTTTATTCTATTTCGATTAGAAAGTAGAATACAGCCAGATTAATACAAAATCACAGTAAGTTTTAGGTAATTCTAAATAAAAATGTTATATATTTATGGAAAAAATAAGGATTTCTTTATGGCGGCCAAAAGTTGTTTTTCGAAGAATGACGTTATCTTGCTGTTTAATCGGTTAATTATTGCGTTATTTTCATAAAAGCTTGAAATGAAATATGTATTAATAAAAATAAACAATAATTCTCTAGTTTTATTACCTCGTAAATTACGACGTTTATACATAGTCTTATATTTCATACTGTACAAATTACTGTAAAATTCAACAACAGAATATTTCTTTCTTTTCTGTAATTTGAATATAAATTATTTATTTATTTTTAATCATTTTTTTCATAAATGAATTTTTTTTAAAAAGGATAAATTTAAAATATTTTCGTAATCACATTTTCTAAATATTTCGGTAATTAAATAATAGAGAAATTAAATAGTTAGTTAATTATATATACATACTTTTCTAGTACATATTTTAGTAGTATATATATATTGAAAATCAAGTGACTGATGTTTCTACTCCGAATAATACCATGAATGTACAATAATGTACTTAAAATATCATGGAGTGTAACTCGCATTAAATACGGTATAGCATTTCTGCTTGGAGGATTGTTGATACTTGAGACCGGCAGAAACTGTGATAACCATTAATTACTCTTTACATGTCGTCTTGAAAAATAAAAACTAAGTTTCATGGAGACAGGTAATATTCTTAGCGTTTAGAAAAACTATGGAAAATATTCTGCCGATCATGTAAGAAAGAAAAGTAGAATTTTTTTTCAGACTGTACGAGACGTAACGTTTTCTAGCATTTATTCTAGCACTAGGATCCTGCCGATAACTGTGTTCTTTGTTCATGTAGTTACATCCGGCTTTTATGTGTATCCGTGCTACTTCCCTGGAATTGATCGGTCTGCCGGTGTGGAGGATAGACAGAACGATAATCCATACCGATGAGCGCTTAACCTTTACGTTACCGCGAACCCTCAAGTTAAGAGTAATAATTAAACTGTGAAATAATAATTTAAATTAAATTTTAAAGTAAAACTATTCGATTCGGTTACCATCTCTACAACTTTAATTACATGTAAATTTGGATCACGATCGGATCCGTTTATGCAGTAAGAACAAGGAAACTCTTGAAATAATTAGCGATAGTAGTCGAACGACTTTTAAAATTAAACGACGGTTAAAATGAGCAGAAAAATATGCGCTCGAGTTCGGGATAGTGAAAGAGCTGAATCATTGCTTTTTTCTTTTTTGTTTATTTCGATATAACAAAATCAATTGTTCACATAAACGCGACATCCAAATAACAGAAGAATCGGTTCGCTCTCAAGAAACAATATTTAATTTGTTACTGAAGATTCGAACTTAGAACTGATTTTTATCATATAACTAACCGTTTTTCTGGAAGAGGGTGTCCTCAGAACGACTTTGTATCACCACTTACCAAAGTGTTGAAAAAAACTTCTCACTAACGTGTAAAGGGACCTGACACCATATCAAAATTTCAAAAATATATCTGTAAAACACCGACAGGAGTACTGTAAATTAAATTTTTTCCTGATCGAACAAAGGATTTCTGTGGTTTTCCTGAAATAAAATCTAAATAACTGAAGAGTAAGATAAAAACATGATCTGAATGCATGTAGAAATTATTAAGGTAATAATAATACATATTATATAATATTAATACATATACATATATACATATATATGTATATATGCATATATACATATATACATATTATATAATATATATTATTAAGGTAATAATAATACATATATATCATAACGCTCGGTAAATAAGCCCGTATGACAAGTATATGTTAAACGGTTCACCTAATCGCATTATATAAAAAAACTCAAAATATTTAATGATATGTGTGTGTGTCTACAGTAATGGTGGCCAACGGCCGTAAAACCTAGAACTCAAAAACAATTTTCTTAAACTGTTTTTAATTTTAAGTACTCTACAAAACATAGTAAATTAAAGCTACTAATAAGTCCCAAAATCATACAGATATTACTTACAGCCGAAAAATTTCTTGGAACGTTACGTTTCATATTAGTCCAAATATTATCAAAGAAACGTCCCTTTTCGCCAAAATTCCTTCACATTTATATTTATTAATTTCATTATTCTTCATGCGATATCAGGATGCATATAAGAAGTTTCAACGTTTACTGTTGGCCGGCCGGTTCAGTAGTAACACGGATGACAAAAAATCATTCTTTTTTAACAAAATCGAAATTATTGATAAATTTTAAATAATATTTTAACGATTAAATTTAACTTAAAATTTTATCGGATAAAAAATGTGCACAATATCAGTTTTTGCAAGAATATAATTAGACGATTTGAAGATAATAATTTAAAAAATAGAGCGTGCAGTTTAAACAGTAATATAGTACTGTTTTACGCTCCTCCTTGATGCTTTTCATTTTTTCCGACAAACGTCGATGTCCTTATCCGGTCAAAGATTCTTTCTCTTATACGTAGGCATACATATAAGAATTCATCTTTAGTTAAATTAAGAGGATGTACTACACTTGTGCAGAATAATCCAGGTCGGGTTTTAATTTTTTTTATTTTGAGGGAATTTCAAGATTATTCTTTGCTTTGAGGTCATAGGATTAGATAGATCCAGGTACAACCTATCGTTTAGAAAGGTAGTCTTATTTATCTGTATCTATATATATATATATATATATATATATCGGTTTCTTTTAGATTAGCGACAAGAAATAGCAGTTCTAGTACAACTAATTATTATTATTAAGGATATTTAAATTTTTATTTTAAATGTAATTTCAATCTAAATGTACTGTAATGTTTAGAAAGGTTGTTTTGTTTACCCATATATATAAAATTATTTATTTTATATGTATATATAAGAATTTATATATACATACATAAAATTTCTGTTAGACTTGAATGTACAAGTAAATATGTATCAATTATCTTGTTATTTTTATTTTGAGACAGTTACAAGGTCGTTTTGTGAGATGGATATACTATCTGCTGTTTTCTTATAAGAAGTTATTTTTAATTTGTCTTTTAATTCGATTCATGAAATGATATAACGGGCATGAGCTTCCGGAGCGCTCTCCACGAATCTGAATAATTTAATATTTATAAAAAAAATTTATATATTTTTAAATAGCGCGATATTGTGCAGTTATTAGTATTGAAAATCCTATTTAAAAATTAACTGAATGTCCTGATCCTAGAAATAACAGAATTAACTTACTGTAATGAAATCGATTAAAAATAATAATCAATATTTGACACGTAGATATGAAAATTAACGAAACAAAATCTTAAATATTTATTGCGACAAACTCAAAGATTTTACATTTTTTTCTCTTTGACGCACTCCACCCGTTTCTTCTTTACCGATAAATGATCAAAAGCAGAAACATTTTTTCAGGCAGCTGTACTCCTGTATTTCTGTTTTCATAACGAATTTCTGGACGTTCCGAAGATCGTTTATAACCACTTCATCTGTTAGCAGCGGATATTTTTCTACTTTCATTCCTTCGGTTTTTTTCTTCTGATCGTCAGCTAATGTATAATGCAAAGGCTTTTTAATCAAATAGGTCATCTCGTTTTTAGTCGGGTGGTTTTTAAAATCGAGGATCAAACATTACAGTCCAACCATTAGTTATACATTAATATTTTTACCATCTCATTATAAATATAAAAAATGAGCGTTTCATTACAGAAAATGAAACCGGGAGAACAGTTTGTAACCGTTTCATGAATAAATAAATTATCTGAAATTTTCAATTCCGATGGAATATTTTATGAAAACCTTTGATCGTAAAAATCATCATAAAAAGCGACTAAGGTTTATTGACATTCAACAAAACTCACTTAAGATAAGGTAGTCGTTATTCCTTAATTAATCTCGCTGTAATGTGTAGACAGCATGACGAGAAATATTAATGACATCCCTCACCTACTTCGAGTTCTTATATCTTTACCGCGGTACATGGGTCAACACGATACACCATCACCGACTGAAATGACTTCCCGAGATAATTTGCATGTCGAATTGCTGACCGACCTCATAGGGGGTCTATCAAAGGTATCTAAAAAATTATCAATATCTATTCTTGGTAAACAGTGGACAGCCATGGCTTGATAGTTATGTCGAATACTCAGTTAAATCAAATTCTTCCGGCTGATTGCTGAATACGAGTATGTCCGACCGGCTTAGTACTCAACGTCCTACGATTATTTACAGGTACGCCACAATTTCTTACTCTGCGTATGATAACTGATAGAAACCGATACTGATGTCCGTTGCTATGATAAAATTAATTCCTCTTTCCGGTAGATTCATTCTACGTTCACTCGAGCGTCTAGATATCTGAATGCATACTTTCAATAAAAAGTGATATAAAATTAAATTTAATTCTAATACATAAAACACCGACACATCAAGTCGGTTATGTATATCAATTTATCGCCGTGTTAAGGTTCTTGTTGAACATCTTGTAACCATCTCGAACCGATTTACAGATCTGTTGTTGCTCTCTAGATTAAAAAACCACTCGTGGGTCAAGTTTTATGCCGCAGAAAACTTTCTATTAGTTCCACTTTCTTGCAAAAATCGACAAAATTCTTTCTCGGTTTCGACTTAATAAGGATGATTTCTATCAAACGAGCACTAAAATTTTGTTTAGATACGGTTATTGTCATTTAAACCGTAGTGACGTATGAAAAGGATATCTTAGCGAGCTATTGAGGGAAGTTTCACGAAAGTAGACCTTGATAGATCTGTAAGGTCAGGTGTAGTGCTATAACGATCAGGGTACATTTAAATTCAACAAATCGGAACCATTTTTTTATTAACTAGTAGCATTTCGAATTAAAAGTAGCATAACCCTGTAGTCGCTTTACAGATATACTCTGATTAAAATGCCAACCCTGATTAAAATGCCGTATTGTACGCAAGAATCAGCAAAATTCTTTATTAAATGCAATATTGTAATCGTAACGAGTTAGAAATAATTTAATCGAATAAATTTAATCAAAACAAAAATGGATTTGTGTGGCTTAACGGCAGATATCGAGAAAGTAGCCTCAAAAATAGTCGAATAAGATAATTTTTAAACGATACTTAGCCGCTTGTAAATTATTCTGTTTATTAAGATCATGAATCGATAAATTATAGACAAGTTAATAACTTTTTCAATTGTTTTAGTTAAATAAGTTTTACTGCGCTTTTATCTTTATACCTAAAGTTTTACCGTTTGTCTGTCTGTGCATTTAGTATTTTTAATTAATCTTTCGCTGGTTATTTTTTTTCTTGGATAAAAACGTCGATCTAAGCTGTTTTCCGGCTTTCGTAAACGAATAAATACATCGCGTCAAAATAGTAGAATGATTTATTGAAATTCGATACGTATATTTATTTTAATTAAAAACAAAGATATTTTAGAGAAAGATTTTAGGGTTCATCCGAATATAAACTTATATTCTGAACGGGACCCTCCCTTCTTGATAAAAACTTGAATTTTTCGCTCACGATTCATTTTATCAAAACTCACTTGGAACACTATTACGGCTAAACGTTATAGAAAAAAACCTCTCGTGCACTTTTTAAGATACCGTATTTTCACTCGGATACATCCCTAGTTGCGGTATTACCTATCTACATTTGATTTACTCTACGACTAAATGACGTATTCCCACAGCACAAAGGGCAAACCGGGGTGAATTGAATCTAGGGACGGTGGGAAAAGATCCAGTGCCGTTTCGCAAGAAAGGAAGTCGAGGGACTGCGGCCCCGACAGACAGTAGATATATATATTACTACTCGAATAATATTATTTTCTTCAAAGTAGATATGAACGCCTCTCGTTCGAAGTTGAAAATGATGTTCGTAGTAGTGTTTTGTTAGTTACCGACAGAATTAGATTTGGCAACTATCATCGTTGATAACAAGTTTCTGGGTGTTTTATATGTTTTTTAATAAGAAATAAGGCTGCTATTTTACGGTTTTGATTTCTCGATCCGTTTTTATTTTTATTATTTTATTTGTCATCATAAGATAAACCGTTCGGTTCGACAAAAGGAGTAATCATACATTTATTATTTAATAAATTTAAATAAGTGATCAATTTCATAAGTGATTAGTGTAGAAGTAATCAGATAAAACATTCAGGACGGATGAATGCTCTTGAATTTCTGAACTCATGTTCATTTGTATAATATTTTAAAGTTCATTTATTATTTTTATTATACATTAACTTTAAAATATTGTATAGATACATGAGTTCGGCAATTCAAGAGTGTTCGTCTGTCCTGGGTGTGTTATCTGATTAGTGTAGAAGTAATCAGATTTACTTCTACAATTATCAAAAAGTGTATATCACTTATGAAATTGATGTATAATTTTTTAAGCAGAGACTTGAAGATGTAAAATCAATTAAGCAAAATATAAATTAATAATCACAAAAAATGTTACTTAGAATCTAAACCTAGATTGACATTTCAATTATTAAACTCACAATTCTAATTTAAAGTGGAACTCATTGTAGCGGTCGTCGCATTTCCTTTGATAACTAGAAGGTAACCCGGCCGACGTAGACTTGTAACCGGTCGGTCTACTAGTAAAAGTTAAAAGTGGGACGACTTTCGCTTAACCGCTGTCAGCTGTTGACCGGTTTTCTGTTCGCCTGTACTTAGACTCCGCCTCTATTGATAAGTATTTACATCGACATTCATTCTGTTTCAGCATTCCTCAACAAGCTATTTATTTAAAAATCCGAATACTTATTCCACACCTATAATAATAATATCCATATAATACACACACACACACACACACACACACACGCACACACACACACACACTTTTTCGCTTGGCACAGTCACGCACTAGATTTTAATTCGTGTCTACTAAGAAATTCTTAAACATTGTGGATAATCTCGTTTGCTGAATATTCAACTAACGAGGAAATTGTAAGATTCTACCAAAATTCTTTCCTGCTACCAAACGCCTCGATATTAAACCTATTCTTGATAAATATCATAAATTTTAATCGCTACTATTACCATACGAAAAGAAAAAAAATATATATTCACATCCTTCCTTATATTCTTTTAATTTATACTATATATATATACAGTGTGTAGTGTGTTTTACATTTGTATATTATTACAATCTAGCTAATTTGTAAAATAATTTTTTGCGTTGCAACTTAATTCATTCTACATAAATTTCAACACTAGTTCAATGATTTAAATAAATAATCATGTTATAAAAAATGTATAAAATTAATTAAGTATTCAATGTGTGTGTGTGCGTGCGTGCATGTGTGTGTGTGTGTGTGTGTGTGTGTGTGTGTGTGTGTGTGTGTGTGTGTGTGTGTGTGTGTGAGAGAGAGAGAGAGAGAGAGATGCACGATTAGAAGAAATTTTATGACCTGAATTTCACTTAGTATATAAATGTAATTATATAAGACGTAAAAATCACTTCGATTTACTGACCAAATGAATGAATAGCTTTAATGAGTTTCAATCTATTAGAAAAGTTATTCTATATTAGAAAACATAAATGAAGAAAAAAGAAGTTTAACATTTTATTTTCGGAAAGTATATGTATTTTATTTTTTAATTCTGAATTTTATAGTAACGAATGATAGTTTAACTGAAATGATCATGACATGGAACAAAATATTGTAAGGGCACCTAGTATTTGTATGTGATAAATAAACTGATATGCGATGAATTTATTTTAAACTGACTCCAAAATATTTTTAAAAAGGTTGGATTTTTAACGATAGAAACACACACACACATATTTATATACACAAGCGCGCACAAACACACACGCACACACACACATATATATATATATAAAATTTTGTGCTAGAAATTGTTAACATTTTAAATAACAAAATATGAGAACAGCCGGTCGATTTTGAGTGCAGATTGTCTGGAATTTTCTATTTCATCTAATTAAAACCATTTGTAAAATTTGATTACATTTCCACTGTAATATTCTTCAGACATTATATCATAGCTGTAGAATTTTAACGAGAAACTAAGAATCGAAGAAAGGTATAACCTGCACCTCCGAAATCCTATTTCAGAGAAACTTTAATGAAGTTTTTGAAAATGTCTTCTTTATCGCATTCTATTAGCTTTCATAAAAAATAGTCGTTTGCTTTTGTTTTAAAATGTATTCGACCAATACTAATCCTAAAAGAGAGTCTGTATCTCCGATTTCTGACCAATTATAATCGTTTACGTCGAAATAAATTATTAGAGTTCTTAAAATACATTTAAAAACTATTCGTTTGACCCTGTTTGTGTGTACTTTTGTAATTATTAAAATAAATTTATACAATTTTAATAATTAAATCGAAAAAGAAAGAATTTAAGCTTAATGTTGAGGAAGGCGTTCGCAACTCTTGCGAATGCTTTCAGCTTCGAAATATTTTTTCGATTCAGAAATAAATTAACTAAGGCTATTTTTAAAATTATTTTTTATCGAATTTCATCAAATGACACAAAAAGGCGATCGATTTATTTTATTTTTACAGCGTTTTAGAAATAAGGAAGGGCACAAAGAGCACATAAGAACAGGATTCCGGGAAATCTGTATTCCAAACGGATTTGGAGAGACAGACGATCGATCTCGATCGCCGATCGATTTTTAGCTTATGTGAAAAATAAAAAAAGTACCCTTGACATTTTATCGCCTTTAATCGATATCGGTAAAGTTATCTATAGCGTCTATCGAGAATTTACCGATATTCAAAGAGCCGAAGAAGTATCCGATAGCCGGCGACTTTCTACCTCCTTGAAACATTTATAACCGATTAGACTTAAATAGCAGAAAAGTTTTATGAAAATTGTTATTTTTATGATACCGAAAAGGTTATTTTATACATTTGATCTGTTTAGCATTTTTCGTAATAATGTAGGAAATTTGAATTGAAAAAATAGCCGAATTATCACGACTGTGTCTTAACCGAAATAATTTATTGTCGCTCAAATGTGGAAGAAGAGGGGAAGATGATCGAAAAGATTTCCTTTAATTTTTGTTATTATTTCGCTGTAGTTTTAAATTAAGCGTTGTTCGTTAATCACTACAAAAATTGTTACTATTTTTAATAATTCTTACCGTTACTCCGACTATAAGAACCAATGAAAATCTACATTTCCTACACACAGTATTTTTGGACGAATGAAAACCGAAGAGGTAAATTTTCTGTAACGGTTACCATTCTAACTACTTTGAGCCAAACTCGATTGCATCATTGCCCCTAAGAAGAAGCGCTGATTTAAAATAGTCTAAAGAACCGACTGAACATCTTCATGCCGTTATTAACGGCTGAAACATGATGATTTAATTTAATGAAATTTGCGTGTAGGAATCGCTAATTGTGGCGGTGGAATCGCAAATAACGGGTATAATTTTTGTATTAACGAATGAATTTATTTAAAAGGTATTTTTGAAAAGAAAAATGAGATTTGAGGGAAAACACCAATTTTCTCAGTTATTCAAAAACTGTAAAGAGTCTTTTCTATTGTCATCCATCTCGTGTCATGCTCATGACTTGTAATGTTATCATTTCAATACTAAAATTCTTTTGGAATTTTGCATAACAATAAGTTATCAAAAACAGATTGAAAATAAAATCAAAATAAGATGTCTCTGATATTTTTAATCATATCGCTTTTATATCCTTATTCGGTTTCATTTTTCGTGATGTACTGAACGGTAAGCGTCATATTTATTATGTAAAGCTAATTTATACCATCGGGAACATTTCTAGCCGGGAGAACAGACAACTGATAACTACGTCAGGTAAAACTGATCCAGCCTTTTAACGATTAACCCACCGGGTTGGTCTAGTGGTTAACGCGTCTTCCCAAATCAGCTGATTTGGAAGTCGAGAGTTACAGCGTACAAGTCCTAGTAAATCCAGTTATTTTTACACGGATTTGAATACTAGATCATGGATACCGGTGTTCTTTGGTGGTTGGGTTTCAATTAACCACACATCTCAGAAATGGTCGAACTGAGAGTGTACAGACTACACTTCATTTACACTCATACATATCATCCTCATTCATCCTCTGAAGAATTATCTAAACGGTAGTTACCGGAGGCTAAACAGGAAAAGAAAGAAAGAAAGAAAGAATGAAAGAAAAAAGCCTTTTAACGATTAAAAATTGTGTATCCCTTACACCACACTTAATAAATATGTCCGCATTGTCGTGACAAGACAGCATTTGACCCGTTAAAAAAAAAGGAGATGGTTTGAATTAAAGCGAAAGTAACAGATTATTTGATGCAAAGAAATAATCGCTGGTTTCAAATCAGAAGCGTGGTTTTTTTTCTGTAACCGTAACTTTCATTAGTTCGCCGATTCTTTCTGTCCGAAGTAGGCTCTGTTTTTACTGCAGCGAAAATATTAATAACATTAAATATAACCGACAGTTTTATTTTTACGTACTATACATACGCTGTAATTAGAATACTGATAACATTAAAAAAAATATCGCGTGTTTAGTTTCGTTTATCGTATCCTTTTAATACAATTGCTATTGATATTAATTCATAACTTGATGTGATGTTTACATATTTTCAACGATTCCGATTACACATTTACATCGATAAAAATAGATTTAGGTTACAATTAAAGACGAAATAATTTAATTGTTCAATTGTAACTATAATTTAATTATAATAATATTATTATCAATAATATTTTTTTTTTATGAAAGCAAATAAATAATTATTATCGTCATCGTCAATTATTATTATTTATTTATTCATAGCAGAACAGTTGTAACCTGGTACGCTTTTTTTCTATGTTTAATTAAAATAACGTTAACAAAATATAAGGAAATAAAGAAATAAATGAGTGCAAAGAGGCAGGGTATAAATAAACGAAAAAAACGATGTGAAGTTAAGATTGAACTAAACGAAGGCTCATACCTTGAAATCGGTATGACTCGACAAAGTTTAGAAAGCACAGTTGACTCACAAGGTGGGGGAAGATCTCTGGATCGGCAATCGGTTTCTTTCTAACTTTGGCGTCCTGTAGCGGTACACTATCCCCTTCATTGTATTACTTGCAGTGCCGACATTCCTTGAGACGCTCCGAATAGAGCTACTACACATCTATGTTTTTACGCTTTATAAACCCTTTGACGTGTAATTTGAATGTAGATTAGGTAGAAAACAGGCGGATAACATTACAAAAAAAAGAATAATTAAAAAACAGTCAGGAGAACTTTCTACTTTATGTAGAAAGGTAACAATCGATGGAGAACTTGAGACGATGAGAATTATATTTGAAGTGAAGCTAGATGAACGCAGAAAGTAGATAAAAAAATTATAGAGATATGGAAGTAAAAATTGTTTATAGGTAGAAAAATTAAATTAATAGAAAATTCAAGTAGCAAAGAAAAACCGGTCGAGTGAAAAGTGTAGTGACGAAGAAAACAAAACATTACAGGAAACACATATAGTGTCAAAAAAATGTATACACACTTTGAACTGTCATAAAAGATTTATTTTCCTATCTACAAGATTAAATTTCTGGGAAAAGTAAGGCTAGAGTCCAATTGAAAAATAAGTGTACTTTCTGGTCAGACTGAATGTTTCAAATGGTGGTTAAAGTAAATGTTCAAAATGGTGGCCTTCAGCATCGATACATTTCTGACTACGAGTCGCGACTGATTCAGTACCAAAGTGTCCAATGGGATTTCTGCACACATCGCTTGAATCTCATCCCAAAGTGTTCCAGGTTACGTGGTTTACGATGGTAACTTCATATTTTACGGTGCCACATAACAAAAAATCGAGCGGCGTAAGTTCTGGAGAGCGTAAAGGAAATTCGATTGGTCACCTGTGTCCTATCCACTGGCCTGGTACATTTTGACTCAGGTATTCTCGCACATTCCTATAATAGTGCGGCGGGGTGCCATCTTGTTGGTGATAAAACCTGTCATTACTGTACACTGCACGACTGGAAGGGAGAATGAAATCAGCACGCATTGTTAGGTACTTTCTCCAGTTACATTAACTTCAAAACGGAAAGGTCCAATGAGTCCCGTAGGAGGCAAACCGCACCATACATTCACACCAGACAAATTTATAGCCTTTTCAACAATAATGTGGGGATTATCTTCAGTCCAGTACGCACATCCTGACTCCATAGGGGAAGACATTCTCCATGTGACGGTTTCGGTCGCCACGCCACCCCCTCCGTACCTAGCCCTTATGGGCTTTACCGGAGGTCAGCTTCAGTACCTCGGCAACGATATCTTTCAGTTAAGTCTCACCCAGGATGCCACCGACGCGAATGCCACAAGCGATATTTCCATCGGGGTACTACTGATTAACATCAACTTCAAACAAAACACATCTAGCCAAGTCTCAAACAAGAATGAATGACTTTCTAAGAACGAAGGAACTGAACTCTACCTACCCGAAAGGTAAAAATGAGTTCGATGAATCATAAAACGTAACACAAAACACTTACAAAACATAACCAACGAAAAAATCCATAACCAAACAGAAACAAAAACAGCAACAAAATAACAATAAAACCAAGCATAAACACAAAGAAGAAAAGTCCAAGAGAACATCACACCCCTTCAGCGATCCTTTCTTTAATGTGCAATAAAACCAAATATGCGATCACCTATTCCGTCCGGCTTTTCCAATTAACACGGAGATCAAGTTTCAACCCGATAATATCAAGCCGACAAATGATTTCCGTGCGCATTAAGTTATACCTACCACATTCATATATCACATGATAAGCAAAATCAAACAATCCGCATTGCGGACACATAGTCCGCAAGGCCAAATTTCTGTAGTCTGTCCAGAAAAGCGCCATGTCCTGAAAGAAATTGCGTCACATACTTGTTCGGGTGTACCCAACAGGCGTCCCGCAAACCAACGACGTTAGGGAAAAGATCATGCGTATAACGCCCACATTCTGTCTCATTCCATCTGGTCTGCCGCACAGCGACACCATGCTCTTCTATCTTTATTTTCTCCAAAGTCCTGAGCAGTTAGTACTTTCATTGACTGATTTAATACCTTAACCTGACGTCTTAGCACATAATGCTGTTACCTCTCAGGCGCAATCAAGTCTATCGGATTCACGCCTGCGATTACCAACATCGCCTCCCGTGAAATTGTACGATAACCACCCGTTACCGTTAGCAATATAAGGCCCGTAACAAAATATCCCGATAGCTTTTAAATTTTAGCTTTTCCGTCTAAACAGGCGCCGAATGTAGCATAATTGCCTCGTAGTCTTAAAATGAAGACCCGAATCAGGATTGACCCCACGTCAAATTCCGAAGAAGGCATTATAGGCCTTTCCCGCGACGTATTGAAAGTGCTTCTTAAACTGCAATTTCTCATCAAGAAACACCCCGAGGTACTTCTAAACCTGAACATATCTAATACGTTGGCCTGACATCGATACGCGAACTCGTCGCCTCACAATCAAAACGGCCTTTGAAGAGCATCATCGTAGTCTTCTCCGGGCTAAACGTTATCTTATATTGATGACCCCATAGCTCAAGTATCCTGTAAAACACACAATTATGCCTATTGACAATTCCATTAAGTTTGAATTGTGCTTCACTCTACCAAAAAATGTTACTCATAAATCCCGGTTCATGTGTAAACATCCCCTGAACCCATCCACAAAATTGTACCCTGCGATCTAGGTCGTCGTCACTTAGCTGTTGCAGCAGCCTTGGAATGTACACACGCAATTTGCTTTCTTCAGAATTGGTCGCACACTACTAGAACTTACACCACACCTACGTGACTCTTACCTTCAAGTGGTGAACTCTTAAACAGTTCCAGCACCACACGTGAGGATTCATCAATTGTAGGCGTGCGAGGTCGCCCTGATCGGCCTTTCTGCACATTACACAAAAAACTAGTCGTGACTCGTAATCAGAAATGCGTCGACGCTGAAGGCCACCATTTCGAACATTTTCTTTAACCACCATCTGGAACATTCAGTTTGTCCAGAAAGTACACTTATCATTTAAATTGGACTCTAGCCTTACTTTTCCCAGAAATTTAACCTTGTAGGTTGCAAAATAAATTTTGTATGACAGTTCAAATTGTATATACATTTTTTTACGCATGCTCTATATACGTATGAAAAAGAAAAAAAATATTCAGGGAAATGAAATCAAAATGTAATGTCAGAGGTCCAGGTGAAAGATCGTGTGGATTGAAGGAGAAAAGAGAATGTTAACAAGTGTCAGGGGTACGCAGAAGGAGAGGACGAATATTTAAGTGTTAGAGAAGAAAAAAGGTCGATGATAACTTCAGAGAAGACTCCTTATTATAATATGAATTCGACAGAGCACAATGATTTAAATGAGGATAAAGGGCAGGATCTAATACGCGTAATATACTGTATTTATTGCTATTCTATACCGGAGCAGTAGAATCGAATGAACTGTTTATATTTTTATTTAAAATGTATGATCAGCATCGCTCTCATATTTTAATAGAAGCATTATTATCATTTTGATGAAAATAAAAGAAACAAAATATTGTTCTTGCTTCCTTTCTATCGAAGGAAGTACGAGCGTAAGTATGGGAACTAACACGTTATAATTTTAAGCTCTCAAATCAATTAAAATAATTTCAAAAGAATGGTACACGAGGCGGATCGTGAACTAGGAAAAATCTATTTGGACAATAAAAGCAATTTTAACTGTCATATTAATTTTAGAAGGCGGTCGAAGGATACAAAAGTAAACATAACGAACATTACAAAGATAATATATTAAAGGTGTTATTTAACGAAATTTTTAAATCTTGAAAAGAAAAATTTATGAGGAACGGAAAATATATTTTTAAATTTTAAGAAGACTAGATTTATATATTGATAAATAAGAGCCATTCGTAATTTTTTTCGGTCGGTTAGCTGAAATAAGAGTAGAAAATGAGGAAATACAAGTTTTAAAACGGAAGGGAGTGAGACAAGGATTTACTATCTTTTAATTTTTAGTTTGTTCGTGGAAGAAACAATAATAGAACCGAAAGAATAGTTTGACAGCAGAATAATAGTCAGGGGACAAAAAATTAACATTTCAGATAGAATTCGGAATGAATAAGAAGTAATGTACGGTGCGGATTCATTATCGGAGATGATCTAGTCCGAAAGCGAACAACAATAAAAGAAAGAATACGAACAGCGCACAGGGCCAAACGGGCTGTAGCCCGGGAGCGCAAGCCTTTTGGGGGCGGCAATTTTTATTGGTGTTATATTTTTTTTATTAGTTATTTTTGCTCAAAATCTTTTCATGACAAAAATAACCTGTTCTAAATGAAAATATTATATGTATGCATATCTTTGTTTTAGAGTTTGGTAATTAATATGTGTGTTCTTAGAATTTCTTCAGTCACTTATACTAGTATCAGTGAAATACTTTCGGTTTTGATTCGGTTCACGCCAGTTTTCTATCAAGTGCCAGGCATACTACTGCATCGTCAGCAGCGTCGTCGGATCTTTTCGACCCCTCTCTTTTCCTGTTTAGCCTCCGGTAACTACCGTTTAGATAATTCTTCAGAGGATGAATGAGGATGATATGTATGAGTGTTGTTTTGTACATTCTCAGTTCGATCATTCCTGAGATGTGTGGTTAATTGAAACCCAACCACCAAAGAACACCGGTATCCACGATCTAGTATTCAAATCCGTGTAAAAATAACTGGCTTTACTAGGACTTGAACGCTGTAAATCTCGACTTTCCAAATCAGCTGATTTGGGAAGACGCGTTAACCACTAGACCAACCCGATGGGTTCGGATCTTTTCGACCGGCTTCGTGAAATGTCACGGTCGTTAAAAACATCTCGCTACTGTCGCAAAAGACATCACAATCTTACCGTATTTTTGTGTTGTGTTCATTTCAATACAAGTTTCAATATAGGTGAAACGTCTGTTTCTTGAGGTTGTCTGTGATTTAACTTATTCTTCTAGTCTGCTATTTTTCAGTTTCGGCGTAGTATTAATGGTTCATTATATTTTTAATTTCTACAGTAACCGGTAAGGCAATCTTTACTTCGTAGCGTTAATTTTAAAAATATTTTTTTATTGTGTAGCAGGGCTAACCGTGGAATACAAACGATGAAGGTTATCTGGCTTCGCCAATCGTAAATTAAAGAAAGAGAAAGAAGCGATGCAGAAAACTTTTCTGAAAAAATGCCTACATTAAGAAATTTCTTTAAAAATGGCGAAACACTATCTATGGAAATTACACAGCATGAGCAATACGAAAAAGGAAAAGAAGAAAACCAACCACAGTATGATAATAATTCCCGACAATCAAATGAGAAAGAAAAAGAATATACTCAAACACAACAACAAGAGGAGCAGGAGCAACAAAACCTGCAATAACCACTGCCAGAAGATCAGGAAAGAGAATATGTAGATGAAGATGAAGTAAATAATATGTTGAGTGCTAATTATGATGATACTGTATTATGGGGAAGATTAAGCGAAGATAAAATTATAGATATAATAAAGAACATATCTAACGTAGTTATAGGTATTCAAAAACTGGACTTTACTGCATCTAAAGTGGTCTACAAACCACAGAGCAGGTATGCTACGAAAACGATATTTTATAGACATTTACCAAGTGGAAAACAACAAAAAAGAAAGTGGCTTTTTTATACTCAAATTCTTCAGGAAAAGTTTATTGTATCCCTTGCAAACTATTTTTGGTAGTGCGAATAAACCATTTAGTACAGGTTTCAACGATTGGAAACACGGTGAAAAAATTTCAGACCGTGAAAATTCCACTCTGTATAAAGAAAACACCCGTATACTTGTTAACCGATCTACTGAAAAATGTGAATATTTAAAGAATTATTCAATTATATAAATGGAAAAAATACTAATTACTGGAAAAATATTTTAGAACGGATTGTTGAAGTAATCAAATTTTTAAAGTCAAGGGGTTTGGCTTTTAGGGGAGAGAATCAAATTATTGGTGATGAACACAATGGAAATTATTTAGGATGCATAGAACTTTTAGCAAAATTTGACCCCATCTTACAACAATATATATTTAACTTTGTAAATAAAGTTACTGGGCATGTCTCTTATTTATCTGCAGATATTTGCGATGAATTCGTCAAAATATTCGGTAGTAATGTCAGAAGTTTTATTATCTCTGAATTAAAAGAAGCAAAGTATTACTCCATTATAGTAGATTCGACGCCCGATATTTCCCATATGGATCAATTAACTATTGTCGTTAGATATGTCAATAAAAATGGAACACCTGTTGAAAGGTTTTTAAAATTTTTAGAAAATACTGGCCATAAGAGCGCAGAAATGGAATATTGTATTTTAAAGCTATTATCTGATTTAGATATTAATTTGGAAGATTGTAGAGAACAATCTTACGATAACGCCTGTAATATGTCGGGGATAAACAGCGGCCTCCAAACACGCATTAAATATAAAAACAATTTTGCCGTTTACGTGCCCAGTGCAGCACATTCTTTAAATTTAATTGGAGAATCGACGGCGAAATGCTGCGTTAAAGCAACTTCATTCTTTTTATTTCTACAAAATCTATACAATTTCTTTCCCGCGTCAACATCAAGCTTCTGCAGAAAAATACGCTTTTCGTACATATACGGTTCTTTATAAAAATTTGTACAGTCGAAACGAAACACAAAATCATTTAACCTTTAGAGATCTGAAGGTATAAAATTGTCCGGGTGTGATGAGTACAAACGAATACGCAAAAGAAAAAAACAGCACGGCGAAAATATGTTGGAAGAAGTTAAATTTGATGCCAACAACGAATTCCGCATAAATACATATTATGCTATTATTGATAAACTTCTATCAGAAGTACAAAAGAGAAAATTTGCCTATGATGCCATTTAATCAAAATTTGAGTTTCTGGTCAATTAAACAAATCTAAATGAAGACACAATTAGAAAGAATGCTGAAAAGTTGTGCGAAACGTATATGAACGATTTAGAAAATAATTTTATTGAAAAATGCCTTCATTTTAAACACGAATACTCGTATTTATTGGAAAATAATGAAAAAAATATCTACTGCGAAACTTAGTTTAAGAACAATAATTGACTCGAAAGTTAAGTCTACATTTCGTAAAGTGGCCCCCGCACTGCGCATTTTTCTAAAGTATTGCCACTACAAATTGCAGCGGCGAAAGATCTTTTTCAGCAGTGAAAAGGATAAAAGATTATTTACGGTCTTCTTTCGAACAGAGCAAATTAAATGATTTGAGCATTTTATCCATAGAAAGTGACTTAATAATTTAAATTCGTGTGATATTATTAATCAATTTGTAAAAGAAAAAGCTAGGAAAATAAATATATAAGTTACTTTTGTTTTTCGTTTACTATAAAGTTTGTTTTTGTTCGTAAAATTTTTTTTAATTTTATGTTTTTGCTTAGTGTAATGGTAATAAATTGAATTTTTCTAGTTCTGAAACATTTGTATAATTTTGCCGGTCACCACACTCCCGCTAGCTATCCTATGTATTTTCTTATGAAGAGGGACGCATTATTTTTAGTAGCTCACGGGCGCCGAATATCTTAGGAGGCCCTGAATACGAAATAAACATATTAATATATGAGGCCGTGGTTATTTCAAAATGAATGATTTGCTTTTTATTTAGGAAATAAAATAACAATGATGCATCGGATTCTTACCAGTCAGGAGAGTTTTAATGCGGAAAAGAAATCCGCTAGACTCGAACATAGATTCCAGAATTAGAAAAAAATTCTTAAAAATATTTTTATGGAGTTCTTAGCTTTATGGTGACGAAACATGGACGATCGAAAAGTTATAAAAACAAAGTACAGAGATTTTTAAAGAGATGTTATAGGTGAATGTTTAAAATTAATCAAAGTAGTGATGTAAATTCGGCTAAAGTAAGGTCGATCCGATTATAAGGTAAAAATAATAAGGATCGAGATAAAAACGTACAAAACCGGTGACCGAAGATATAAAAATTCAAGAAGTATGTCGAGGCTAAGAGATAGGCACCGAATAGAAAAGAATGGAGAAATAAATCGAACGTTTGAACGACAGAGATAAAAGAAATTATTTTATTACTCGTTTATATTGATTTTTTTAAACGATGGACTCAAATATTTCTGATCACATCAACTTTTACTGTATTTTAGTTACTTAAATCACATTTATACAAAATGTTTTTCCGCATCAGCAAATTAAAAAATATAAACAATAATAATAATAATAGATCGGATAAAAAATAGTTTGATGATTACGAACAATAAATATTACAAGAAGATAAACACTAAATGGAAAACAAGACGAGGGGAAAGAGAGGTGAATCGGTACGCAACGCGGATGACAATGACGAGAATTATTTTATTTTACGGTGATGCTCGGGTAACGTAGATTGTTCAGAGAAACACGGGATAAGGAAACACTAACAGTTGTTCCCGGCGACTACTAAAAACGGTGTTGTTAGTATTGAAATTACTATTACTATAGTAAGTATTATATTATAAAAGTCATTGTTCCGCTTTATCGTCACTATCTTTCGCGCCTTTTTCATTCGGTATTGACGAGCCGACTTATAAAAACAACAATATCTGAAATTAATGATCATTTTATCTGTTATCTTACATATATATATATATTTATATATATATATATATAAAGAAAAAACTTCGAACGTTCGTATAAACGATCTAGGATATCGACAAAAACAAAAAAATTCGTCGAATAAAAATATTACCTAAATTTATTTATATTTAAATCGATTCGATATGTTCCGATAAAGAACATATATATATATATAAATTAATGTTTGTTTATTTGTCCCATATATGTTCCTATATCGTCATCCGATTGCGATGAAACTTTGATGAGTTGTGCGCACGCCCGCGAAGGTTTCTGGTTTAGTTTGGATCCGCTAGGTGGTGCTAGGATCGAGATATTGCGAAAAATTGTATTTACGGTCCGATTGGGCTCATATTCAGAATATGTGTTACTTACATGGAAAGAAATACCTCTGCAAAAAATGGATCCGCTAAATGGCGCTGGGGTTGAGATATTTGGAAAAATTACATTTATGGTCCGATTTGGTTCGTACTCAGAATATATATTAGTTACGTGAAAAGAAAATTTTTTACAAAAATTATACCCGCTAGGTGGCGCCGGTGTCAAGATATTTACGAAAAAACAAACAAATATACAAACAGACTTTCTTCTTTTATATATATATATATATATATATATATATATATATATATATATATATATATAAGGCAATGTTCGTATGTGTGTCCGCTATACACTAAAAAACTACTGGACCGATTTACGCGCGGGGAGAAAGGGAAAAAGAAAAAAGGGAAATAGGGAGAAAGGGAAAAATTGGAAAAAGAAAAAGAAAAGGGGATAAAGTGAAAGGGTAAATTTTGTGAAGTTCCTTAATGTTCAGTTTTTTTATGTTTTATCTAACTTTCGATTTTGTTCATTTAATGTATAAACATATACTCAAATCTAGCAATAGCGAAGCATTGCCGGGTCTGCTAGATTTAAAAAAACGATAATTTTAATTTTACTTTTTTATAACTGTTAATCGATATCCAATAATCTAAATCCAAATTAAGAAGTTTTATCATCGTTTTACATTTGGGTATTAAATGTTATGTGACTTACGCGAAGAATAAATAGACTAAAAATTATATTTATTCTGTTTTGAGATTTTAGATTTAACATTTTTATTGAAGTCGTACCGATTCGCTTGACGACTTTATCGGAACATATCGAATCGATTTAAATATAAATAAATTTAGGTAATATTTTTATTCGACGAATTTTTTTGTTTTTGTCGATATCCTAGATCGTTTATACGAACGTTCGAAGTTTTTTCTTTGTATAAATAATGCTACCGTCTTGCATCGGTTAATAATTACAAGCGAAAAATGAGATGCGTTTGAGTTTTCGTGCACAAAATACCTGATTGACGGCGTTTATATCTATTTTTCAGTTCGTTCGTCGAATTCCAGGATTACAATAAATTAAAAAAGAAAAAAAACGCTTTATTAATATATCTTTGAAATTTATAAACCGTTTAATTAAAAACTAAACTGAGAACGTGTCTTCTATATTTAACGAAAGAAAGCAGGATACGCGTTCTCGACGTGTCGGTGTCTGTTCGGCAATCATTTTAAACAATGAGGCTCGAGTAGTTCACGGTGTCGCATGAATAACAGTTGTTTAAATCCGAAGCCAAGTAGGAAGCCGAGCGATAGCGAATCAGCAGTCGAGTTTGAAATTCTTGTCATTCTAACAAAAAGGTAGTTAGTTCAGTACTCTGTGATACAGAGGGTGCTCTTTACAATAAAAATATCGGGACTGTATACCCGCTCACCCTAACTAATCGTTTATCATTTTAACGACGGATGTTTCTATCTTTAAAATATATAATCAAAATGTACACGCAACATTTTGTTTTTTTAACTCTACAGACCATTCCGGCCAGCCAGCCTTAATTTCTTTCTTTTAATTTTTAGTGCTCCGATTCCTTAACAAGTTTGATTTTTGAGTAAGCTGAAGAAACTTATTTATTCTTTAAGCAATTATATTACGGTAGCCATAACAATTATTTTTAAAACAAGAATATTGGTGTCAGTTATAAACAGTCGAAAATTCACCCTAAAAAAAAAATCAGTTTTCCTCATCTTAAATCTTTGCTGTTAGTCGATACATATCATTTTATATATATTTTTACATAATATATGAATACTATGTATATATTTTAAACAAATTTGGTTGTGTTCATATAACTTTTCTTTCAAATAATTCTCATTAACAAAGAAAAAAGTAATAAAAAATAAGTAGACTGAAAAATAATCCTTCCTAGTTTTAAAGTTCTTATTATATATTTATTATGTTTCAATTTTAGATGAATCGATTAATACATGAATTTAATTTATTTTTCAGATCGCGTACATAATAGCATTCTCAATGGAAATGTGGTGGATATTGCAGTCAGAAGGTAATGTCTTAAGTTGTGTGTGGTATACTTGTTTTTTGAAAGTTTTTTTCTCTTCCTTAAAAATAAATAACGTAATCCTTTTGTTTTACAGCTGATAACAACGAATAAGTAGTAAAAAATTTATTGTTAAGAATAGTTTTTTATCGTTTTTCTAAACATAGCCCTTCAAAAGTTGAAACTGTTTTCAAAAAGTAAATTTCGACCGGTTATCGCTTTAAAATAAAAATTTGTTCACTTTATCGCAATCATGGTACCGGGTACGTTCATGGTCTTGAAAAATCTTATGATTCGTTATAAAAGAATTATCAGTCGGGAATTATTAAGTTAATCTCATCATACCCGCTTTTGACATCAAATCGTTTCGCGCATCGTTCCTGTCGATTCAGATCGTGAGGATGAAATAACAGTTATGTAAAACAAAAAAACTGTTATAGGCAAATTAT